>NW_004567103.1:76484296-76488650 GCF_000260355.1 Condylura cristata | reverse complement strand
TGCTCCCCTCAGCAGTGTACTTCGTGGATCTGCCTGTTCTGCACCCCACTCTGTCTCTGGTGAATCCTCTCACCCTCCGCATCTCTGAGCTGTACCCTCGTTCTGTACTAATAAATAAATAAATCTTTAAAAAAAAAAAAAGTAAAAGTAAACTTGGTGTATGTTTTCTTGTGTATTCCACCTTTATTTTCTGGTTATTTTTGTTTACCTGAAAGAGGATGAGAGTGAGAAAAATGTTTTTACTTTAAGTGTTCTCTACCTCCATCCTTCTGATGATTAGTATTACTGAGCTAACAAAATTATTGGTCATTTGTATGTCTTCTTGAAGAAATATCTAGTTAAGTACCCTGCTCATTTTTTAATTGGGTTTTATTTTGCTATTGAATTGTCTGTATTCCCTGTGTATTTGGAATGACAAACTTATCAGGTATGTGGTGTGCAATTATTTTATACTTTCCATACATCGCTTTCTCATTCTGTTGACTATTTCCTTTTCTGAAGACCATTTCTTCTTTGAAGTTTTATAGTATCAAGTCTTAGAGTCAAGTCTTCGTCTCAGTTAAGTTGATTCATGCATATGGCGCAAGAAAGTAACCCAATTCCCTAGTAACACTTACTGAAACACTTTCATTCATCACTGTATATGTTTAATTCTTTTGTCAAAAACTAAGTGGCTATAAATGCAGAAGTTTATTTCTTGACTCTCTAGTCTGTTCCATCAATCTGTCTATTTTTATACTAGAGTCACACTGTTTAAAATAACATAGAAATATAATGTAGCTGAAATTAGGAAGTGTGATACCTCCAGGTTTGGTTTCCATCTTATTATTACTCTAGATATTTACGATCATTCACTCTTCCTTATGAAATTTAGGATTGTTTGCTCTAGTTCTCTAAAAAATGCCATTGAAATTTTAACAGGTATTGAAAGGAACTTGTAGATTACTTTGGTTAATATGGACTGTAACAATATTATTTCAATTCATAACAACAGATATTTCATCTATGTGTTTCTTTAATTTCTTTCATCAATGTTTGCTAACTTTCAAAATGTGCAGAAATTTCACTTCCTGGTTAAAATTTTAAGCATTTTCTCTTATAGCATTGCCTTTGTGCTATAATAAATAATTTGTTGCAACAGTTCATCAATACTGTATAGAAATGCAATTGATTTTTGTATGATGGTTTTATGTACTACAACTTCATTTAAATATTGATTTTAACCTTTTTTTTTAGTATTTACCAAAGCATAATATCACATCAACTCCAGACAGACAAAATTTTGCCTCTTCCCTTATGATTTTAATATGTTGATATTTTTCTTGCCTAATTGGGTTTGGCTGGAATTTCCAATACTACAGTGAATAAAAGTGGTCATAAAGAGTATCCGTGCCTTGTTCCTGATCTTAATAGACTTAATTTTTCCTCACTGCATATGATATTAGCTGTGGGCTTTATATGTGGCCTTTACTATCTTGAGTTACATTCCTTCATACCAAATTTGAGAGTTTTTCTCATGAAAGGATGCTGAATTTAGTCAAATGTCATTTTGCAGCTATTCATATTACCATATGAATCATTTTGTTAATGTAATGTGTCATGCTTATTAATTTGTGCATGTCAAACTATCCCTGCATCCCCATAATAAAGCACAGTTGATCATAATACATACTTCTAATGTATTGAATAGGTTCATTTTTGTTGAATTTTTTACATCTGTGTTTTCCAGAGTTATTGGTCTATAGATTTATGTTTATCATTTCTTAGTCTAACTCTAGTATCATAGTAGTGCTGGCCTTATAAGTGTTCTATTTTCCTCTACTTTTGAAAGCTTGAGAAAAATATTGGTATTATTTCTTTAGATGTACATGTTAAATAGACTTCAACAAATTGGCCATCTATTCCTGGAATTTTGTTTTGAGATTTTTGACTACTAAAACAATATGCCTACTAGTAACTGACCATTTAGGATTTCTATTTTTCATGGCAGTCTCAAGAGGAGGTTTCTGGAAATATATTGATTTGTGTGATGGGCTGGCAATAATTTCTCATTGCAGCATTGTATGACATTATTTCTGTGGCATTAATTCTAACATCTACTCATTTATTTCTGTCTTCTATTTTTTTCCCTTATATATTATAACTGAAGACTTTTCAACATTTTCATCACTTTTTTCTAGAGTCCCTAAAATCAACAAGGAAACAGACACCATAAATGAAGAATTAGAGCAAGTGGGCTTAATAGACATTATATGGCATTCAGTTCCATAAAACCTGAGTACCCATTCTTCTCAAGTGTACATGGAATAAAATTGATAGTAAGATACTTGACCATAATGTTGTAAAACTGGAAATTATCAACAAACAGAATTCAAATCAACCTCAAAAATATAGACTAAACAGCATGCTATTCAATATCCACTGTCAATGATGTAATCCATGGAGAAATATTTTTAAAAACCTGAGACCAATGAAAATGAAGACACAAGTTATAAGGACAAAAATAATGCAGTGAAAGCAATACAAAGCAGGAAATTCACAGTGATACAGTACTACATCGACAAATAAGTTCTCAAACAAACATTGTAACCTTAGACTTTAAGGAGTATAAATGAGGCCAAACATCAGTATTAGAGATAAAGTAACAAAATATAGAGCAAAGACAACCAGAATTCAACAAAGACAATACAAAAGATAAGTGAAAAAAAGAGCTAGTTCTTAAAAAATATTTAAAAAGTTGATGTCTTTAATAAGACTCACTAACAAAAGAGAAAATTGACAAAAACTGACAATGGAAACCACAGAAATACAAATGATGCCAAGAGACTATTATGAAAGCCAATAAGGTTGGATTATCAGAAGAAATGTATGAATTCTTAGAATTTCATAGAATC
This sequence comes from Condylura cristata, assembly GCF_000260355.1. Classification (NCBI taxonomy): domain Eukaryota; kingdom Metazoa; phylum Chordata; class Mammalia; order Eulipotyphla; family Talpidae; genus Condylura; species Condylura cristata. The sequence goes on along the minus strand of NW_004567103.1, from coordinate 76,485,756 downwards.
CCAAGATTGGATCTGCAGAAAATAAAAATTCCTGAAACATTCTGCAAGAAGGAAAAAACATTACTGAATAGACTCATGACCAGCAATTAAATTGAAAGAGTGATTTAAAATTGCCAGTAAAACAAAAAAACAGAGTCAGATGGTTTCACCAGTGAATTCTGTCAAATTTTCAAAGAAGTAATACTATCCTTCTCAAACTCTTTAAAAAAAAAATGTGGAGACGGGAATGCTTCCAAACACATTTTATGAGGCCAACATTACTGTGATACAAAAAACAAAAACAGAGGATATGCCACACACACATACACACACACACACACACACACAGACCAATATAGCTGATATTCACATATGCGAAATCCTCATGAATATCTTAGCAAACTAAATTCTAAATTCAATAATATGGTAAAACAGATCATATGTCATGACCAACTGGGATTCAATCCAGGAATTCAAGAAAGGTTCAAAGTATATTAATTAATGTAATTCAACACATCAACATCTGATCATAGCAACAGATGTAGAGAAAGCATTTGATAAGATGTAATATACATTAGTGATAAACACTTAAAAATGGGGATGGGAGGAACAGGATAGCAAAGACTATAGATAGATAGATAGATGATAGATGATAGATAGATGACAGATGATACATGACAAATGATAGATAGATGACAGATGATAGAGAGATGACAGATGATACATGACAAATGATAGATGACAGATGATAGAGAGATGATGGATGATGGATAGATAGATAGATGATAGATAGATAGATAGATAGATAGATACATAGAGAGATACATAGATAGATAGATATAGATATGACAATCCACAGCTAGTATCATACTTAATGGTAAGAAATGAAAGTTTGCCTCTGTGATCAGATAGATGACAAGGATAGCCACTCTCACCATAATACTCAATATAGTATTGAAAGTTGTAGTCAAGGAATTAGGCAAGAAAAAGAAATGAATCTAAATTGGAAAAGAGGTAAAACTGACAATATCTCAAATGACATGATAATATATACAGAAAATCCTAAAGATTCCACTAAAACTTGTTAGTGAAAAAGTCAGTATAGTGACATGATAGGCTACAAAATAAGTATTCAAAAATCTGTTACATTTCTATGAGCAACTGGTGAACTAGGAGGAAAAAAAAGCTAGAAAACAATTCCATTTACAGCATCAAAAACAATGAAATATCTAAGAATAAACATAACAAAAGAGGTGAAAAACCTGTACAAAACCTTTAAGATGTTGCTTAAAAAAAAAAAACTAGAAGACACAAAGAAATGGAAATATACTCACATCCTCATGGATTGGAATGATTAACATAATTATATAGCCATCTGACTTGAAGCAATGGACAGATTAAATGCAATCCCTATTGAAATTCCTATGGCATTCTGCAAATCATACAACAACTATTACTAAAATTTGTATGGTACAATAATT
>NW_004567103.1:76477616-76484196 GCF_000260355.1 Condylura cristata | reverse complement strand
TATATATATATATATATATATTAGAGTCTTTCAGAGATCAGAAATAAACACACACTGAGGTGGATAGTTATGACAAAGGAGCCAAGAACATATTTTTAAAGAAAGAAAAGTCTCTAAACAAATAGTGGGAAGTGGTTCCCAAAAGATGATTGGGAAAAATTGGAAAGCCATACACAAAGGAATGAAATAGAACATCCATAAAAAATAATTCAAAATAAAGATGTAAATGTAAGACATGGGAAATACATGAAATCATGAAATACATGGAGAAATCATGAAATACATGGGAGAAAATATAGGCAAACATAATATTGAATTTCCTAATGAAGATATACAGATGAACAATAGGCACATAAAAAATGTTCATCATCATTATTAGGGGAATGTAAATCAACTGACAGTGAGATAGCATCTAACACCTATGAGAATGTCCTCAGTCAAGAAGACCAGAAAGAACAAGTGAATAAAATGAAACCCACCTACATTGTGGGAATATAACCTAGGCCAGCTACTATGGAAAATAATATGGAGTTTTGTCAAATTATTAAAAACAGATCTACTCCATTACCCTGCAAATTCTACTTCAAGTTAGCTACCAGAAGAATGCAAAAACAATAATATGAAAAGATATACACGCCCCTATGTTCACAGTAGCCTTATTTACAATAGGCAAGATGAGGAAACCAAATTCCATTGGATTTTGATGGATGACTGATAAAGAAGAATGATAAATACACACAATGGAATACTACCGAGCTCTAAAAAAAAATTAAATCTTGCCATTTATAGCAACATGGATAGAAATGGAGGGGATAATGCCAAGTGAAATAAGTCAGAATAAGAAAAACAAATACCAGGTGATTTCACTTTTTTTTGTTTGTTTGTTTGTTTTTAATAAACAAAGGAAGAGACAAAACCAAACTATTGCCAAACTTGGTTTCTGACTACAGAACTTGATGGTGAACATGATGTAGTACCATGAATTTGAGGAGGTGTGAACCTAGACTCCTTAACATATACAATGTTGTAAGCCAAAATAACCTCAATTAAAAACAAAACAATTACAAGCTAGACCTTTTTTTTTTTCTTTTTTTAGTCTCTCATTTTTTTCTGCTTTGGTCCATTATTTCCATTCTCTTGTTAACTTTGATCTTAGTTTGTTCCTTCTCTAGTTCTTTGAAATGTAAAGTTAGATTACTTATTTTAGTTTTTTTTTTTCTTAAAAGATTATTTTTTTGGGAACTAGTGTCAAGTACAGTTAAGCCTACCTCTTTTGCACTAAAACCTGAAGGACAATTGCAGCAGGTGCTCCAGGGCCCACTAAGGAAAAAAATAATTGTTATTGAATTTTTTCAATTATTTTTAAGTATGCTGAAATAGTTTCTTTGCTTGCTATGGGCCATGGGTCTTATGGATGTAAGCTCATTGGCTTTCACGTAGGTATTCTGAGGGTCTTGTACCTCAGATGTAGCCTTAAAACATGGGGCATTAGACTTGTAGTTCAAACATTTCACTCTTTCAGGACAATCTAGAAGTTAATGATGCCCTCCCAATTGTTGGCCAACATGCTGGAATGGGGTTATGGTTAGAGTGTTCTCAGCCTACCTGAGATGTTTCCATATGAGTATTTTTTCATTCACTAATATATAGGAATCTCCCCAGATAGTCCTTAGTTTTTATCAGAGGAAATTCCATGGAGAGCTGTGCATTCAGTGCATCTACAAAAGGAATAAAGCTAGGAGTCTCCCATGTCACTCATTTCCACCCTCTATACCATTTTCCTTGCATGACTATGACTGCTTTCATGAAATAACAGCAGGATTGAATGGAAGAGTTCTACAATGTCCACACACCCTCAAAGATTGAAAATATTAATTGGCCCTTCGCAGAAAAGGTTTGATATTGCCTAAACTAAAGTTATTCAGAAGGAAGGGAGAACATCACAAAATAGAGGAAATTAGTGAAAACATAACACATTATTGGGTACAGGAGAATATTCTGCTCAAAGCAGAAAATCCTGACAAGAGCAGGGCTAAGGGGTTGGGGAATGTCCTGTTGAAAGCCCACATTATAGTCTTAATTAACAAATCAAAGAAATTTCACTTCTTCCTGTAGGTAATACAAAAAGAAAAAGACACTTTGCAGGGTATTTCACTAAAGTTATGAACATGCTCTTTTAACTTAGTAGGTATATATAAGATTAACCAAATAGAAAATACCCAAATGTTACCTATAGGATATATCATACAAAGACTTGAACATAGGTAAAACCTAGGATTGCCTTATAGCTCATTTCATTTCAAAGATTGCTGCTCCTCTGTAAAAGTGAACCCCAAAAATAGATGACTGGATCAAGAAGATGTGGTGTATTTACACAATGTAATCAAAAAGGATACATTAATGCCCTTCACAGCAACATGGATGGAACTGGGATTATGTTAGGCGAAATAAGCCAGAAAGAAAAAGAAAAATAGAGAATGGTCTCACTTATAGGAGGAATGCATAGGGAAAAAAGGAATCAGAAAAATAGTAACTATAATAAAACAAAAATCAAAATGATCAGGCAACTACAGATCAGAGACATTCTGCAAGCGAAGGGTCAGGAGAGGGATCACAGCAGGGGTGGGAAGAGCACAAGGGACTATGGTAATGGTGCATGGGTGAACTGGTGGTAGGAAGTTCATGGGGAAACCATACATTCTACAAAACTGAAGGAAGAAAATGAATGTATTCTAAAATTTTTTAAATCTTGGATGGTTTCACTTATATTTGGTATATAGAACACCCAGAGTGAGGAAAAAGACAAACTTGCAAGCTGACCATAGATCTCAGGCATACAGCAGGTGAGGGGAAGTTAAAGTGGTCAAAACAAGAGAACAAGACAGCAAAGAACAAAAGGGACTGTAAGGATAGATCATGAGAAAAACGTGGGGACTACACTTGAGGGGAGAAATCAAATACTATTAAAAAGTTAACTGTAATGTAAGAAAAAAAATTTTTTTAAAGATTTATTTATTTTTGTGCATAAAGAACTGGGGTACAGGCCAGAGGCTCAGGGGCAGTGAGAGGCTTCACCAGAGACAGAGTGGGGAGCAGAACAGGCAGATCGACGAAGTACACTGCTGAGGGGAGCAGCGGGCGGGTCAGGAGAGGTCTGCCACGCCATGTGGTCACCTCCGGGGCAGGCGGGAATCGAACTCATGCGGAAGTGGCTTTAGCTTCTCAGTGCTGTGCTTTAACCCACTGCACCACCAGAGAGGGCCAGAAAATATTTTTTAAATGATTCTAGAAGGAGGAGTGTGTGAGTGTGTGTATGTTGGTGAGATAGTTGTATATTCTGATTACAATAATAGCTACACAAACATATACCTGTCTAAAAAAAAGTGAAATAGCAATCTTCTTAATTCAGACATACAGATTTTCTCAGATGTACTTTTTCTTTCAATGTTGTTTCTCTGCCCTTTTCCCCTTAACTAATCCTTCCAGTTGTTATCAATTCTTAAAGCTTGAGGAGACATCTGTTGTTGAAGTGGATTCACTGCTCAGCAAGCAGTCTAAAAGTTAATAATGGCACACCATCCCCAAATAATAACTATTACTTTTCCTCCTAATGTCCCTGAAGCATTATTAAATGTGGCACTTAAGCCCCTTATATGTAATTTACCTCTGTAAAAGGTCGTTCTGCAAGTACAGTATTTAAATATATACCAGAAAGAGCTATGAGATTACATGTTCAACCATTCATTACCCAGCACAAGATCTACATCAAACAAGTCCTATTTCAAATTTAGCCACTTTCTTAAGAATGGCAACATAATTCTCTTTGGTATACATCCATTAACAGTAGAAAACGTCCTGTCTCTCAGTTTTTTTGAGCAATGCTGGGCTTATAAATACTAATAAAGCAAATACTAATAAATCAAATGCTGAAACAGGTGCAGTTTGCCTTCGATAGCTTTCTGCTCTTTTCCAGGACCAAGCATCTTCATGGTTCCTCAGGCTATCAAGGACTCACTACCTTAACCACACTTTAGCTTTTTCACCTCAACAATACCTCAAGCTCTGGAACTAACCCAACTCTTGCTCCCAACCCATTCCCAGAAAAGTATCAACCTGTAAAGCAAGGCTTTTTAAAAATACAAATCTAATTCTACACATTCTCTTAAACAGGTAGCTTGAGCTGCAATAACAAAATGCTTTTGACTAGATGATTTAAAAAACAGAAATTTGTAACAGTTCTGAGGCTAGGAAGTCAAAAATCAACATTCTAGTGGATTCAGTGTTTGGTGAAGGTGCTCTTCTTGACTTGCTGTCAATCACCAGCTCACATGGAGAAAAATTATGTCTCTTGTCTCTCATCTTGCTCTTATACAGATATAAACCTCATCTTATGCTCCCATCCTAATGCCTTCATCTAAATCCTATTATCTCACAAAGACACTACCTTCAAATACCATCACAATGCGAATTATGACTTCAACATATGAACATGTGTGAGACACGAACATTTAGCCTAAAACACTTCTGGACCCCAAAATTTATCATGTCCTTTCATGTAAAATACATTTTTCCATGCCATCATCCCCAACTTCAACATGTTTCTGCATCAGTTCTAAAGTCCAAATTCCAAAGTTTGATCTGATAGATACAGAGGAAACTCAAGGTATGATTTAAGCCAAAGCAAAAATTTACTACCCAGCTATAAAACCAGGCAAGTTATTTGCTTCAAAGAAAGTGTAGCTGTTGGACAGAGATAGAATAGGAATTCCCACTCTGAAAGAAGGAAGTTGGAAGGAGGAAAAGATGATGGGTCCCAAGCAAGTTCAAAATATAAATAATAAATACCATTACATCTAAAGGCGTAAGAATAATACTGTGAGGGTAAATGAACTTCCTCCCAATCTACTGGGGCCACAGTCACTGTCTTACTTGGGAATCACAATGCCAAGGAGCCAGAGGGCCACCTTCTGTCTTGTTGATATAGGCAATGAATGGTACCTTACTTTGAAATCAAGAAGGCATTCTTAATAATCTCTAACTTGCCTTTGAAGCATTTATTTCCTTGTCTCAATAGTAAGGCACATTCACATCCAAATAGTGACACAAGCTATGCAACTTCTGTCATCAGATATGATCTGGATAGAGGGGAAATGTTCTGAAAAAAGATCAGAATTTCCATGCTAGCTCATGTTATGACCCCTCTTTTTGTATAATCAAAATATGTCAAGCAACCATCAGTTTCCTACTGAACTACCTTAGGTGCTGCCTGGCTCAGGCAAGCAAGTGCTGCCCCAGGGGGGAAAGTCCTCATGGAGTCAAATATTACAACTGACTGATTAATAAAAACAATATAACAAAATTAATATTGTAATACAAGGCAGTACTAGAATAATCAGAATTCTTTTACTGCCCAGAGGAGAACCCAAATCTCATCTCTCTACTATCTCACACAATCCTTCTACTTAAGTTTTCTATTGTTTAGTCTTCAAATAAGGAATTTCACCTAAATCCTCTACTCAGCTCTAAGGAACTTTACTGTATCTCTCTGATCTGCAAGAGAATTACTCTGCCCTAGCACGCAACCTTACTTTATCCTTCTTATCTCCACCCAGCCTCTACTCTAGTCCTCCACTTTACTTTACCCTTTAAGATGTCTTAATGAGAATGAAGGTCATAAAGTAGCATTTAAGGTTTAAAGGGACTTTATTTTAGTCAATCATCACTGTGATAAAAATAATAATGTTAGCTTTAAATTTTATGAACTTATGTAATTTTGATTTTAAGAATAATGTTATGGTCTTAGCTGAAGGTCAATCCAACCCCAAACTGCTCTCAGAAAAAAAGGATGACTGTGATCTCAGACCAATTCATATGTTAATTGCTTGCTTGAAGTGTATAAAATAAACTTCAGCTGACAGGAGAACAGGAAGGCTTGCACCCAACTTTGATTCCCCTATCATCCTCCGATTCCCCTGAATTCAATGTTTCTAATGAGAAATAAATGAGAGAGCAGTTTCACTCATTCATTCATTCGTTTGTTCAGCTAAAATTTATAGAGTGTGTTTGGTGGGCCATGATCTTTCTAGCTGCAAAGAACAAGAAACTAATCAAAAGCATCTGGGGTTCCAGCTATCACACCTTTCACCCTTTACTGGCCTACATGACTCCTTTAAGTCCTGAAAGAATGTCCCAAGTCTTGACCCCCATATTTTTTTAACTTCTCTTGAATTAGAAAGACATGGAAAAAATTAATCACAGGATGAAATACCTCATACAAATTTCTGAGGCAACACAACTTATAGATTTCATACTTGATCAGATTTCACCCCTTTAAGACCTGCTCCATAATCAATAGTCTGCCAATCTAGAATGTAAGACTGAGAAATCCCAGATGACCATTGCCAACAGAATTGACTTTTTTTGCATCTTCCTAAGCAATAAGGAAGAAACTAATAATTGCAGAAATAAGTAACAGGACAACAGACACTCCTTGGCAGAAAGTTGCTTTATCATCTCCAGTAGTGCATATTATGTAAATATATATAAATGCAAATATATATATATATATATGTATGTAAAT
>NW_004567103.1:76442713-76477516 GCF_000260355.1 Condylura cristata | reverse complement strand
ATATTTATTTTATAAATATGTAATTTATGTATTTTTTATATTTACATAACATTGTCTTTAAAAAGGTCCTCTTTTCCTAATAAACAGAACAGAATAATATAATGTTTGGTGAATTATTGTGGGTAAAAGTCTTACTCTGAAAATTACTTGTCACGACAACAGGCAAGCGTCACCCCTGAAGGCAGCAGCCTGAAGCAGATAGATTGTTTCAATTATCTAATTTTCACAATGAATGAACCCTGCTTATAGGAAATCCATAGGTGGCTGGCAATGGCAAATGGCCTCTGTGACAATTTGGAAGCTAGTAGATTTACATTCTCCAAATAAAGAACAGCACTATAGTTTCCTGTAAATATTCACAAAATTAAAAGAGAAAAGGAAGGAAAGTGCTCATGAAACTTCCCTTTTTGTCTTAGCTCCTGGATGTGAATTTTCCTTCCAAATTGTCCTCTCTTGGTCTACACAATGTAGCTATGGACCCTTTAATGGCCCTGTTACCTAACTGCATTTCAGTTTTCCCCTGTACGTTTTATACATGTTCACACTTCTGACCAGAAATTGCTCCCAAGACCTCCTTGACCTCGATAATGGAAAGTGGTGTTTCCCAAAGTAAATTTCATATGAAATGTATGGAACTTTGTGTCTAAAGTTCTTTGCTAAACAACAAAAAATTAATTACTTTTATTTGAATAATCTTTCTTTGTTTCTACCAATACTTTCAAGCCAGTGGTCTAGAACAGTTCTAGAAAACCCTAAGGGATATAGTATTAACTTCCTGCCCTACCTCATAGATGTCCTCGTTTTCAAGAAAACTAGGATGAGGACAGGCCTTGTTACTGGGGTATGTTTACCTTCAAGTCACTCTCAGAAAGTAAATCAATCAATACCTAGTCCTTCTATACTCCTACTCACCTTTCCTCTTTATCACAAACAAGACTGATATGGTTCTAATTTTATCTCCATTTCTTCTGTCCCAATTCCAATTCTCTTCTCACCAACTCCTGTATATTCTGTTTGTGGTTGGTTTTTTTTTTTTTTTTTTTTTTTTTTTTTATTTATTTGTGCATACAGAACTGGGGTACAGGCCAGAGGCTCAGGGGCGGTGAGAGGCTTCAGCAAGTGGGTATGACATGCAGTTTTTTTTTTTTTTTTCTACATTTTTTTTTTTTTTTTTTTTTTTTTTAGGGAGGACATTTGAAGTCTAGACATCTACTAAGAAAGTAGACTTTCCACAAAGAGATGGATATTTAAGGTAGAAATTTGGGAACCAAGAGTATTTTTCCTATTGTGCTTGTATTGAGTTCTTTGCTTTTGTTTTCCTGCTATGTAATGAGTGACGGTGCGGTACAAAGCCATGATTTCAGTCACTGTGCAATCAACCTCTCCAGCCAAACCTGGCTCTTAAAATGACACAGTCTTGAAGAAAATTGCCACCCACCCATCCTATACCTTCACAAGATTCTTACTGCCATCAGACCTTGACTACAGTGAAAAATTTCTACTCTACAATGATTTATACCTAATAATATCATCTTGTTTTCAATACAGATTTTAAAAAAGAAGAACTTGATTGCACTGTAATTGCTTTTTGGGAAGTGTTGACATTGATTGAGTCAGCATTCAAAGAAATCCTCACTGAGTCCCAAAAATGAACAGATTAGGCATTTATGTATGTATCACTGTGATATACAGTGTTTGGCCAAGTTCAGTCTGCAAAGAAAAACTTACAAATTACTTTCTTTTTAGTAAATGGGAAAAACTCATAAGAAAAATGTTTTCCAAAGCCTGTTGGATGATGTACACTGAGTGCATGTTCTGAAAATCTGGAGCCATATTTTTCCTCTAATGATTCTGATGACAGATAAATTGCAATTATCAATGTTTTAAGTTCTGGCTCTGTGATAATTTCTGATCAGCCTGCTCTTTTCAATTTTTGTTCAAAGAACATCTGTCTTCAGTTCAATAGTTTAAACTCTCATGACCAAATCAGTAAATATTTATTTTGTAAATTGGCAGAGGGAAAGGAAAAAGCAGGCTCAACCCTTCACTAATATTTTGTTTATATTGACAACACCTGCTATCAGATGACTTAGAACCAAAGAGCTTTAATCTAACAGGTGCATAGTATTTATTAATGAGAGGTTGAGAATTGTTTTTAAAAAATGAAAAAGATATTGAAGTAGCATTCTTGAGTACCCTATATCATTGCCCTTTATCTCATGAAGCACTAAGGTAATGATGAATTCTTTGGAATGAATTCTGTGTATCTGGTGTTGTAGGCATTAAATATAGTGGAGTATTTGCAAGATACTTCAGGAATAAACATTTAGGTCTTTTTAAAGGATTTTCTTTGAGTGAAAAGTGTAGAGTCAAGGAAAAACCAACTTAAGCTTTCAAAATTTAGATGTGGAAAACTAAAGGATCTGATACCTCATTTCAATGAGTATGTTTTTGTTTGTCTGTCTGGTTTTTGGCAAATACATCCTAGCCAACTCTTAGATACCAATTTGTTGTCCTACAATTTAACTCAATTCTGACATTATTTATCCAAAGAAAACATCATTGGGTAATGATTCTGTTCTATAAGCCTACGCTCAACTTACAAAGCCAATTCCAGGTCCAGACTGTCACCGACTGGCTATAAATCAAAGGTTCCCATGACGCCTGCCTTGGGTTTGATTACATTACTAGAAAAACTTTCAGAACTCAGAACACCTGTTTACTTACTGTATGTTTGGTTTGTCAAAATGATTAGAGGATATGACTCAAGAGCCAGATAAGAACACATATTTTGAAATCCCAAACAAAGGAACCTCTGTCACGTAAAGTTTTGAACCCAGCATAGGAGCATGTAGAGATGTTCTAGTTCTCCTACTTGGAATACCCTAACCTCCCTCCTTTGGAGTTTCATAATCAAGTTTCATTACACAGACATGATTAATTAAATAACCACTGACTGGAGATTTCCTTTCCCAAGAAATCAGAATATGGAAGCAAAAGTTCTAATCCTCTAGTCTGGGTAAATATAGCCCTACTCAAAAGCATGCCAAAAGTTACTTCATTTATATAAATTCAGTCATGCTGTAAAGGGACATGCTATTGAACAAGACACACATTTCTTGTTATTTCTGGAGTGACTTCATGAACTGAGACCAAATAGGATGACCAAAGATGCTTCCATTGCTCTTTCAGTCAAGAAATCTCAGTGGTTTGGGAAGATATGAGCCAGGAACTCCTGAAGAGCATATACAAGTAAGAAATGTATCTTGGTCATTGGAATGACCAAATATACATGTCTTATAAATCATAGTATTACAAGGACTCTATGAAAAAGATTTCTAGGAATACTGATAAGAATAGTAGTAGTTAGGTGAATATTCAGCATATATTCATCATGCTTCTATTATATATTTCTATTCCCAAAATATATCATTTATACACTTACATTTCATGACTGGGGTATTCAAATCTGACTTCTAACAAACACAGTATTTTCAATACACATTAATTTAGAAATATTACTACTTGACCTTCAACTTACATAACCCAAAGCAAGAAGCTGAGTAAAGTTTATGTTGACTTCCATGGTGCTATATATAAATATGTACAGCTATTCCTCACAGGGGTTTATCAAAAAAGCTACAGTGTTACTGATACAACTACTATGAAAAGCTGTTGGGAGGTTTCTCAAACTTCTAAAAATGAAGCTTTCATATGCTTCAACAATTCCACTTTTACATATCTCCCCAAAGGACACAAAAACATTAACTCAAAAGGATGCCTGCACCCGTCTTTATTTCTACACTATTTACAACAGGGAAGATGTGGAATCAACCCAAATGCCCAAAAATATATGACTGGATCAAGAAGATGTGGTCCATATACACTATGGAGTATTTCTCAGCATTCAAAAAGGATAAACTCATGCTGTTTGTGGCAACATGGATGGAGCTGGAAGAGATTATGCTTAGTGAAATAAGCCAGAAAGAAAAAGAAAAATACTGGATGGTTTCACTCATAGCAGGAGTGTAAGGGATCAGGGGGGGAAAAGGCAATTGTAATAAAGTAAAAATAAAAATCAACAGACAACTATAAACCACAGACATTCTATGGAGGTGGAGAAGGGAACAAGATCAAAACTGGGTGGGAGGAGTTAATGGGACTGTAGTGATGGCACATGGGTGAATATTGGTGGTGGAAGATCCACATGATTACAACCAGGATGAAAATGAAGAGTGACGTGTGTGTGTGTGTGCATGTGTGTGTGTGTGTGTGTGTGTGTGTGTGTACACAGAGAGAGTGCTTCAATGTTAAAAGTATAAAGATTATGAAGCATTCCAATAAAACACACTTTAAATTATGGCACAGACTAGTGGGTGGAGATCAGGAATCAAATTCTGGAGATCAGGCTGTGTGAGGTCATATTCCAAGGTTTCAACTGAGATCCAGACAGAGAGTAGATGTCCAACAAGGAGGGTGCAGGCAGCATGCCCACTGTGACCAGTGTGGTAGAATACATCAACACAAAGACCCAAAAGATGGTGCCTGTTAATTTGAAGGCTTGAAACTAGGCATCTCATGCAGAAGTTTTCAAAATGAGAGTAGGTAAACTTGGCAGATGGGGCAACACCAAATTTTTTATTCGTTCAATAAATATTTAGAGCCCCTTTCATGTATCAGGCTCTCAGGATACAATGGTATATAAAACAGAATTTTCTCTCAGTTAACTGAACTTATAAGACCAGTGTGGAAGCAGACTGCAAAAAAAAAATGTCATCACATGTAAAACACACACTAACAAATGGCTTTAATATAAAATGCCAGTCAGGGAAAATAAAAGGAACATTATAGGTGTATCATTACATTTTGAAATCAAGGAAGGCTTTCTAAGGAACCAAGAAATAAACAGATGCAAAGGATCTGTAGAGGTTAGACAGAGAGAAGAGCACTAAGGTGGAGGGGAACCTGTGCAGGAGCTGTGAAGGGAAGAACCCCACCACATCCAGGAATCTGATAGCAATCTGGCTTGATCAGAGCAACATATGTGAAACCAGAGATCTGCATGGCACCATAGGCACAGTAAATTTTGGATTTCATGCCAAGTGGAATGGAAATGGAATGGAAAGCCAATAAAAGGTTCCAATCAGGGGAATAAATTGCTCAGACTGACACTGTTTAAAAGCTCACCTGGGTTTCTGAAGTTGTGACACAGGGAGTATGGAAGCAGAGAGTGTTTAGGAGTTTCTGCAGTGGTCTGATTAGAGCTGACAGTGGCACAGATTGGGGTAGGACAATGGGGATAGAAACTAGAGAACTCCCGTTCTCTTCTTTTCCAACTACCCTCTGCTATGCCAGAAAATTGAACCCCACCAATCACCAATTTCAGTTCCCCTTGGGGTACCAATTCAATTTATGTCATTCAGTTTCAGCTAATATATCCATCTATATCAAAGAATTCAAGACCATCCTTTTAGTTATCTGTATCAGTAAATCCTAAGAAACATTTTCATCCCCAAGACTCCCTTGAAAACTATTTTATCAGATTAAAAGACTGCTTCTGGTGAGCAAAGCAAAAGCATTGTGTGCTAATTCTTTTTGTCAATCATTTGACAATACATGCTTGAAATACTCAAGTCAAATACACTAGGACTGACCTAGCCACAGGAAAAGCAATGTAGCTTAGTTGAAAACACCCAAAAAGAATCATTTATTTTTAATGTCACCATGAGCATAGATGTCTTTGATATGAACGCTAGAAATACCTGCCTTCTTTCAACCAGGCAGGACAATCTTAATTTCCTTTCCCCTGACCAAGAGCATGTAACTTAAGGGAAAAGCCCTTTTAACATTTTTCTCTCCAGACCATCAGTACAACGGAGAAAGCTTGAATCCAAAAGCCAAATCACTTCAAAGGAGATGTGGGATTTGCTCTCAGTACAATCAAAAACCTCAAGGTTTAGTAAAAATAGGATTTGAAGAGGAATTGAGAGCTTCTAAGAAGGTCTTCTTGGCACACCGCATGTCATTTAATTATGAAACCCACACTTTTCATCTAAGCAGTGTTCTGATACTCTACCTTTCTTTACCTTTTTGAGCCCCAAAAGGTAGGACATCTTTAGGATCTTCATGCTTGTCTCCAGTTTTGGGCTACATACAGAATTATGTATAATTAGATCATATTAAGTATGTCAGCTGAATGCTGAGAGCTTCCCAAAGACTTACTGGAAGAGGAGGGATGGGTGGGAATGAAGACGGACAGAGCCATGCACTCCATTTTGTAGATGACAGACAGCAGGTCCACTGGAGAAGCAGAGACACAGCACTCTTCTCATCTTAACAGACACCCACACCAGTAAGTCAGTTTAATAAGCTTCTATGCCCAGCATGTTAAATCTTTCTTCTGCCACAGATATTATTTATTCCTATAAAATGGAAATAAGAGGAGCTCACTTTATTGATTCCCTGTAAGGATTATCTAATACTCACTCACCTGTTATTGATTCAGTAAATATTTGAATGCCAAACACTGTGGCTCCTTAAATTACTCAACCTCTCTGAGAGCCAAAGTGCCCATTTGTATATAAGGAGGTCATAATCCCATTACAAGAGGACTTTGATATCAAATAGTATTTTCAAAACACCAAATACAGTGTGGGGCAATTAGTAGCTACTTGAATTTATCCCTTTCTCTTCCTCATACCCATCACTCCTTAATATGGTCTTTCTTGTTGCTAACTTATGCCCAACTTATGAAAAAAAAAAAAGAAAGAAAGGCAGCTGCACATTCCTTATAGCTGCCAGGGGAGATTCTATAATTAATATTCTACTGTTATTCTGTACTCATGGGAGAACAGATAGAAAAACCTCACAGCTCTTTGTATTCTCAGAAAGAGAAGGAATTCAATTGGCCTGTTAACACAGCTCCCTTATGGTAGGATGCATTTAACTTCACTTCTCTCTTCTGATTCTGTGGCAATATCTAATGTGTGGCCTGTGGAATGTCATGTGAGTTTATTCCCACACTATGGCCTCCAAACAGAACATATTATGTGATCTTAGAGAGAAAAGTTTCTTAAGATTGACCACTGGATTTCTAGTAAAGGCAGAGAATTCTATGATGCCACTAGTTCTCAAAGGTATCAGGAGCATCTTTTTATTGGAAAAAGTACCACAAAATATCATGCAAGGCTAATAACACAGCAAGTGAAAAAATAAAGACATTATCAGAAAACAATACAGTTAATTTCATGAAAACTCCACTGTAATAGAGGAATAAAATAAATCACACAAGAATATTATGACTCGGCTTCAAAATAAAATAATTAAGGAAAAAAAGAAAATAGAGTAAATCTGTGGCATATAAATAGAGAACACATAAGTGGAAGTCAATTGAAAAATAACAAATATTAACCTTCAAGCAATGCAACTGCTGACTAGAGAACTCTCATTTGTTAGGAAGACAAAACTTACAGTTTGATAGTGTTAATGCTATTAGTCATTTCTCATCTGAATATATTTGATAAGGACATTAGTGAAGTAGGAAGTAAAAGGCTGGCAGTTTGTTTTGCTACCTCAATTACAAAACTGCTGATGCCATAAGCCTATATATTCCCAAGTAGTGTAACTACAAGTTCATCTTTTTATTCTATTTCAGGGGGGAATAATTGAGGAAAACTCTTACCCTATAAAGAACTGTGCTATAGAGAGCAGGACCTTCGAAGCACTTGTTAAAACTATAGGAGTAACTGCCATTTATTGAGCACTTACTATCTGCCTTACCTAGGCCTGTCACTTAATAAATACTGCCTCTATTGAGACACTTGGGTGTTTGAATTTGAGAAACAGCAATATGAGCAGGAGGGAGATATTGCAAAAGGATCAGAATCTCAAGTTCTAGTCTACCACAGAGAAAAAAATTTTACTATGAAACAAAACATGTAATTTGCCTGAACCTTGGTTATCCCACCTACTAACTGAAGCTACAAAACTTTATGAGGATTACCTCAGATGATCTGTGAGAACCTAATAAAAAGTAAAATAAATAAATGAAGTAACACAAAAGTCAAAAGGTTGACTGCATTTTACTGTTGAAATTGTTGGAGAATACTTTATCAAAGGAGTAAATTAATTATCTAAACCTATTGAGAGATGGCCTCTGCATATTGCTACAGGTTTTTGCAGGGAAGAATGGAGGTGCTAAATTTGAAGACTGATGTTTTTGAAAACTGATGTTGTCTTGCAGACCTCCTCATCATCCACATTGTGTTCCAATTACATACTCCTCAAATAAAGGAGAAGTTAAACAAATGGTTTTGGTTTCTTTTTCTCCCTCCCCCCAGAAATCTTGGAATCTCTCCAGATAATTAAAAAGTTTCAATTTATGGATAATGCTCTCATTTATTTCTCAAACACCTGCAATATCCAAGCACTCACATTTTTGTATTTCGGAAATTGACAGTAGCTAAAGTATCTAAAGTGTCTGGCCTCTGCATTTTCCTTCTTCATTGACACCCCAGTTAAGTTTCTCTCCTTGTTTCAAGCACTCCATTAAAGTACATCTGTGTGAATACCTCTATGTATCTGTCAACTGGAGGTTTAAAATAGAATCCTTAAATAATTTGAGACTACTATTTGGAAAATTGGGGGTGAATGACATAAATGACATTCTCACCCTTTCAAAAGATCTGAACATTTTGGATTCCTAATCATCATTCCCAGTTACCCAAGGTGACATCCTACATATATAGATAGTGAATTTTCTCCAAGGAGACCCAAAAGATAGCCTACTATCTGAACCAAAGTACATCTCTTACTATTGCTTTATTTTCTTTTCAAAACCAAGGATCATCTGGGTGACAAGGGGCAGAGCAAGGATGTTGCATGACTTTGGACTAGTGAGAGTAGTTGTAGAATACCCTGAAAACTCTAGTGCTACAAATCCAGAGACAAGGACTTACCCCAAGGATAACAGTTCTTGTTCCTGAACAGAAAATGAATGTATATGAACTTAGTAACAAATTTGTGTATGGAAGCTAGCATAACCAATGAGAGAAGGTCTAGGACAGGCGATCAAAAACACAGGAAATCAAAGAATTGGGAAACTTATATCAACAGGTGCTAATAAATACTTATATTGAAATACGTAATCAAAACAGAGATCCGAGGACTATCCCTTAAGAAATCTCTAGCACATAACATAATACTTGAGATACACACATACACACACATACACACACACACACATAGGGCAGAAAGTTGTTAAGCTTTCTGTAGTAATTATTTTGCAATATATGCAACTGAAGTCATTATGTTATATATTGAAAGGAAGTAGGGGATGGGATGAATGTGGTAAGGTATCAGCAGTGGAGCTTTGGTTGAGCATGATATACACGTTGAAATGTGGCCTTATACTCCATAAATTTGTTATGGAAATAAAAGGCAAATTATTAAAATTTGAACATGAGATCTACTTCTGAATTCCTGTCACAGTGTCACTTTTGGGATCTGTGTAAGAAAGTAGAAAATTTTTGAACAATAAATAATCATAAACTTCCAATTTACCTATGGGTTAACTGGAGCCTAAAAACATTGAATAATCTGAGTTCTTACAATAAGAGTTTGAACAAAAATGATGGGAAAAATGTATTTACCATGAATAGTTTCTTAATGTTTTATCTATTTTTATTTTATGTTTCAAATGTTATACTCATTTTTAATTAAAATGTACAAAATCTAGTACAAACAAATCACCTATAATCTTACCACATTAGACATCTTGGTGAAAATATATTTCTAATCCCCTTTCTCTGTCTCACATCTCCAACACTTCTGCCCCATTAGATTGTG
Organism: Condylura cristata; assembly: GCF_000260355.1. Lineage (NCBI taxonomy): Eukaryota > Metazoa > Chordata > Mammalia > Eulipotyphla > Talpidae > Condylura > Condylura cristata. Next base: position 76,467,670 of record NW_004567103.1, on the reverse strand, counting down.
CAGATGTCAAGCAAAGCTTTTTTTTTTTTTCTTTGCCAAACATATTGGTACCTAGTGTTTGAATATTGTTGAGGTATGCGACAAAATATGTGATGAATGGAGGCTTCTGGAGTGGAAATTTCAAAGCTCAATAGAAACTTACTGGTTAATCCAGTAAGAACAGACTTCTAAAAGAACTTCCCACAGGGACAAAGAAATCAAGGCCTCAGTGGGCACTGCCAGCCACTAGGGAAACAGGGACTGTTACTGATGGACATTGGAACCCAACAAAACTGGCTTGCTCCTGAGTGGCTGTGACCAAATAGGTTGAGGGGCTTTCCAGAGCTAAGTCAGTGGGAATATACATCTCACACTTCTCAGAGGCCCAATAATGCTTTCCTGAATGAATCTTTCTAAGAGTCAAGAGGAAATGACCAGAACTAGAAAGCTCAGACTTGGTCACATCACTAAGACTTACTGAAAACTATGATGTGATTCAGCTGTGAATGTGACAATGTCAACTATTTAGAAAAGAAGCAGCAACCCAAGTCTTTGTCTAGGTAACAGATGAGCCTGTTCTAAGGAATGGGTTTTAGGATATATCCATGGTAATCTCCAGCCTCAAGGAAATATGACTGAGATCTAGCTCCAGCTGTGAGTCAAAATAGTTTAAACTGAGCCTATTGTTTATGAAAAAGTTCCTTTGCCACTCACTATGACCATCATGGGACATAGTGTCATAGAAAGAAGAATGAAATTTTTCTAGAGGTAAACAATCAAGAATTTTTAATTTGAGAGTTCAAAGAATAACAACTTATTTTGAACCACAAGCTCATGAATGTGTCATATGAATTGTTTATGACTACATCCATACTTTTCAAGAAATGCTCCCACATGATATATGCCATTGGTAGTCAAGTTTTCATTCAGTGCTATATACTGCCTGTCATTCTACATCAATTAATTTTGGAATGACACCCTTAATGACCACATTTATTATAAAATAAATAAATGTACAAAAATGTAATTGTTTCCTTACTAATAGACACTGAACTTGAATCTTACTCTTTGTCAGTATTATGATCATTGCTATAATTGTCATTATTAAACATTTACTTTTTGCATTTGTTTCAATATTTCCTTAAAAACATTCCCTGATGTTGAATTGCTGAATCAAAAAGGATTTAAATTTTATTTTTGATGACTTCTTCCAAACAGTCCTTGAGAAGCATTGTACTAATTTGTACTCTATTAATAGGGTATGTGTGTTCATTTCCCTATAGTCTTTATACATGTTGTATTAGCAAATCTTTATTATATACAAATCTAATAAATAGGGGGAAAGGCATTAGTTGCTTTTATAGAACAGCTGAAATTTTTAATATATTTTCCATTTTTATTGGCCAATTTTAACTGTTCTATTGTGAATCACCCTTTATGTCCTATGCAAACTTACTTATATGGGGATAATCTTTCTCTCAATGTTTTATAAGGTTTTTTTTAAAGAGATATTAATTCTGATTTTATAGCAAATACTTTACCTACTTTTTCATTCTTTAAGCTTTGTTTCATGATATTTATCCAAGTGAAAGTGCTCATTTTAAGTAGTCAGCTCTATCATTTTTTTGTGTGTGTGGTTTCTAGCTGAATACTTTAAAAGACCTCTTAAGGTTCAAAATAACCAAATCACCCATATTTTTATTTGGTATTTAGATGGTGTAATTTTCTTTAGATATTGATACATTTATTAAGGTCTCAGTCTCAGCCTTTTGAAATGTACAGTGACTTATGCCAATGTTATTGTGTGACAATAAATAACTCAATACATAAAATATGAAATACTGAAAAGTATTATGATGAACTATGCTAAGAAAGTTGGCCAAGACCTCTGAGATAGACCTTGAGCTAAGAGTTCAGAGAAGTAAGGGAGCATGGTCTTCTAAGACCTAGGGTATAGTGAACAACATGGCCAGGAATATTAGAAAGAATGAGGTCAAGAGTGGTTGAGAATGAAGTAGTAGAGACAGCAGCAGCCAGATAAGGAAGGGCCTTGTAGGATGTGAAGAAACTGGCTATAAATTTGAGTAATGGGGAGACACAGAGTGTACACAGGGAAATTAAAGGATGGGGTTTACAATTTTAATTGATCACTTCAGCTGTTCAGTTGAGAAATGGTTGCAGGAGAGCAATACCTGAGATCATTCATGTAGAAGAATGTAGACATACAGCTTATGGTTTGACTTAGACTTATAGAAGTGGAGCTGCAGAGAAGTGGACAAACTTAGGAAACTAATTTCTCACATATGTTGATGGATTAGATTTTTTGGTAATTAAGGTCTGAATTCTGATACTGCTGTTAGTCTATCTGGCACAAAGTTGGGTCATTTGTTTTTAATCTTTAGAATGAATATTTCAGAATAATTTTACTTTATATTATATTTTAGCAAAATTAATAAGTCTATTTCTTCAAGCATGTTTTTTAAGTGTTCAAGTAACAACTTCAGATAATTAATTTCAAAGATAATATACAGGATGGAATGGCAAGATAGTAACAGAATGGAGATGCCATGCTAGTAAAAGCAATTAAACAAGAGTAAAAGATAAAAGCTATCCAAGTTGAAAAAGAAGAGGTAAAACTACCATTTTCAGATGATATAAACTACACAGAAAACCAGACTCCACTTACATGCTATTAGAAATATTAAATAAGTATAGTATTGTGATAGGCTATAATATCAATATACCAATGTCTCTGCAGGGTCTAACATACAATATATGCAATGAATTAATAAAACTCAATAAATAGAAAAAAGAATCCAATAAAAAATTGTTAAATGGACACTTCTTCAATGAATACATACAGACATCTAAAAGTCACCAAAAACAATGGTTATCACATATCACCAGGGATATGCAAATCAAAACCATACTTGCAAAAATAGCTTTTGTCAAAAAAAATGATGCTATAAATATTGGCAAAGCTATAAAGAAAAAAACTCAAACAGTTGATGGGCATTAAGACTAGTCTATCCCTATGTAAACAGTATGGTGGTTCTTCAAAGTTAAATAATATATATCATGTAACTCAGCAATTCCACTCCTAGATATATACAAGAATGCAATAACAACAACAACAAAACTAATTCAAAAAAATATGCACCCTAATGATCATTGTACCACTACTTACAACAGCCAAAATATGGGAACAACCTAAGTAGCCAACATGAAGTAAATTAAGAAGATGTGGTATGTATTGTAATGGAATATAAAATATAAAAAAGATGGCCTCTTGCCATCTGCAACAACATGAATGGGACTTGAGGGGACTATGAGAAGTTAAATAAACACATGGAGAAAGACAAGTACTAATACCAGATGACTTCACTTATGTGTGGAATTTAGAAATAAACCAAAGTGGAACTAATATAACTAAACCAAAACAAATTCTAGAAATGTGGCAGCAAAATTGAGGCTTCTCCAGGAGCAGAAGATTGAGAGTAGGAACAAAGGCATAGGGAGCTCAATGGTCTATGGCTAAAGGATTACAAGTGTTTTGGTGGTGGGTATGGTAAGGTAACATACATCTAAGAAGTATGAAAATATTTATATATTTACACACAGAAAAACATACACAGTGTTGTAAGCCAACATTAACTCAATAAATTTCAAAAAAGCTAATTCTTACTCCATAAATATTGGCCAGTGTGCATATTAAAAAAAATAAATATACCATAAAATACCTGGAAGCAAAGATGGGTCAAACACTACATGACATACACTTCAGCGCCATCTTTAAAGACAGAGCACCCAATGCCACAATAGTGAAGGCAAGGATAAATAGGTGGGACTACATCAAGTTAAAGAGCTTCTGTACAGCAAAAGAGACATTACAAAAAACAAACAGACAGCCCACTAATTGGGAAAACATTTTCTCACACAAAAGTAGTGATAAAGGACTGATCACAAAAATATACGGAGAACTGACGAAACTCAACAAAAATAAACAATCCCACCAAAAAAATGGGCAGAAGAGCTAAAAAGACACTTCTCCAAAGAGGAAATGCAGATGGCCAACAAGCATATGAAAAAATGTTCAACATCACTCCTAATAAGAGAGATGCAAATTAAAACCACAATGAGATACCACCTCACCCCAGTGAGAATGGCCCATCTTCAAACAACTAGCAACAACAAATGTTGGTGAGAATGTGGAGAAAAAGGAACTCTCCTGCACTGCTGGTGGGAATGCAAACTAGTACAACCACTATGGAAAACTGTTTGGAGGTTCCTCAAACTGCTAAACATGGAGTTTCCCTACGACCCAGCAATCCACTCTTAGGTATCTACCCAAAAGACACAAAAACACTGATTGAAAAAGATACCTGCATCCCTGTGTTTATTGCTGCTTTATTTACAATTGGAAAAACATGGAAGAGCCCAAATACCCAAAAGTAAATGACTGGATTAAAAAGAGTTGGTACATATATACAATGGAATATTACTCAGCAACCAAAAAAGAGAAACACATGTCTTTCGCAGTAACTTGGATGGAGCTGGAAAAGATCATGCTTAGTGAAATAAGTCAGAAAGAGAAAGAAAAATACCGGATGGCTTCACTCATAGCAGGAGTATAAGGGATCAGACAAGAAAATAACAAGAATAATGAACAGCCATATACCAGAGACATTTTGTGGGGGTGGAGTGGGGAATGGCATCAAAAATGGGGGGATGGGGAGGGGAGGGATTATGGTGATGGCACATGGGTGACTTGGTGATGGGAAACCCGCGGCGATTACAACTGAGATGGAAAAAAAAATGTACAAAATGATGTAAAAATAAACTGTTATAAAATAAATAACATGAAGAGGCTTTTTTGAAATATTTTGCTTCATAAACAACTCATCTACTGTTACTGCTGATAACAAATGTAAAATCTAAGGCTCCATCAGCATGTCTCATAGGAATGTCATTTGCATAGGGCAAATCATGTGAATAGGGAAAGAGATCTATTAAAAGAAGATAAGTATTTTTTGAATTTTTAGTTGCATCATAAAATTTTCCTACTTACACATACACACACACACACACACACACACATACCACATACACACACACAATGTAAGCAACAGTTATAAGTTAATGGGCCCCATCAGAGATAATGTTGCAATATGGAGTATGCCAGTCATTTGCAAATTTGACATTACTTTTATTTATGTTAGCAAAAATGAGGACACGAGTAAAGGACAATACACCATTTCCCTGTCTCCAAAAACATCAAACACTAAAATTAGCAATGTGTGATTTATCTTTGGACACTAAGATTTCACATCAATGGGGAAGATTATCATCCTTGCATGGAAACCCATGCACTAGGTAATAAAGAAGTGTCATTTCATTGAAAGCACATTTCTGGACAGCTGTTGCTTGTTTATATTTCCTGCCTTAAATAAGCCAGCAGACAAGGAATAGCACAAAACTAGGATAACTGTGAGCCAAGTAGAAGACTGAACTTCATCATACCTCAGCCCCATGACACCCAAAATACAATTTACTCTGAAGATGGAAATTCTTTACCACCCTCATGTTAAAAAAAAAAAAAAGTACTCTAGTAAGATTATATCATCGTTAAGTCATCTGTGTTCAGCTAAAATGGTTTTATGGTATAATTAGAGGGCACTATTTTAAAGTTATGTTGGAAGCAAATGACAGTGGCAAAGAACACGCATACAAGAAATTAAGTCCTGATTCCTTCATAGTGATACTAGTTGTAATATCTTTATTTTTTTAATGATCACATTCAGATACTAAATCTACTTTCAATTATTTCATTAAGAAAAGAACAAAATCCCATTTCAAGTATATTTTTTGCCTTTGAGTGCTTTACCCCCCAAAAGGCAATAATATTGTAAAATATTTATTCCATTAGTTTTAGGTAATTGAAATGCCAAGAGCTAAGCACTTAATCTCAGCCGACAGTGAGAGCTGCCTGCTGTCACTTTTTATTAAGTCTTTTTCTGTTGCTTTTTGCATAGTCAATAATAGTGTCTGAACCCAAGAAAAGATATAGAGTAACATTTAAAACAGCAGTCTATGATAAGGTAATGTTTACATTCAGGATAATACGAAAATGTCCACTCCAGAGTGGCAAAGATTTTTCTCCACGTTAACTAATAGAATGCTTATTAGCTGCATTCATTATTCTGACAAGACCCAGGGATTTCTAAACATTATTAACTTTTTAAGCACCATATTCCCTAAAGAGCTGTGTCTGCTGGAATCAGGACAGGTGGATCCTAGCAGCACTTGATATTTACCTTCTCATGCCTACAATAGAACAAAAATGGAATACAGGGGAGCATTCATTCTTATTTCCTTTGGGGTACTGAATGGACCTTGAATAACTTCCCTCATCATTTTTATAGCATCTTCACAATGCTAGCTGCGTAATGAATGGCCTTCCCAGCTGGACTTGGACCAGTGACTTATCATCATTCTAAATGGACAGCAAACAAGTCTGTCTTTAGTAGTACTAACTGGGAAAAGAAAGATATATCTTCAGCAAGGGATGGTGAGCACATCCCTTATTTACCATACAACTTCATTATTTTAGACACCATGTGGCAAAGTAGAATTCCCAGAAATCTAGGAACCTATAGGATCCTGAGTCATAAAAATGTAAGGACCCAAATCTTTAATTTGAACTTTATTTACTTTGTATTTTCTTCTACCATTGAGTATTCATTAGTCTCAACACTGTCGTTACTTGACCCAGAAATGTATAACCATATTAGTTTCTTTAAAGACTTGTTTATTTTATACATAAAAGTACTGGGGTACAAGCCAGAAGTGTGGGGGGGTTGGTAAGAGGATGCATCAGAGACAGAGTGGAGAGCAAAACAGGCAGATTGACTGAAATACACTGCTTAGAGGATCAGAGGGCGAGACAGGATAGGTCTGTGGTTCCAAATGTTGGTCAGCTCCCTGGCCAAGGATTGAGCTCATGCTGCAATGGATGTGGTGTACTTCATACTGCACCACACTATTTTCTCATGTGTAATATACAAAAAATAATATTGTCCATATGAGAGATTTACTAATGCAACAACTACGTCTTAAGTGAATTCCACAATCTTTGAATTAGGGATAAGACAATAAATTAAAATTACAACAATCTCCGCCATTATGTATTCTACTGTACCACCGGAAGACTGACATAAAGCAAAATTAATAAATGTATATAGTAGCACCTGAGAAAGCAATAACTTCCATGGAGGGAAAAAAAAAAGAAGAAATAAATTAAATGTAGATCTTAGTTCAGTGGATACCAAATACAGGCTGTCACTTATTTATAATAAGTACTTCCCAAAATACTATTTTGTATCATTTTTCCTTTCCTATGTGAATTCCCCCAAGTTCCTCATATTTTCAGGAAAAAAAAAATTGAAGCCAAAATCTACTTCAACAGAGAATGAGTTTTTTCGGGGCTTTTTTGGCAGTCAGCTATACCCACTGGAGACTTAAAAACACCAGAAGAAAAAAAATGGTCTTTCAATTCATTATGAAGCTTAATGTAAATGCATTGCTGAGAAAACATTCTTAGTGAAAATGAGTTGTTTCAGCAAGTTGTAAACAAACAACTTTAAATAAAGTTGTTCCCTATTTTAATAGTAAGAAAGGAAAAATCTAATTATAGCAGAGTATCTAATCCATGCCAAAAGAGTTATAATTCATTCTAGAAGCTGATGGGCTACTCAGCTCTCCAACATCACTATGAAGAGAACAGTACATACCTGTAGTGCCAGCAAGCGCGGGACATGTTCTCTATCGATTCAGGCAGATGGGTTGTGTCTGCGCAAACTCAGTGGCTTTCTCAAGCTTCAGTGCTCTTCCTATGCCAATGTTGGGGGGGTGAATCCACAGGCTGGTAAGACCTAGTCCAATGTTGTTAAAAATCTGCCTAATACTAACATTTGGTTTAGTAGTCTGTTTCAATTACAGAGTATATACTTTCTCTGGGCTCTCTGACTTTCTCTCATGGTCTCACCTCTCTAACCACACACCCTCTCAAAACTTTCTTCCAGTAGCCGTTCACCCTGTGTGATGCTGCTCTTTTATCCCTGACTGCTGAGGCTCAGGTGTGCACATTTATGCACGTGTGCACACCCATCACCAAGTATTCATGATCAGGCACACGTGCCCTGCACCCACGCACCTTCCACATTAACAAGATCAAGGCCGCAGGTGATAGGTATAAAGGCCAATGGCCTAAAAAGGCCTGATTAACCTCACTTAACCTACAAGACCCATTAGGGATTTTGTGGAGGGGGGCAGGGTAGTACTGAGAAAAGTGGGGAGAGTCTGTGGAGACCTTTAATGAAAGAGCCCTAGATTCTGAAATGAAAAGGTATGTTTTCATAAAAATAAATAAACAACCTTGAAGACCTACAAGATTAAGATTTCGGGAAAGAGGTTCAGGACAAATATCATCCTTAACCTGTGGAGAACCCAGCACAATGAGAACCAGCAATGGACTATACCCCTTGCCAAGCTTTTGGCAACTTCACAGAAGATTTTAGTCATGCTCCATGGCAAAACATCAGTGGGGCCAAATGGGGCAGTTATTTTCAAAAATAAAATTGATTTGGAATAAGATGATGAACCTACCAAATCGCTTTTTATTAGAAGTTTGTATGCTTTTTTCAAACCTAAATATTCATATTTTACAGTGAAGCTTTATTTTTAAACAGATCCATGAAAAAATAGAGCTCCTTCTGAAGATGGCAGTTAAATTCAGATAAAATAAAACTCTCTACAATTGTTTTCTATAAACTTATTTCTCAGAGGAAAATCTCAATCTATCCCCAACACACACACACATATTTTTTGTTTCACAAGACATATAAGGACAAGCATTAATATCCTTTGGAAAGTAATATCCATTGGAAAGTAAGACTTTTTACTCAATGCTAAAGGGTAAAGTCATCACTGGTGGGGAGAAGGTATCCTCCCTGCCCCCACTATTTCCATGTAGTGGCAAGCTACATTATCATACTTTTCTGTTCTACTTTCTTCATTTTCTTTCCAAAGTCTTCATTCCTCCGAGTGACAGTGATTGGTAGATTTGTGAGAAATAGCAAAAGTATATGCATAACTGAAGCCCTTTCTCTTCCTGATTCTGTAGAACAAGATTCATTCTTCTCTGTTATGTGAGTGGAAAGAGTATTGGCTGGTCCAGTGCTTGGGCAAAACCTGCCCAATTCTAATGCTTGTTTTTAGTATTTGACTGGTTAGGTTTTTAGTTTTAGGTTTTTAATTTTTAGGTTTTTAGTATTTAGTTTTAAGTTTTAGTATTTGTCTTAGTCTACTTGAATTACAGACAGAGCATATAATCAAAATTTCTCTCTTCCAGGCAATAAATCACAGGTACATTTTATTGTCTGACATTATGGAGGGAACTGAGTTCAAATTCCAGTTTATGAGACACTGAGCAGAGTCTAGGAAATGAACAAAAAGGTGCAAAGACAGGTGGATCCTAAGATTAGCTAGGAAAACAAAGAAACTAGAAGTCTAAAGTATTCTGAAAGAGATGAAGAACTTTGAAAACCCCTATCACCTGATTTTAATATTTACAATAATTTGCTAAATTGGGCCCCAAGAATGAAGTATTGGCATAGAGATATATAGGTCAGTGTAACAAAGTATTATAACAAATAATACCCAGAAATTGACGAAAACATATATATGGCCAGTGTATTTTTGATAAAAGTACGAAGTAAGCAAATAGAGGAAAATGGTATTTTCAACAAATGATGCTGGAATAAACAAATTATAAAAGTGAAAGCAAGGGAGGGAAGGAAAGAGGAAGGGAAGGGAAAAGAAAAACAGAAGTACCTGTTGTCGTGAATTAGGCAAAGTCAAAAAACATAACATTCACTAAAATTTAAAATGCTTGTTGCTCAAAGAACACTTTTTTTTTTTAAAGATTTATTTATTTATACAGAACGGGGTACAGGCCAAAGATGCAGAAGGTGAAAGGATTCACCAGAGACAGAGTGGGGTGCAGAACAGGCAGATCGATGAAGTACACTGCTGAGGGGAGCAGCGGGCGGGTCAGGAGAGATCTGCCACACCATGTGGAGCTCCTCCGGGGCAGGCAGGGATCGACCTCATGCGGAAGTGGCTTAAGCTTCTTAGTGCAGTGCTTTAACCCGCTGCGCCACCAGGGAGGTCCTCAAAGAATACTTTTAAGAAATTTTTAAAAAGAAGTGGTACATCACAAGAAAAATTTAAAAGCAAATATCTGAAAAAGACCTTGCATCTAAAACATAGAGCACACAAAACTCCACAATAGGAGAACAACTAGACAAGCAAATGATTAGAACAAATAGTTCATGAAAGAAGAGATAAACATGACAAATAAGCACATTAAAAATGCTTAATATGGGGCCCTCCCTGGGTGGTGGCGCAATGGGTTAGGACACAACACTGCAAGCTAGCTAAATCCACTTCAGTGCAAGTTCAATCCCCCACCCTGGAGGAGATCCACACGGTGTGGCAGACCTCTCCTGTCCCACTCGCTGCTCCCCTCAGCAATGCACTTGGTCCATTTGCCTGTTCTGCTCCCCACTCTGTTTCTGGTGAAGCTTCTCACCGACCCTGTACCTCTGGCTTGTACCCCAGTTCTGTATGAATGAAAAAAATAAATCTCTTTTTTTTAAATGCTTAATATGTTTAACATTGGGGAAAATAAATTTAACCCATAATGAGATACATCTACACAGCTATTAAAATGCTTAGGGAAAAAAAATAACAGTACCAATTACTAGTTCAGAGCAACGAGAATGCTCTTTGTTGATGAAAATGAAAAATGTTACATACAGCTTTTGTGAAAAAACATTTCAGTATTTTCTTTAAAGTTAAATATTTCCATGAGACTTAGCTGTCCCACTCCAAGGTAAGCGAGTTACCCAAGAAAAATGAAAATATCCATACAAAGATCTATAGGTGAATGTTTATAGCACCTTCATTCAAATTGCCAAAACACCAAATAAAATCAAATATGTATGAGTAGGTGAGTAAATAAACAGATAATGGTATATCCCTATAATGGAATATTATTCAGCAATAAAAAGGCATAAATTACTGAGAACATAAATTTCTTTTAAATACACTAAGTGAAATAAGTCAGATGCAGAAAGCTACATAGTATTTGGTATTTCCATCTATACAACACTCTATAAAAGATAAAACTATACAAATTAAAATTAAGTCAATGTTGCCAGGAAATGCCAGCTGTGGAAAGTATTCTACAAAGGAACATGAGGAAATTTTCTAAGATGAGTATTAGTATATGCATTATACAATGTAGTTTACACAACTATATACATTTGTCAAAAGTCAGAATTGAACACTCAAAAGAGAACTTTCACTGTTTGTTAGTTATAGCTCAATAAAACTCACTTATAAAAAACAGAAACTGAATAAAAAAGAAATGAAATTTAAGAGAGTAAGTAAAAAGGTAACTATGGCTATTGGTATATATCAGACACAGGTTGATTAAGCTTTGCTGATACTTTACAAGGCTATAAAGGCTTTTAAACTGTCAGTTTATAGAGTTTATACTGAGTTATGACGCTGGATTTTATCATTGAACAATTTCAGTAGTAGCTGGTGCTTCTTGTACTGATTGAAAACAGTTATTGTGTCATCTGTTCCCAACATCATATATACAGACCTCATATTTGTCACTTAAAATCACCCATGGAAACTGGCAAATACTATAAACTAGATTTGGATCTTGTTTTGTTTTGCTTCATTTTCCACTAGAGAACTGATTGTTAATTAAACATTTTCAGTACACCACACATTTTAGTATTGTCACCTCTTCTGGGGACAGGAGAAAGGGTCCTCGGGATTTCTACCATGCTGGGTATCTGCAGCTAAAGATGCTTGGTCTACTGAAGACTATTGTTTTGGGAAGCGTACAGCTGCTAAAGTAAGACTTTAAACTACTGATCTTGGCAAAGGCCTTACAAAATATAGGAGCAGGTAGGCTTCAGGATACAACAATCTTAGAATTCCAGGCCTCAACAAAGACACCAGCCACAAATGAGGGCAGTAAGGTATTTATCAATAATAAGCACTGATCCCAACGTTGATCTCCACTGGTGCTGGACATGCAAGACTTATCAAGAAAAGTTTGTGTGACGGGCATTTAACAGGCTCCATTGGCTCAGGATATAGCTGACATAGTTTCTGAGTAAAATTGGCCCAATTTTTCCTGCATAACCACATATAAGACAAAGTTCAATGACAGAGATAGAGGAAATGATAAAGAATAGTCTTTCCAATACAAGTCATTTAGACATTATAAAGAAAATATCTAGTGTTTTTATAATCCAAGAAGGCCATGCCTTATCTCACAGTGTCATCCCACAGATTCTAAATTTATATTGCTAGTAGTAGGCAGAGTAAAGAGGGAAAGAATATTTATTTAAAAGTGAAACGAATACCCAAAAAATAATTATGTATTTATCCAATAAAATTATGTACAAGATCTCTGTAAACAAAAATCTGATGAAGAAAATCAAAGAACTAAATAAGTGGAAAGCTATTCTATGTTCATGAATAGTAAGACACAGTACTGTTCAAGATGCCAGTTCTTTTCAACCTGATCTACAATAAAAATCCCAGCAAGTTATTTTATAAATATTGATGTGCTGATTGTAAAGGTTAGGTAGGGACTATAAAGACCCAAATATGTTAATACATAACTGAAGAAGAACAAAGTTAGAGAACTGACAGTAACCAACTTCAAGATTTACTATCAAGCTACAGTAACCAATTCAGTATAGTACTAGTCTAAAAAAATGGATTAAAGAAACAAAATAGAGATCACAGACTTATCCACACCCTTCCACCCCTAGCATTTATCTGATCTTTGACAAAGCAATGGCCATATAATGGAAAAAAGATATCTCTGCAACAAATGATGCTGAAGCAATAAAGCATTCACCTACAGAAAAAAAAAATGTTCTAGGCACAGGCCTTACACCCTTCACAAAAATTTACTCTGGATCACAGAACTAAAGCTACAATCTCCTAAAATAAGACATACATAGAACACCAGATGCATGGTCCTTGGAGGAAAAATATTACATTAGACTTCACTGAAATTAAAAACATTTTGTCAAGTTAAAAAATAAGTCACAAAAGTGGGGAAAATATTTGCATACATCTGATAAAGAACTATTCTCCAAAATACAGAAAAAACATTTAAAACTGAAATATGAGGACAAAAAAAGGGCAAAATGTAAAATACCTCACTGATAATTCACTAAAGACAAGTGGTGAATAAGCACAACAAAAGATATGTCATTTTATGTCACTGTGGAAATGTAATCTAAAACATTAGATACTACTACAGGTCTATGAGAACAGTCAAAATACTGAATGCTGATAACACCAAATGATGGCAAAGATGTGATGCAACAGAGACTTTTATATATTACTGAGAGGAATGTAAAATGATATGGCCACTTTGGAAAACAGTAAATGTAAATCACTAAGTGGTAAAAGCTAATTTGAAAAGTTTATATACTATAGATTTCTAATTATATGACATTCAGAAAAGGCAAAAGTATGAAGATAATAGAAAGATGAGTGGAAATGAACAGGCAGAGCACAGAGAAATTTGGGGGACAGTGAAAATACCCTGTACAATCTTGTAATGATGGATATATGTCATTATACATTTGTTCAGACATATAGATCATACATCACCAAACAATGGATTTTGAGCTATCATATATCAATGTGTATCATTCTGGTGAGAGATGCTGATAATGAGCAAGGCTATGTATATATGGAGAAAGGGATTATATAGAAAATTTCTGGACCTTCTTCTTAATTTTGTGTTAAAACTAGAAGTATTCTAATTTTTTTGAAAACAAAACCACAATGAAATAGCATTTAACAGCTATAAGAATGGCCTATATTGGGCCTCCCTGGTAGAGCAGCAGGTTAAAGCACAGCACTAAGAAGCTAAAGCCACTTCAGCATGATTTTGATCCCTGCCCACCCCGGAGGTGTCCACATGGTGCAGCAGACCTCTCCTGACCTGTCCACTGCTCCCCTCAGCTGTGTACTTTGTCAGTCAGCCTGTTCTGCTCCCCCCTCTGTCTCTGGTGAATCATCTCACCACCCCTGTACCTCTGGCCTATACCCCAGTTCTGTAAGCATAAATAAATAAATGTTTTTTTAAAATGGCCTATATCAAATAGAACAGAAACAATTGTTGGCAAGGATATTGAGTAAACGAAATCCTTGTGCATTGTAGATGGGAATGTAGATTGGTCCAGCTCATATGGAAAATTGTATGGATATTTCTCAAAATATTAAAAATAGATATACCACATGATCCAGAAATTCCAACCATAGGCATCTACTTGAAAACACTAATACAAAGGAATATATGTACTATTTACAATAGCCAAGTTATGGAAACAACCTAAGTGTCCAAGGATAGATGTAGTATATATGCACAGTGGAATTCCACTCAGCTGTTAAAAAAAAAAAAATACTCATCAGTGCTAGTAATCATCAGTATTCTAGAAATTTGTAATCTTTAAAAGTGTAGCACTGGACTAATGTATCATCTGGGCTCCTGAACAAATAATAATCACTCCAGTAAAAGTTTTGGGAAAAAAACCTTAATTCTGCCCCCCAAAACCACTGCTGGCTAAAAGTGAGCAAAATAAGAAATGGAGAGAACTTACATTTCATTAGACTCTGAATTCACAAGGGCAAGTAAATTTGATTTCTGACTTTAATCCTTTTACACTTGAACTTGCAAAGCAATTTAGTATCCGGGCTAATTTCTCCCCAGGAAGTGGATAATAGAAGTGTGTTAATATTCAATTTGGGGAATTTCTATGTCTTGACTTTTATTATTGAGAGTATCCTAAAATTGTTATTTAATTTTATTGTAGTATCTCTGGTGGGCTATATTAGAAAGTATGTCAACATAATTTGGAATGGGAAATAGAACAAAGAATTCAGGCTTGAACATACACTGGCCTCAGAGTTCATCTAATTAATAAACTCTTCTGCCTCATGTCAGCACCTTCCAGGGGTGAAATCTGCACTGCTCATCGGGAATCCTAGGAAAATTCTAAAAACAAAAGTGCCTGAGAGTGGAAGACTAAGTTTGTAGCTCGAGTTTGACTTCCTACCTCCCTGGAGGTGTATATACGCCTCTGTTCTCTTCCTTCCATAGAAAGAAAGTAATTTTAGCATCCCATTCCTGGTTTCCACATACTCCCCTTCCTCAGTCTTCTTTGTGAGGGCAAAAATGATACCTGGAGAGAATCTTTTATCTATACATCTCAAGCAAGGGGAGTTAATCCAGCCCTTCTCCTGCTTACAGGACTCTCCTCCCCTCCCCACCAGATTGGGCGAGGCAGTGACTAGGGGAGCAGCTCTGCTCTTCAGACTTAACTTCCCTGAGCTAAACTGGCCACAGATAACACAGTAGCAAACTGTTTTTTTAATCCATCTGATCTCTCTATTGTCTTATTTCTCAGTCTTATGTACTGAATCCCTCTAGGACCTCCCCTCCCCAAAAAAACAGTTCATCCTGAGCACCTAACAGAATATCTGAACACTCAATAAATAGTGAGGATTGATGTGTACAAACCACATCAAAGAAACTATGGTTCCCAAGTCAGAGTAGCTCTTAACTAAAGATACTAACATATGTAGAGACATGCCAATCATTTGGGGGTGAGGTTTAATTAATCAAAGAACATAAAAAAATAAAGTCTGTGAGTCGAGTTTCAAGCTGTCAGGAGAGAGTGGGGTCTTGGCCTGTGTATTTTAATAGAAGCAAGTTTGTTGTGCAGAGAGGCCCACAAAATCTGTTTCTGACTTACACAAAAAAAAAAAATACAAAGAATTAATATTTGTTACAGAATTACTGTAAAGCCCCAGAAAGAACAGACTGCCTGTTGACCCAGAAGCTGCAACCTGACAATAGGAGGCTCCTTACCAACAATTATTTAGAATAAGCATTGGGTTGTTTTCCCCACTCTCAGAAGCTACCTACAAGAATATTAATAGGGTGCTGAGACAATTTGGATGGCATATGTGATAAAGTATATTTAAGACATCTATATAAAATTGGTAGATTTTGTGGGTATGTGTGGAAAACCCTTCATCTTATAACTACCAAGCCCCCAAATTTCCTTGCCTATTGAAATTGCTATCTATGAAAAGCATTTTTCTTTGGTCTCTCCCTGCCTTCCATTTAGGGGGCAGTTGATCTTAGATTGTATCTGAGAAGCTATGGAGATTACCATCCAACACCCTAAAACTAAGGTCTTGTATCTGAAAATCTTTAATCATTATAACTTTGGATTTTTTATTTTGCATATATAGTCTATATGATTATATAGAGACTAAGGTATATCATAAACTCTGTGCTTGTTCTTTCACCAGATCTATTATGACACTTTTCATAAATGCACTACCATAAAATAGAAAGTAAATATTACATGATTTAAGTGCATAATAATGTATTTCATTCATCTATTTTCTACATACAGTGGTTTCTAATTGTTTTTTATTAAAACAAAACCACAGAGAACATACTTATGCATATTCATCAGGCATACAGATTTCTGTAGATGATTAACTTTTCCAAAGATAGACTGTCATCATGTTTCAGGAGGTTTTGGAGTTTTCTCAAAAGTAAACTATGTTGCAACACTTTATTGATAGTTTTTGGATAGCTTGTCTCACTTAACCCTCATAACCACTATGAGACATTATTTTCTCTCAGTTTTGGAGAAGGATGCAAATACATAACTAGTACAAGGAAGAAATTCAATGAAACCTGTCTTTTTTTTAAGATTTATTTATTTATGCCCACAAGAACTGGGGTACAGGCCAGATGTGTGGGGGTGGTGAGAGGATTCACCAGACACAGAGTAAGGAGTAGAATAGGCTTATCTACTGAAATACACTGTTGAGGGGAGTAGCGGTGGCAGGGTAAGGGGGGGCCCGGGGGAGACAGAAGAGGTCTACCATGCCATGTGGATCACCCCCACTCCCACCCCAGCAGGGCATCAAAATCATGCTGCAGTGACTGTGATAGTGTTGTAGTGCTGCACTTCAACCTGTTGTGCCACCAGAGAGGGCCCAGAGCCTGTCTTTTTTTCAAAGCTTCACAGGACCCCAGAATGTTCCATGCAAATTCAAGTGAGATAAAGATTTTTTTCCTGAAAATATGTACATTCTGGTGCTGCTATAAATGAGATTGCTTTCCAGTTTATTTCCCAGTTAATGATTGTTGTTATATAGTAAAACAATTATTGAATCCTTTGAATATTTATGACTGCCAATAGCTGGCTTCACTGATTGAATTAGGTTTCTCAGACTCATTTATCACTGTATCGCTTATACATAAAAACTTCACACTTTCCAGTTTCACCCTTCTCTTTTTCGTTGTTGTTTTCATTTCTATTTGCATGAACTAGGATTTCCAAAACTATGTAAAATAATAAGGAAGATAGTACATGTGATTTTATTTCATTTTACTTCAACTAATCGAATATGTCTGGTAAACTGGTAACTGATATTTGCTTGAGATCTATCTCCCCACCCTTGTCATGGTAGGGAAGAACACATCTATTAGGGAAGACTATTTTTTTTCAATTATAATACTAAATTTTATCAAATGCATGTTGACTATTTGACAACTATGAAAATGTTTTCCTTTTTAACCTATTAATATATTGAGTTATATTAATAGATTCCCTAATGTTGTGCCATACTTGCTTACCTAGAATAAATTCTGCTTAGTCATGGTGAATTATTCATTGAATATACTGTTGAATTTGTATTTCTAATATATTATTTAAGATCTTTGCTTCATATATAAATGAGAAATTTGTCAAAGTTTTTTCTTTTTTACGCTGTGTTATCTCTTTCAGGTTTTGACTACCAAGTTTATACTACTCATATAAAAAATATGTAAAATTGCTTCTTCCCCTGTGCTCTGTGAAGTTTAAATAGTATCTGCATCATTTAGCTCTTGACAGACCATAAGACACTGGTGAAATATCTAGGCTGACATTTTTCCCACAGCTATATGTCTGACAATCTTTTGATTTATTTTATAGTTATTAATACAATGGTAACATCTATCATCTTATGTACCAATTTTGGTAATATGTCAAAAATTACACATTTTTAACAAGACTCTGAAGTTTATTAGCCTAGAATTTCACTAAGTAGTTTGGTATAATTGGTTTAATTTACTTATCTTTATCATCACTAATTGTACATGTATGTTTATTCTTTTATCTAATTAAATTACATGAATGTCTATCATTTTCACAACATGAGCTCTTGGAATTTAGTATAAGTTGTATTCTTTTTCTGTTTGTTAACAAAATTACACTGTAATACTTTATAAGTTTTACTAAGGTACTACCAGCATACCTCACTAGATAAGTTTAGGTGTAGCATCTGTAAGTTTGATTTACATACACTATGAAATGATTACCAAAATTCAGTTAGTATACTTTAATCTTTATTAATTCCTTATTTGTATTTGTATTGTTGTACTTTTCTATTAATTTGTATTAGTACATTTTTTTTCCTACAGATATGTTCCTTTTAACTGTGCATACATGTTATAGTCCTAAATACTTACAAGCAAAGCATTCCTTTTAGTTGCTTTCAAAATGAATGACAACTTTGCTAGGGACTGGATTTGGGGGTGCAACCTTTTCCATGGATGTGCTGTAATCACTGCTTCATTATCTACTGTTATCTAATATTGCAAAGAAATCTAAGGCCTTTCAGATTTTCCTTGTCCTTTTTAAATATCTATTTTAAATGTTGGTTAGCTGATTATTGTTATTGTTTCAATGCAATGATGCTTTCAGAATTCTTTATTCATCCTTGAAATCTGACACTTTCATTTTTAATTAAGTTTCTTTTGTACCCATGAAACCTTTTTATTTATAGCTCGTCCATCACTTTACACCAAGCTGATTACTATAATTCTTTCCACTTCTAGTGTAGAGACAAAAGCTGTCTCCTAAGCATGTCTGGAAATGGAAGCTAGATCATAGCATTAGAAAGGTCCTTGGGGGCCCTCCTTGGTGGCGCAGCGGGTTAAAGCACAGCACTGAGAAACTAAAGCCACTTCCGCATGAGTTCGATCCCGCCTGCCCCGGAGGTGACCACATGGCGAGGCAGACCTCTCCTGACCCGCCCGCTGCTCCCCTCAACAGTGTACTTCGTCGATCTGCCTGTTCTGCTCCCCGTTCTGTCTCTGGTGAATCCTCTCACCACCCTTACACATCTCTGGCCTGTACCCCAGTTCTGAATAAATAAATAAATCTTTAAAAAAAAAAGAAAGGTCCTTGGATAAATGTCATTATGTAGACAACCTCGGTGATCAACCAAACTATTGGGATAACGTGTTGAAGACAAATTTTCCAGAACAATTCTAATACTGTAACAATTAATTACATACATACATCAGTGCTTCAAAAAGATTAAAATAAGAAAAATAAGAGAACAACATTTGTTAGATAATCGTCTCCACTGAATGTTTACACAAGATTCAGGGAGGACACTACAGTGCTTTGTTTCCTTTATTCTTGTTCATATCATCAGACCATGGGAATGATTTTAGCCAGCCAATTACATGGTTTCTTATCCTTCTAGCTGAGTATCTACTTTCTCCATGGCACTTGCTCTGTATTTTCTTCTTAGACACTTTAGAAAGAGAACACAGAATAGATATGGCATGGCACATTAATAAGAAAGGCTAGTGGAGAAAGAAAAGATGTTCCACTGAAGAAAAAGAAAATTAACGAGTGGCCCTTGAATAACAGAAATTAAATATGTCTTTCGAAGTAAATATGTCTTTCATAGACATCTAATCACAGAAGGAAAGGAGAGACAACAAGATCTCAGAAATTGTGAAGAGATACAGATGGAAGCACTCACTGGGGTGGGGGTGCAGAGGATGGGCAATCTGACCTGATTATAATCAAATCAACCACCTTTAGTGATGAGAAGTTTGAACAGAAAGTTAAGTCTAATGCTATTAATGTTCTTCAAGTACTAGGAATACAACACCAAAAATGCAGTAGTGTGGACTGTTAACAGCATGTGGAAAAACTACTATTTTAAGAAGTTAAGTAATTATCATTCACTTTGCCCTTTACTGGAAATTACTTTAAATACCCCAATATCCTACTTTATCTTATTCACTACCAGCATTTTCTGAAAGGTTCTAGACTACAAAGACACATAATTTAGATAAGGATGAAGTAAGAGGAACAGTAATTCTCCAAAAATATTTTGTATTGCTATATATAAGAATAGAGAAAAAAGAAAAACTTGAATGGGAATTAAAGGCCATGATAAGGATCTGGAGATTTTAAAACAAGACTAACCTTAATTGAGTCACTACCTATGCATGCTAGTTCATGTTATAGCACAGATATTTCACATCAATTCTATAGTGCATATTATGATCTCAATATTACAGCAACAGAAACTGGGATTCAGAGAAATTATATACAACTACACAATAAATAACATAGGTCTTTTCTTCAAAATATTTTGAGAATAGTTACCTTGTTAAAATAAACAAAGGCGGCCCTCCCTGGTAGTGCAGCAGATTAAAGCACAGTACTAAGAAACTAAAGCCACTTCAGCATGAGTTTGATCCCCACCCTGGAGGTGATCCACATGGCATGGCAGATGTCTCCTGACCCCACCGCTGCTCCCCTCAGCAGTGTACTTCATCAGTCAGCCTGTTCTGCTCCCCACTCTGTGTCTAGTGAATCCTCTCACCACCCCTGACCTGTACCCCAGTTCTGTATGCATAAATAAATAAACAAACATACAAAGGGATCAAATATTAGATTCAATTTTAAGAACTACTGTGTTTCAAACACTAAAATTAAACTGACTCACAAATCTATTTTTAGATTAAATATAATCAATAATTATATTTTAATCCTTAAAATCCTATCACAATATTCTAAAATTATATCAAATCTACTAACACACATATTTTCATAGTATATTAATTTAATCTCTGTTAAAGTTAAAACACATGACTTAAAGTTTTATAAAAAAGTGGACCGAGAGTCTCTGGTGTCCACAACACCTTCCAATTCTGGGTGCACACCAACAGACTTAGTACAGGATTTAAGCTTTGTCATCAGAGACTACCACTCTCTGGAGTTACAGGAAAATATATAAAATTAGTACATACTAACAACCACACAGTTAAGCTCAGAAGTGAATTATCCATTTGTGCCTTCAGATGACTGCAGACCCGGTAAACATTTTATACTGCAACACTGTGAGATCCTGAACTAGAATCATACAAGTCTCTTCCAGATTCCAGACACTGTATGATAATAAACATTTTATTGGTCCTATTTTGCTGTTACTAAGATTTCAGGTAATTTGTTACACATTAATAGACATCTAGTAATTTTGACTGAAAATTAAACATTGAAGATTATACACTACGATGATGTGGATTCTGTCATGCTCTTCTAAAAATTACTGGATTTTTGTTGTTAATGACAATTAAGTCACCTGACAAATGGCATTGGCCATCCCCTGTGGCTATGGTGCTATGTACTGAAAATGTTATCTCCCCCCCCCCCACTATGGTATCAAGTTGTTTATATCCATTTCGGGTCATTATACACTTTCATTGATGTTTTTTGAGCCTGGATCCCATGGGAACAAATTTGCCCATAAAATGCAGCTGTCAAACCGAAGATTTTAATGAAAGAGTGTTCACTCCTCTGTAGTTTCCTTACTTCTAAGCATCCCCTACATTTCTAGCTGTGCTAGCAGCCTTTAGCTCTATTTTGACCCTTAATGCTTTTACCTCTTAAGTTCTGCATGACTGGGAATGTACTCAATTACGAAAAGCATGAAACTCATGTAGCTCCATACAGATTTATCTTTCAAGAGTAGATTTATCCCTGGTCCCAGTATGCTTCTCTGCATGTTTCTTAGAAGTTTCCCCCAAGGCATGTATAGTTAACTGTCAGCTACAGATCTGTGCATTTCATGCTCTAAATTTAGGTTTTATTTTTTTCAATGGTTCTAGTGCTGCCAGAATCGCTCCTTAAATTTCCGAGATCAGTGCTTTAATCTTTAAGAGCTTTTGTCCTGTAAGGCCACAGAAGAAACCCATCAGTGTTTTCCAGCACCATAGCCATAGGGGATGGCCAATGCCATTGGTCAAGAGTCACAATTCTTAGCTTTTTTATTTTCTCTGGCAAAAAAAATTTGTTTTCGTTTTTTTACAACAAAATCTCCTCTAGTATCTCTATGACTTTGGATCCTTTTCAACATTTCCTTTTTATTTTATCTCATTTTCATCATTGTTATCATATGTCAGGGATTTGAATAAATAATTCAATATATCACTATTAACAGAAGTAAACTGAAAATCTGGTCATAAACATTTTTGATTTTGAATGTGACACTTCTACACACTGCTGCAGACATAGTAGAAATGTTTCAAAAAAATCAATAATTTTCTC
The DNA here is from genome assembly GCF_000260355.1 of Condylura cristata. Lineage (NCBI taxonomy): Eukaryota > Metazoa > Chordata > Mammalia > Eulipotyphla > Talpidae > Condylura > Condylura cristata. Next base: position 76,445,084 of record NW_004567103.1, on the reverse strand, counting down.
AGAAAAAAATTGTAAGAAATATTATAAATCTTTAAAAATTAAGAACAGAAACAGGGGCCCTCCTTGGTGGCACAGTGGGTTAAAGCACAGCACTAAGAAGCTAAAGCCACTTTGGCATGAGTTCGATCCCTGCCCTGGGAGGTGAACACATGGCACAGCAGACCTCTCCTGACCCGCCCGCTGCCCCCCTTAGCAGTATACTTCATTGCTCTGCCTGTTCTGCTCCCACTTTGTCTCTGGTGAATCCTCTCACAATCCCTGCATCTCTGGCCTGTGCCCCAGTTCTGTATGCATAAATTTAAAAAATATATTATTTAAAAAAAGAAAAAACAAAACAAACAAAATTAAGAAAGAAACAAAAATTAAATTAAGAAAGAAAGAAAATTAAATTATGATATGGACTTAATATCCTTAAGAATTTATAATGCTGAAATTTTGTTTCACTTATTTTAACATTAGAGTAGGTACTTGCATTATCTATTGCAGTGTAACAAACTACCACAAACTCAGCAATTTAAAATAGTACCCATTTTTTAGCTTACAGTTCTTAAGGTCAGAAATCCATCCTGGCATGACTGGGTTTCACTATTCAGAGTATCATAAGACTGAAATCAAGTTGCTGGCCAGATTACACCCCATCTAGAGGCTCTGAGAAAAAGTGCTTTCAAGTTCAGAGTGTTGGCAGAATTTCATTCCTTGCAGTTAGAGGACTGAGGTCCTTGTTTTCTTGCTGACTATTGGCCTAAGAAGTCTCTCAGCTACTTAATACCCCAACATCCATTCTTACATGTTCTCTTCATCAAGTGAACAACAAACTATCATTCCCCTCATGCTTCCAACGTCTCTGGTTTCCTTTTCTGCCACTAACCATAGAAATCTCACCTTTTGGTGCATTCTTATAATCAGAGGAGGTCCATCTAGATAACCTCCCTATCTTAAAATCAACTGGGTTATACAATACCACCATAGCCATGGTGGTAACAGCTAATTATATTCACAGGTTCTGGAGATTAAATCATGGAATCTTGGAGTCAATATTCAGACTTCTGCCTATTGCAAATTTTGTGATTAAAAACATATCTATGTTTATATCCACTCAAACATTTGAGGGTCACCAGGAAAACAGTATCTTTGAGAACTTAAAACTTTGCACCCTACCTCTCAAATTATTAATCAACAATGAGTAAGAACTTATAATTTTTGAAAAAACATATAGAAGTTGGCCCACTTTAGTACTGGTATAGGATTCATGGATGGAAACTCTACAATATAACTTGAAAACTGGAGCATGTAATTTGCACTCAAACAAATTTGCACATAGAAAGTGATTTATGTTCAATGTTCACTGCAGATTCATTTATAATAATAAAAAAGTGTTTAATAAAAATAGAGTGCAAAGTAAATTATATCATATCAGCAAGATACAATCATTTATTCAATCTTTCACTCTTTCAATCTTTCAGCAATATTTATTGTTTACATACATTGCACCAGGTGCTGTAGGTATTAGGGATACAACAACGATGCAAAAGAGAAATGGTTCTTATTCTTATGGAATTTACATTGTAGTTGAAGAGAAGAGACAAGAACCAAATAACCACACAAACTAACATAAAATTGTAATCTCTGAAGGTTAGAGTCATTTTGAAAGATACTTTTAATTTAAAAATAGTGAAAAAAGAGAGAAACCTACATATGATCTAATGTTAAAGTAAATAAAAAGGATCTGTAATTGCATGCATAGAAAGATAGTAATAATATAAACCTTTGCAAGGAAACAAACCAAATGTTAATAATGATTGGTTTCTTTATGTTTATACGTAGTTCCCAAACTAATAATTTGCATATATTACCTTTATAAATGAACATGTTAAATTCTAATTCAAAAATAAAATCATTTTCATTCAATTTACCTCTATAATCACCTGCTTAAAGTTTACATGCTGGCCAGATTTTCCTGCCTTCTTTGCTTAAATTTTGTGACTTTGGCTGAAATAATTGAAAACAAAAATAAATATTAAACTTGTCACCTAAGAGTTTCAAGTCCTATTCTTCTCAAATGTTGCCCAATGTTCTGGAAACCTTTAAAAACTTTTCAGCAATCATTAGGCTCAAATTTATCAGCATTATTGCTCCTTTACACCCTTTTCTTCACTCCTTCCTTAGCCAAAACCATTATCTCCCCCTACTATCTAATGTTAACTCTGATGAAGGACACACTCTGCTAGGTCTTTACAATCACTGCTTCAAGCATCTACAATAAGACTTCACAGTGGGGCCCTCCCTAGTGGCACAGCGGGTTAAAGCACAGCACTGAGAAGCTAAAGCCACTTCCGCATGAGTTTGATTCCCGCCTGCCCCAGAGGTCACC
>NW_004567103.1:76442036-76442613 GCF_000260355.1 Condylura cristata | reverse complement strand
AAAAATTATCTCCTTGGCCCTCCCTGGTGGCGCAGCGGGTTAAAGCACTGCACTGAGAAGCTAAAGCCACTTCCACATGAGTTCGATTCCCGCCTCCGAGGTGACCCACATGGCGCAGCAGCCCTCTCCTGACCCGCCCGCTGCTCCCCTCAGCAGTGTACTTCGTTGATCTGCCTGTTCTGCTCCCCACTCTGTCTCTGGTGAAGCCTCTCACCGCCCCTGAGCCTCTGGCCTGTACCCCAGTTCTGTATGAACAAATAAATAAATCTAAAAAAAAGACTTCACAGTGGACAAGTAAGACTCCTATTTGATAAGTAAAATAATAAGAATAATAAGTAAAATAATAATAATACTTAACCTGTCATAAACACCAAGGGTCAGAATTGAACCCAGGACTATGTAACTTTCAGGATCACATTCTTTTCATTGTGTTATACACAAAATTGAAAGGCAGCCCCCAAGATTGCCATTATACCCTCCCAAGCACACTCTCCATTACTAGCACTTTGATGATTGTTACATTTATAAGACAAAAATTTTACAAATGCAATTAAGCTTTGACTCTGAGTTTATCAAA
>NW_004567103.1:76397371-76441421 GCF_000260355.1 Condylura cristata | reverse complement strand
AAAAAAAAAAAAGAATCTATAAATAAAAACAAAACAAATGGAGGGAGTGAATAAATTCAACAGATTCCAATGAGTGTCCTAGAGACATCCTACAAAGTAAGAAGAAGAATTTTTGCTGTAACCAAAAGCCAAAAGATGGTTACTTAAATCTTTTAGCTAAGAACGTTGTCTTCCTTCTTACATACTATTTTTATGTCCCAAACTGAAAGATCCAAGTATGAGCCACCAGGAAGGTCATCCAGGCCTTCCTCCTACTACTACTAACATGCACTCCCATAAAGTGAAGTTTAATTCTAACATGGACATTAGGTTGTAATGTTGAGAGCCTGTCCAGGTTTCCTTTCAACTACTGTGCATGGAGATAGAGAGTTATGGCTGCCATTTCCCAAAAGATCCATTTTTAAACTCATTGTTCACTCTGCAGACCATGTATGAAGGTCATGTCATGGAGAATACTTTATATAAATGCCTATGAAATATGTTTGATGTCACTGGGAACTTTGAACAAGATGGCTCTAATCTGCAATATTCTAAGCCATTCCAGTGGGACACACAATTCACCACCTTTCAGAATTCAAAAGAATCAATAATGTGTAGTGAATCCAAATATCTTAAACTTCCCTGGCTAAAACTTAAAATTAATTATTTAAGCAGTAATTACAGGCTTTACAGATTTTAGAGTAAATACAGGGCAACAAACGTTTACAGAATGTCCCTTTTGTTAGAAGCAGCTGGGAGTGGAGTTGGGGAGAGTTTTTCATCTAGTTCCATTGATTTGAATTGATATTTAATAGGAATGTTCATTGACCTCTCTCTCTCCAATTAAAAATCCACCATTATTCTTCCTTCCACCCTCAGAATTGGGATACTAAGTTCCAGTCCCAAAGTCACACATGGAACATGAGATTGGTAAAAAGTATCTTCAAATAAATGAAGAGGACTGATGAAGCAGAACCCACAACTGGGGAGATTTGTAAGTGTCTCCACCAAACCTCAGACAAGGAAAAAGTGGTTAGAAGATTAATGGACACCTTCTTTAAAGCATGGACAAGAATCAGGTTCCAGTGTCAGGTCTGGGAGCTGATCCCCAGCAGGGGAGAGGCCTCCAGCTGACTAAAGCATGAGCATGGTGTGATGCTGTTCCTGTAGTATTGTCTCCTCTCCAAGCCAAGTTCAGAGACCAGATGGCTCAAGAATCTCCCATTAAACAACACATAGCTCTAACCATCTTCCTTTCCACGTTTCTCACGATTTGTATACTAACCCTTTAGGCCCAAATATACAAAACAGTTCAGACCAACCTCTTTTATAAACAGAACATGATTTCCCCAAAGGATAATGAAATAAACAAAACCTTTTTTAACTTCTTGGGATGGGGAGGAGGGAAGGATGGATATGATAATCTACCCAAAGGCTGCCCAAGAACATCTCTGCACCTCTTTCTGGAAAAGAAAACCACAAATACAGTCTCTGACAGGGATTGTACGGTGTCAACTAGGAGTTCAGAATAGGATAAAGGTGGACATTACAGAACACTGAGGCATGCTTTCCCTTTGCCTGTCATTCAGACATAGGAAGTGCCTGTGCAAAGCACTGAACTCTTAGCTGCACCTGCAGAGATAGGTGGGAGCTGGCATTTTAGGGATGTGAACCACCCACCAGCAAACGTCCCACTTTGTGAGAATGCCACAGCAGGCACAAAGGACAGTATTAAGCGCAAGAAATGCAAAGCAGTGAACAGTGCACATCCGCTGGAGTCCCTGCACAGCATCTCACGCTACACGCACTGAAATGCAAACATTTCTCAAAGGCAGATAAAGACCATTTTTCACACATCTCCTACTATGGGACTTATTTCCTAGCCTTATCACCAGTTAACTATTTTTGATTGATTGGTTGATTCATGTAAAATTCTTATCAGTTTTTAAAATGTGCTAGATTAAGTTAATATACACAAATATTATATCTCCAATTATTACGCAATGTAACCAGAGTTTGGGGTCATCACAAAGAGGAAGATACATTTCAATGGTGCTTTGGCAAGAGCTAAGGAAGCAGCTCAGGGAAGAGAGATAAGAAGGTTGTCTGTTTGAAATAGCAAAAACTTCAAAGGAGAAGGTTTTTACAATTATGAGGATTTGATTATCTAGAGAGATAAAATAGAAATTGGTAAGGGAAATCAAAGAGAAATAAAACTTTCAAGATAGCCTGAGAAATCAGGTTACTTAGGAAAAGGAAGACATCATTCAACCAGCCATTTTCTATTAAAAATAAAATCCTCAAAGTCAAGATTTCTAATATTTCATAACAAAACTAAAAATATAAAAAAAAACAAGAATTCTAAAGTAAACCCTCTTTTATTTTTAATGTAAGGCATTGATTCAAGCTATAGAAGAGTTATTTTTAAAAGATAAGGATTGTTTTGGGAAGATCCTAAAAGCTGACGTTAAGATTTATTGCAGACTAGATTTTATCCTTTAAAAAATAGTACAAAATTATTAAGCTGATTAAGGTTAAATCTGATGACACTGCAACCTCACCTCAGGAATTCCAATTCTAGCATCTTAACAATAATGAATAAAACTAATGATGAAATACATAACAAAATGTTGGGGAGATTATTTTTTCTTTCCCCTTAACTGACAGAGCAATGGTAATTTCTCCAGACTATGAACATCACAGCCACAAACACGTGCATATGTGAACATATGCACAAATAGTGCATATGTGAACATATGCACACATACACACACAAATCCAGATTGGAAACAGGAATAATTTTGGTCATTTGATCCATAACCTGCTTTAGCCCAAGTATTTACATACAGAAAGAAGATGCTAGAAAGTGAAATAAACCCATAATTGATGGTTAAAGGTGGTGGGAGGCAGGAGGGTTGGTTTCCTTGGTTGGACTCGGGCTATAATCATTTATAGACAGATCCTTTGCCAAAGAGTGATTAAAACTGAAAGTTTCCCAAGCCATGCCTGGTTTAAAAAAATATTCTCCCTTACCTGATTGAGAAAATAAAATGTAGAATAACTGAGTTCATTTTTCATTTCATTTTCCCAGCACATACTGGGTTCATAGCTCACCCAATCTATAAATGTAAGTTATCTAACCTCTAACTCAGGGAAAGAAAGTGGGGAAGCCAAAGAATTAGGCAGGTTCAATTCATCACCCAGAAAATAAACGCAAGGCTCTACTCCTGTAGTTGTGAGAAGATAGCAACTGGGTTGTAACTAAGAGCCCCCGCAGCCACTGCTGAGCAGGACCCAACCAATAAATGATTGACCTTGAAGAACAAAGAAAGGCATAAGACAGATGATCAGGTCCAAAGAGATGAGTTTTGTTCTCCATAAAATGAGAAATAGTTATATGATTTTCTTTATCCTCTTCTAGTTCTCTACTTTACAAGCCATATCAGCATACATGTCTCATTTGATCATCATGACCTGATTAGCAACCAAGAGATCACCTCTAAAACCTGACTTTGAAGAATGCTATCCAACTCCACCATTTTGTTTTTCAGTTCTCAAAATTCATGCATTCATCTTTGTTCCTGAGCCAGTTTGTTTCCGATATCACAACTCATAGTGTTAAGAAGAGGAATTTGTTTTAAAGGAAAATACAAAGGTAATATCTCAAGTATATAAAGCATGACTTTAATATGTGGAAACAAATACTATTTTTAACCTCTATTACAGACTAGCAGAGACCAAATCAGAGTTGCTTTTAACACTGTCTGCCTTTTCTTAGAATGCTTCATGACTGCCAAAATTTTTGGAGTCCTTTTATTACTCAGCAATAGGTCAAGGGCCTCAGAGGAAAATCAAACTTCCTTCCTTAGAGTCACATTTCGTTTTGAATCAAAGGTTTCATTACTAATTACCCAGGCTGTTCTCTCAAGTTACTGACAAGGTTTGCAGCAGTGTGAGTTAAGCTATTTCAAGAAATTTTACCCGTTAAAAAGAAAAGATTGGTCACCCCTGAGGATATTCAAAAGAAAATGATGCCGACTCAATCAGCAATGCTGTAAGAGAAACTACCCAAACTCCCAAAGAATGAGCTCACCAAGAAGGAAAATGATCCTTAGGCCTATCTGTATCTAATGCCTGGCACAGTGGCTGTCAGTACCTGGAGCCTGCTCCATGGGCCATGGGCATATGAGCCATGCTGTCACACAGGGCCCCTGAATTATAAGAATTCTGCCCTTGGTTTAATACTCTGTTACTGCTAGCTTGAAATTCTTAAGATTTAATAAACAGCCCTGTGTTTTCATTGTCAACTGGGTCCCTAAATTAGATTGCCATTATTGTCATCTAATTACTCTATGTTGAATTGGCCTGAAAGTAACAGAAGAAAAAGCAAACCCCTGGGTTTGAATTATAGTTCCAATATTTACGAATTTCCTGGTCTGGGGAAAGCTAAATAATGTTCCACACGTATTCATGTACTGCACTATTTAGATGTATCTATCTGGTATTGTTTTGAAGATTGTAATAATGACTATAAAGCCAAACAACACAAAAGAGGCAAAGTAGGACTTTTGCTATCATTATTGCTATGGAATTGGATGAGGCTAATAACTTATTCTATGGTGTACACTATATAAAGAGGAAATATGAGAGAAGTTTGATAATACTCAATAATAAACAACTGAGGATATAGTTTAGTTACAATTTTATAAGCCTCAAAAATCAGCATTCCAGATGCACAATATCTTAGTAAAAATATCAGACTTCTCTATTTATAGTATTATTGTTCAAGTAGGTTATGAGATGTTTTAAAACTGAAAAGTGTTAAATAAAAATGTTATATCATCCAATTTAATAATATTTCAATCATTATTGTATTTTCTTGTTTAATTAATATGTACCTTAAAAAGCTTTATTCCATACAATTATGATTTCTAGTGCACTATTGGCCATAACTTCTAATCAGTTCTCTAAAATGTTGACTGGCAGACCCTTTCTCTTGGGAAAAAATTCTTAAAATATGTAATAAATGAAATAAAACATATTCTCCTAAGAATGTGTTATTTTGGGGGTGAACACTAAAAAACCATTTATAATATAAGGTAAAATATAAATCTCCCCTCCATTTTCTGCCCATCATCTGGGCAAAAGGCTGTGGCGAAGAAGCAGCTAGAAGTGACATTTCTCCAACTATCCAGATTTGTCAAAAGACAGATCATCAGGGCAGAATGCACACAAGGAAATAGTGCACCTAAGTGAAGCTGGGTACCAGATGAACTTAAGAGACATTTACATGGCCTTCCATCCCACCAACAAACTGAAAGCACATTCTTCTCAAAAGCACACAAAATTAGATTGTATGTTGGAGCACAAAATGAGTCTCAAAAATGAATCAAAATTGAAATTGTATAAAGCATTGTTTTTTCTCAATAATATAAGGCTAGAAATCAAAACAAAAAGAAATCTGGGGCCGGGAGGATGTGGAGACCAAACAAAATGCTTTTAAATAAACCCTGGTTAATAAAGAAATAAAAAAATTATCTGGACTCTTAAAAAATGAGGAGATGGGCCCTCCTTGTGATGCAGCAGGTTAAAGCACAGCACTAAGAAGCTAAAGCCACTTCATCATAAGTTCAATCCCTACCCCGGAGGTGATCCACATGCATGGTAGACCTCTCCTACCCTTCCATTGCTCCCTTCAGCAGTGTACTTTGTCAGTCGGCCTGTTCTGCTCCCCACTCTATTTCTGGTAATTCCTCTTACTGCTCCTGCACCTCTGGTCTGTACCCTAGTTCTGTATGCATAAATAAATAAACCTTTTTTAAAAATGCAGAGACTAGTTATCAGATCCTGTAGGATCCTCTAAAAGTAGTACTAACAGGGAAATATACAGCCTCACATCAATAAACAAGAAAAACCTCAAATTAATAATCTGATTTACATCTAAAGGAACTAGATAAAGAATAGAGGAAACAAAAAAAAATGGTAGGGAGAAAATAATAATGAAATAGAAACTCAAAGAATGACACAAAATGTCCAGGGTAAAAAAGAGCTGATTGCTTGAAAGAATAATCAATATTTTAAAATGTTTAGGCTCACCAAAAGGAAATACCAACTAAAAATAACAAGTAATAAAAGAGGCTAAACTACAACAAATATCTCAGAAACACAAAGGATCATAAGAGACTACTATGAGCATCGAGATGTGAACAAACAAGACAACCTAGAAGAAATGGACACATTTTTAGAATTATACAACTTTCTGTTAAGGGGAAAGGATGTCCTAAAGGAACTCTGCAGAGTTTTGTGAACTCCACCCCTTACTCCAGCTTTCTGGACTCTACACCCTACTCTAGTGATTAGAAACTACAACTCTCAGCAGTACCAAGGAGAATCCAAGGGCAGAGCTAAGCAGGCATTCTGGGACATTGGAATAAATAGGAGTCATTTTCAATGGCTTTCTCTCTCTCTGGGGTAACAGCTCTCTCTCCTGGGGCAATGGCTCTCTTGGGACCATGTGATGGGGGACTGTCAGTTGGTTACTGGAGTTCCAAGCCAGCCAAGCTGGTAAGATGTTCTAGTTACCTTGTATCTCTCTCTCTCTTTCCCTGGGTTGTTCCTTTTCCTTTCCCTTTTTGTAATAAGCCCCACTATTGACCCTTGTGTGTGTGCCTGCAGTACAATTAAATTTTAAGCGTGCAGATGAGAACCTTGTAACCAGGATAGAACAGATAGCTTGAGGAGCCCAATCACAGGCACAGAACTCAAAAGACTAATCAAAAATCTCACGAAGAACAAAAGTTCAGGATCAGATGGCTCTCCAGTGAATTTCACCAAACCTATAAAGAAGATCTAATAACTATTATCTTCAAACTCTTCAAAAAGAAAACTGAAGAGGGGGAAAAGTTTCAAACAAAGTTCCCAAAGTTACCATTATCTAACATTCTAAAATCAAAGGGTGGTGTACACATGTGTGCATACACAGAATTTAGAATAGTCTCTGATGAACACAGATGTAAAAGCCCTCAATAAATTTTGTCAATCAAATCCAGAAACAGAATAAGAGAATCATTCACTATGACCAAAGGGGATTCATTCCAAGATTACAAAGCTGGTAAAACACACACAAATTAAAATCCAAAAGGAAAGATAGAAATCATGTGATCAGTTCAATAGATGCTCAGAAGATATTTGAGGGCCCTCCCTAGTGGTGGAGCAGGTTAGGACACAACACTGCAAGCTAGTCCAAGCCGCTTCAGGGTGCGTTTGATCCCCAGGAGGTGATCCACATGGCGCAGCAGACCTCTCCTGACCTGCAAGGTGCTCCCCTCAGCAGTATACTTCTGCCTGTTCTGCTCCCAACTCTGTCTCTGGTGAATCCTCTCACCACCTCTGCACATCTGGCTTGCACCCCAGTTCTGTATGCATAAATAAATAAATATTTTTTTTTTTAAAAAAGCATTTGATAAGATTCAATGTCTATGACTTAAAAAGAGCTCTTGCCAAAACAGGAATGAAACGAACATATACAAATATAATAAAGTTCATATATGGCAACCCACAGTAAACATCATACTCAATGGTAAAAATCTAAAAGTCATTTCCCTTGAAATTAGGACAAGACAATGTAAAGTGTCCCCTTACTGTTCACTGTAGTGTTGGAAGTCCTATACAGAGTAATCAGGTCAGAAAAAAAACCATAAAAGGAATCCAAATTGGAGAAGAATAAGTGAAATTATCATTATTTGTAGATGGCATAATAGACACAGAGAAGTCCAAAGGTTCCACAAACATACACACTGGAGTACACATTGCAATCAAAAAAGATAAATTTATGCCATAACATAAGTTACAGTAGCATAGATATGGGGCTAGAAGAGATTATGTTCAGTGAAATAAGTCAAAAGGAAAAGAAAAATACAACAGAAATACAGGAAACAAAACAAAAGCTCAAAAAAAGTCAAAATTTGCAGGCAACTATAGATCTGAGGCACACATTAGGAAAGGGGAGGAAGAGGGGTCAAAATCAGATAGGGAGAGATTAAGAGACCATGATAACAGTTTACAGATGATGTGATGGTGGACAATTTACATCTAAGGGGAGAAATCAAACATTATACAAAATGAACAATGATAAAAGAAATTCAAGAATTTAATAAAAAAAAAATTTTTTAAAATGAATATAGTAAAGTGGCATGCAGTATAAAGTCTGTACTGTATACACAGTGGTATAAAATACAATCAATACACAAAAAAGTCTGTTGAGTTTCCATTTGCAATTAGAAAAAAGAGAATTATTTTTTTAAATCCCATTTATAATCATATCAAGAAGGATAAAAATAATTAGAAATAAATTTAAGAAGGAATTAAAGGATCTACACACTGAAGCTATAAAATACTGTCAAAAGAGTAAAATATGACCAAAAAAAGAGAGAAAAGATATCCCATGTTCAAGGATTGAAAAAAATATTGTCAAAATGGCAAGATTCAATGTAATATCTACCAAAATCCCAATGACATTCTTCAAATAAATTGAACAAATAATTTATAAAATGTGTGTGGAACCACAAAAGACCCTGAATAACCAGCGCAATCAGAAAAGAAGAAAAATGGAGATGTCACACTCCCTGACATCAAACCACATGAAAGTATAGTAATCAAAAGAATAGTATTGTAACAAAGCAGAAAGAAAGACTAATGGAATAAAAATGAGAGCCGAGAAATAAACCAACAAAATAATAGATAGTCAATCTTTGACAAAGGAAACACAAACATTGAAGGAAAATCTCTTCAACACATAGTGCTCAGAATATTGAACAGTTCACCTGCAAATATAAATAGACCACAATTTCATATCTTACACAAAAATTAACTCAAAGTATGTCAAGTACTTGGAAATAAGACCTGAAATTAAAAGATACACAAAATAAAATATAGGAGCTATACTACTGAATATCAACCAAAAAGATGTATGTGAGGACTCAGTTCCAAAGTCAATGCCAACCAAATAAAAAATAAAATATGGGACTACATCAAACTAAGAAGCTTTGTTTTACCAAAGCAAACCTATGGACTGTGAGAAATATTTGCAAATCACACATTCAATGATGAGTTAATTCCAAAATATATAAATAACTCATACAATTCAATAACCAAAAAAAAACTACCGATTCAAAAAAATGGACAAAACAACTAAATAGATGTATTCCCAAAGAACACACATAGGCAGTCTACAAGCACATGAAAATACACTCAACATCACTTTAATTATAATAAAAGTGCAAATTAAAATCACAATGAAATTATCATATCACCCCTGTGAGAATGGCCCATATCAAAAAGACTAAAAGCAGCAATTGTTGGTGAGGGAATAAAGAGAAAGGAGCCTTCAGCCACTACTAGCAGGAAGCTAACTTAGCAAAGCCTCCTATTGAAGACAAGAGATTCCTCAAAAGGATGAAAATACAAAAACTGTATGACCCAGAAATAACTCTCCTAGGGATCTACCCAAAGAACATGAAAATGCTAATATGAAAAGATTTATATATTTCCAAAAATTATAGAATATATACTTACTGGAATACTACTCCACTATTTTTTAAAAGATGAAATAATGTCTTTTGGGAGAAAACTGATGAATTGTTACATGACTAAGCTAAGTAAAAACATTACAGGATGCTGTTATTCATTTGTGAGATACAAATAGCCAAAAAAATAGAGATGAAACAATAAGAACAATTTCTTAGACTCCATGACAAATGAAATGATTAACAGAATGGATGGAAGAGGGAATAGGGTTAGGGCCCTGGAGAGTTAGCTCATGGAGAGTAAGTGAGGCATGTACACAGAAGTTGTGAAATTGTAGTCCCAAATTGTATAGATATGTAAAACAATACAACTTAAATAATTAAAAAGGAGGAAGGAAAAAAACTTAATGGGAGAAAAATAAAAAAAAATTAATGTACACAAAACTATCTACCAAATGAGCCTCTTAGCATAATATTAGTTACCTAATATTAGTATTAATATTCTGGAGAAGGCAAAACCATAAAAAACAAACGTCAGCGCAGTAGTTTCCAATTTCTAGAAATGGAGAGATTTAACTTTAAAGGATCATAGGGAACTTTATGGGATGACAGAATGTTCTAGATCTTATTGGTAATGAAAAGTGAATAAATACTTGTCAAAGTTTATTGACCTATACATTTACAAAATGATGAATTTTACCTAATTATTCCTCAATAAATCTGTATTTTTTTAAACTAACACATGAAGACATTGGACTCTTATAGTTATAGCTAAAATTATTAAAGTCATTCTAGCTAATAAAAAAGGAATGAATACAATCAACCACCACACACCAGAGCTTCTTCTGCATGCTCCAATAAGCCTTGTACATTGTTGAGCTCTTAATAAGTGCTCAGGAAAACATGTAATGTTGAAGCAAATTTAAAATGTTGAGAATAATTTAATTTCTCTCACAATTTTTATGTTCCGTAGTTTGTCCACAATCATTTTTATATTCATTCATCCTTTGCTTCCTATCACTGCACACTATAAAACAAAAGCTGCCAAGCCCCAAACTCTCCAAACACATTTTTCAAATACTTTCCATGTAAGCAATCAGGCATTGGTCTGTTTTATTCATAAGAGAATTTTTCTTTCTAGCTGTTAGAGCCACTTAAACATTTAATATCCATAAAACTGCTTTAATTTTTTAAGAACACAAATGGGGATTCCATTGCAATGAATATGGAATTTTGTGGTGTCATGGCAACAAGCCTCACTCTGCCATCCAGAATTCCCTTGCTGGGTGTAGTTCTCAAAGAAGTAGTCTGACCTTCTGGGTCTTCCTTCTTATAGATTTAGAAGCATAGGCTTCTAACAATCACTGCCCTTCCACCTTGAGAGGAGTCAGTAACCACACTGTTACAGAATGCATTTCTGCAAAAGGGGGAGGACTATTATAGCACAATGAAAAAGGCCATTTTTCCTTGCCCAAACTTACACACAACCTCCTTGAACTACAATTCCAAGCATGCCATGAACTGAACTCCCAGAATGAGAACCAACTGAGAAGGAGCATAGATATATAGACAGATAAAAAGCAAAAGATGGGGAGACATGTAGGAAAGACACTTAGAAAAGAAACATGCAGGTAAAAGAGTTGTGGGAAGGTGGATCTGATCCTTGGAAAAGCCAGTAGCAGCCATTATCTTGATTGCATGGTGGATTATAGTACATTTTGAATTTCAGGTCCCTTCTGACCCAGCTTTCCAGGACTTACCCAACTCCTTTCTTGTGGTTTCCTGAATGTTGTACAAAGCTTTCAGCCTCAATTGTCCTGCTCTGAGAGACCCTGTATGACTGGGTATTTGCCTATGAAAGGATGGGTAATTTTCAAAAGAGGATTATTTTAAAAGTATTTCTTCCTCCTTCTTCCTTCCTTTTCTTCCTCCTCTTCTCTTCCTCTCTCACTATCACTTATGCACACCAAGTCAATATTTTCACTGAGAGTCTACTTTCTTTGCCTTTGATATGCAGATGGTTGAATCATTATAGAACTTGCAAAATAGGTTTTTCCTTTTAACAGTTAGGAGTTCCTGGAAACCTTTTAGTCACATGGTTACACTACTATTTCATTAAATCTATTTCTCCAAGTTAACCAGGACAAGTAAAAGTGCCCTGGAAAAAAAGAACTTAAGCAGCAAGTTCTCTTTTAGTATGATTTTCTTGAAAGTATTCCCAAGAATGCACAGATTTAACTAGTAGTTTGCAGAGAGGACAGTGAAGGCCTTAGAATCAAACTGGTATGCACTAGAATTCCAACTCACATATTTAATATTTCTGTAAAGTGGGCACAAAATCTAAATTCTGTAAGCCTCAGGCTCTCATTTATTAAAAAAAAAAAAGTATGAGAATTCAATTGGCAAAAAGTGGCTAAGGATTTTATAGCTTAACCCCTTCGAGAGCTTCTGCCTTGTTAAATAAGAATAGGCTGAAGGGCAATATTTAATTTAATGTAGTAAAAAAAAATGTTAAGGGAAGAATATCAATTTAAGAACATTAGGCCACTCCTGCATGTAAGAGCTAAGAATGGTCTAGAAGTAAAACTATTTTTAAATTTGAAATAATCTGTTAAAACAATTAGAAGAGCTGTGATTGAAAAACTAAGCCCAATTTCCATGTGATCAGAAACAATGACTTTACTATGGCTATGGCAGTCCCGCCCTGGCACATGAAGGTGATCAGAGCCACTAAATACTGAATGGAAACAGGGATTCTGAACTCACTATAACAACTGTTATCCCCACAATGGGCCTTGCTTTTCTCCTACATAAAGAGATTATCTGAAATGATTCTTGGAGGTCTTAAATAAAATTGTTTATAGCTGCTAAAAGTGAATAGAGCCTTAAGGGGTCATCTACTTGAACACTGTTCCTGCTATCTGTTTTCATCTGGCAGGAGGGCACTTAAACCTTATATGATGGATTGTTGCTCATCCTTTTGATGGAATAGATAGATATAAATGACATTGGTATTTTTGTGTCTCCCTTACATACCATTAATAATTCCCTGCCTTATAAATATGTGGAGTGCCTACTAACAGAAATGTCAAAATTGACATGCCAAGATTATAGTTACTCTAAGAACAGAGTCCAAAATCTCACGAAGAGGAATTTGTATTCTGGGGTCAGCTGCAGTCCTAGAGATCCTGACATTATCAGAGGCATGTAGAAGTAAAATCTGTCTCTCAAGCCATATTTTTACTCTGGTCAGACAATTAATGAGAGAGGCTATTAAAGCTAATCTATGGTTGTTAGCATTTGAAAAGGAGCTCTCTGAAAAATGGGCTGAGAAAGAAGACATTAAAACAGAGGAACCAAAATTGGTGATGGTGCTTTTCCCCACTTTGGATGTAAGATGGATGGCTAATGTGAACAGATGATGGATGAATCATAATGTGGGCAAATGGCAGAAAGAGAAACTGTCTTCTGTAGCACAATGACATTCCAAGGAACGTTGCCTGATCTCAAATCCATAACTGCTTTTTTGGTTAATTAAGAGATCAGTCATTGAAAGCATTGGAGCACTATAATTTTTAGCTTTAAAAAGTGTTTAATGCTAATTAAACAAAAGGTGCCCTCCTTCCCTTTACCCTAACAAAATTCCTTCCTTGAGTCCTTTGACAAAGAGGTTAATGGAAGGTGTGGTTAAAATTGCTGAAATCTGACAATGGAATGATAGAATAGTTAGCATAGTTTAGGAGGGCAAAATGAGAGCAAGAGGATAGGAAGCGATAAGAATAAGTATCTTAGTCAGGCTAGGATAGGCTATCATGGGCAAAAACTCCATAACTTCACATCAAAATTTTATCTTTTACTCCTCACTCCTGCAAAAGTCTGTTTCAGAAATGAAAGTTTTACCAGGAAAACTGGCCTCTAAGCAGCTACTTCTTGATCCATACTCCATAATAAACCCATAACATAAGGGTTCCTCGGATGGTAGGGTAGAAAAAGAGGGAGTAGACAACTAATTATTGATGAGCACCATGCAGAACAACTCTGGGGAGACAAGGACACCTGGCCCCTAAATTGTTTGAGACCTGTCCACATACTGGATTCAGCTTCATGACTGCATAAGATCCTGCACCCTGACTCATGTAGAACAACCTACATGAAGTTCTCATGTGTGATTATCTGAATTTAAATAGAAAGGATAAGATATAATCTCTTCATGTAATCCAGCATGAGGGTACAGAGGAAAAGGCAAATGGCACTGAGGACCAAGAGCAGGAGAATGAGTCACTCTATTGATTCCTAGAATGGTTGAAGTCTCTGAAAGACCCAGACTTCTATTCATCTGGAATGCTGACCCACAGTACCAAGTTATATCACTCACAACTGTTCCTTCCCTGATTGTCAGTCCTCAAAACTAGTCCCCTGAGCACATGATCAACAGTTCAGTAGATCCAACCTTACAGTTTACTTTGCAAATGATTAGCGTAGAGCCAAGCACATACACTCCTGAAAAGACAGTTCCCCATACAGTGCTCTCATTTCACAGCATTGACTCTTAATCCTCTTAACAAATCCAGGATCTTAAAATAGGATCTAGAATAAGACAATACCACTCACTATACCACTGTACCAGAATGCCCCTCCCCTAAATGTTCTGGTATCCTAGATCACCTAGGACTGGGATCTCAGCTTGCATCTCTGAGACCTCTCAATGACTACAGAGTTACATTTGATAGCCTGCCTCTGTGTCTACATGTCTATCTCTTGCTGAGAAAGTGATTTAATGTTGAACATTTGCCCAATTCTCACTAAAAAACCCTTCCTGTATTGGGGGTCCCTAAGCCAACTCCCTCCCCAACAAGTTCAGCAACATTTAACAATACTCAGTATAGAGTTATACTAATGACTATAATTTGCTGCAGTGAAAGGATATAAAGTCAAATCAGTAAAGGAAAAGGTGCATGGTACAGAGACCAAGTACAAACTTCCTATAATCTTTTTTTCCCCATGGAGTCACACATAATGTGCTTAATTCTTCCAACCTCACACTACAACATGTAAAATTTTGTCTACTAAGGAAATCATTAGAATTTCAAAGTCCAGGGCTTTTATTGGGGGGCTAGTAGGTACCCTCTATAGTGCATATATCAAAATTTTAAACTCCCAGGAGAAAAGTAAGAGTTCAGCAAAATCACATTTTTGTGCAATTTGTGTAACTCAAGACACTGGGTACACTGAGCATGACCGATCAGTCCTGAATGGTGGGAGCCCCCCTGAAAACAGTCTGGTGCTACCAATGGCCAATCCTATAAGCAAACCCTCTAAAGGACAATGGTTATAGTGCTGTATTAACACTTTCATGCACAAATTCTTATCCTCCAGACAATATAAGGAAGATGTTACAAAGGCTTTTTTTTCTAAGTATCTAGTATATGCCAACCTTTCCAAATACTGATATACAGAAAAACCAAAAAATGACAGAAGTTCTTCATAATAGAGGTTTCACTACATAATAAGGGAAATTGACTTCAAAGAAAAAAAAAATATATATATATACACACATATACACATACAGAGACGTATGTGTGTGTGTGCATATAGATAATATACATAGTAAAAAGTGCTATTTCTCATATAGAGAAAAAGCTATCTAAAGAAAATCAAATCAGGGTAAGGAAATAGAGATGGCAGAGAATTATTCCAGGAAAAGCTGCTAGGGAGACCATTGGGTACATTTAAACATAGACCTGAGTGGGGAGAGAACCCTGGAAAATTTTCCAAACTAGAAATGACCAAGACGTCCTTTAATGGATTAATAAACACACTGGTACATCTACACAAAGGAATACTATTTGGCAATAAAGAATAAATGAGTTATCATGCCACTAACAGCTTAAATGGATGCTGCTAAGAGCAAGAAGCCAGTCTGTATTCCATTTAAATGACATTCCCTAAAAGACAAAATTATAGAAGATGATAATTAGATCAGCAGTTTCCAGGGTTTTGACAAGGGAAATAGAGCTGAATAGTTTGTAAAGCATGGGACATTTTATGGGATGGCGGGATTCAGAACTGAGAAGACTCAATCAATTTGCCTTTTTAAAGCTATTTCTTGGTCAAATTTGGCATGTTCCATCTTTCTCAGAACTTGGAGGAATTTTAGTAACTGAAAGATTTCAGCAGTCAGGAATTTCTTAGTGGTAGGATTTATAGCTACATCTGCTTTCTCTCCTGTGTTCTTCCCTCTGAGCTCAGCTCCTTGCCCTTCTTCTCCCAAGTCTCCATCACATTGACAATTCCTGGTCAAGTACAGGCATCACTTGAGTGGGGCCATAGTATTTGCTGGCTGAAAATAAATCAATTGTCTGCAGAAAATTGCATTACATCAGAGATCAAAAGAAGGAAGGTCTGGTCCCTGGACTAACATCAGCCTGTCTGTGGTAATTTAACCAATCTCGCTAGGCACAGATTTACTCACAAGATTAATCAGTGTAACACAACCCACTCTACCCTCTTTTCCTTAATAATCACAAAGTGGTTCTCAACAGGACAAATACTACCTCCATATAGAGCATCTGGAAATGTAGGAAGTTATTTTTTGGATGGTGACAATATTATATGATGTTTGGTAGAAGGAAGCCAAAGATACCAAATAGTCCATAGTGCCTGGGACAGTACCATGTAATGAAGAATTTCCCTATAAAAATTGCTAATATTGCCCCTTCTAAAAATCCCTGGTGGGAGCATCTGAAAACACACTTTTTTATTCCTATTTTGCTACTTGGAGTCTCCCTTTTTTGTTACTATGTCTAATATCTTCAACAGTATCTTGGGGGTTGGGTTTAAATTTTCCCTACAGGTACACAAAAGTTACAAAGAATTTTATAAATTCAAACATGTAAACACTAAGTAATTAAAACTTTGTTCAACTTTTTTTTCATTAAAAGGAATTGTATAACTGTAAAACAGCATCTAAGAGACAAAAATACGAAATCAGAAAAAATAAAAAGTACTCATTAAACTGTGCCTCTGGAGAGACAAGTACTAATTCTAATTCTACCACTTCCCACTACATGACCCTGAGACCCTGAGAAGCATTTTCCTTCTCTTGGATCAGTCTCCTGATCACTGGATGAAATGTTTGTTGTGGTTAATGTCTAAGGTACCATGAAATTCAACATTCCCATGACTCCAAAACCTATAAGAAGCTCATTATTCTTCCTGTACTTTAATATCCAAATGTAAACACTGGAGATAGATTAAATAAAGGAGTTAAATTTTATGGTGGTTATCCTATGCTTTTTCTTATAAAGGTTAAGTCCCACAAAATGGCAGCAGTGTTGGAAATATGGTGATGGAGGTGAATGGCAAGGCTGCCCACACTTACACTGGTGATATTTTCAGATAATTCCAAGGCAGGGGCAGGGAAATGCCAAGATGCAGCCTCCTAGCCGAGTGAACTATAAGAAGGCTGAGGATGGATGAGGTTGGTTGAGAAGGGAATTTGAATGCAACCATTAATGAATTCTATGGACATTTACAAAGAATACCATGTGGTAAGCTAGAAACAATAATAGAGAAGGCATAGGCCCTGCCCTCAAAGTACTCACAATTAGGAGAGGAATATAAAAAAAAAAAAAAAAAAGAACGTGAAAGCATGACAAGGGATCAAGGGTACATAGAAGAGAGGAGAGTTACCTAAAAGATAGAACATCATAAACCCTTGAAGGACAAGGGATCACCTGGCAAGAAGTGGAGAAGAAGCAGGAAGCGAGGATGCAATGCCCCTGAGACAAGTGTGACTAGTGGACAGCAAGGCATATTGAAGAAAAACAACAATGATCTGTCTAGAGAGCAGTGGTGTTAACAAATGCCGAGATGATACTGAAGGGATAGGTGGAGTATAACAAGCATACTGCAGTTGGTGAGATTAAAAAAAAAACATCCTGGTGAAAACAGTGAGGTAACAAGCAAAAAGATGAAAAGGCAATGTATTAAACATTGCCAAATAGGAAACTAGAAAAAGATGGAATAATTTTTTTTTTTATTTTTTAAAGATTTATTTATTTGTGCATACAGAACTGGGGTACAGGCCAGAGGCTCAGGGGCGGTAAGAGGCTTCACCAGAGACAGAGTGGGGAGCAGAACAGGCAGATCGACGAAGTACACTGCTGAGGGGAGCAGCGGGCGGGTCAGGAGAGGTCTGCCGCGCCATGTGGTCACCTCCGGGGCAGGCTGGAATCGAACTCATGCGGAAGTGGCTTCAGATTCTCAGTGCTGTGCTTTAACCCGCTGCGCCACCAGGGAGGGCCGGGATAATTTTTTTAATTGACGAATAAGACTTAGAATAGTGTATGTTCAATCTTTTTTTTTTTTGAATTGAGATAATAAATACTGAAATTGTTGAAGCCACCGTAATTGGGTTTTCTATTATAGCTGACTCCTGAACAACACTATGAAGGTTCGCTTATATACACATTTTTTTTTTTTTTACTTAATACAGCAAGCCCTCAATACCCATGGATTTTGCATTCACCCAAACAACAACTGCAGCTGAATCCGCAGATATGGAGACCCCAAAACAGAGGGTCTACTATAAGCATTCTGAACATCCCTAAATTTTAGTATCCATGGAGATTCTGAAACCCCTTGAACACAAAAGGATGACTATAGTAATTAAGTTTTGGGGAAGTCAAAAGTTTTATATATATTATGTAACTTTGTGTGACAGTTAAATGCCTAAATCTAGACATTGTTTGAGTTGAATGTACTTGTAAATAAAACATCTTAACCAATACACAGAGGTAACATTAGACCTAAAGGAAGAAGAAATGTCTAAAAGTGATGTCTTTAGGAAGTGAAACTATGTAGGGACAGACAAGGCAGGGTTTTTATGTAGTCTATCTGCACTGTACTTAAATCATATATAATTGCAATAAAATAAAAAGACTAATTTGGAAGAATAATAGTTATATGTATCAGACCTATTTGTGACATGAAATTAATTTGTTTAAATATTAGACTTTCAAATTGGTCCATTTTTAACTGTTTAGTAATATTTTGCAGTAAAATAAAAGGAAGAAAATTGTCCAAAGGATTTAACCGCACATCTCACAAGCTTGTGACTCCCAATTGAAGAATATTACAGCTGTATGATCACACACTCTCCTCTCTTGGTTGCAGCACATGTGGAAAATCTCACACTCAAAAACTGACTTTTTCAAATTTTTTTACAAATAAAACTTTTGTAATCTTAAGATGTTATTACTATAGAGAAATGGGAAATAGAGCTAAGTAACCACTAACACAGTGGTTGTCAATTGTAATGTGTATGAGGGTCACCTGGGAACTTACAAATGCAGGGTTTGAATCCCAAGTTTGGGGTCTGAACCCCAACTTTGGAGATTCCATTTCAGTGAAAATATGTATTTTTAAAAATCCCCCTAGTGGTTCAGATGCAGGTGCTCAGTGGACTACACTGACGAACACATGGACTGAGAACACCATATAAGAGTCAGTGGAGAAAGCAATTATAACACAGAAATTGAACTGGCTATTTACCATCTGTCTGCAATTCATTCACTTATTCATGCAACAATGTTAAGCTCACACAGTCTTTCATCACTGAATTTACAGAGTTGCTTATGACAGTCATTTTGTGTTTGGAGACAACAGTACAGAAAACCTATTAAGAGAATTTCCCTTAGCATCCTTTTTTCTTAAATGTTATTAAAGTGTAATTTACAAATAAAATTATGATATTTACAGTGTACCTTATGATGAATTAAATATATCTTTTGAGAGAGTTCCTCCCATCTAATTAAAAAACCCATCACCTCACATATTTATCTCATATTTTTCTGTAGATAACATCTAAGTTCTACTCTGTTAGTAAATTTCAATTATACAGCAGTCTTATGAATAATAGTCACCATAAGATACATTAAATACTCAGATAGTACAGTAAAAAGTCTTTACTCTTTATCAATCTATTTCTATGTCTACCACATCCCCAGCTCATGACAACCACTTTTCTATTGTTTCTGTGAATTTGACTTCTTTTAGATTCCACATAGAAGTGATATCACACAATAATTATGTTTCTGAATAGATCATTCCACTTAGCATAATGTCCTGAATATTATCACAAATATCAAGTTGCATTCTTTCTCATGACTAACACTCCATTGTGTGTGTGTGTGTGCATTATCACATTTTCTTTATCCATTTCTCAACTATCTGGTTCTATTAGCTTTCCTATCACATACATGGACTGAGCCAGGTCAAAAAGTTTTAGTTAGCTAACCATCAAGATGTTCTAGTGTCATGCTGACAGATATGTTGAGACTATATAGCAACACACATGTTTCTTCATAAACAAAACCTAAACTTATATTTGATTCCAAACAGAAGCAAATATGCTTATGCCCCTAATTACACTTTAAAATTAATTTTTCTTCTAATTCTTCCTAACCCAGTTTCACATTTAAGAATTTATCCATCTGGGCCCTCCCTGGTGGCGCAGCAGGTTAAAGCACAGCACTAAGAAGCTTAAGCCACTTCCGCATGAGTTCAATCCCCACCTGCCCCGGAAGAGATCCACATGGCGCGGCAGACCTCTCCTGACCCGCCTACTGCTCCTCTCAGCAGTGTACTTCGTGGATCTGCCTGCTCTGCTCCCCACTCTGTCCCTGGTGAATCCTCTCACCCTCCGCATCTCTGGCCTGTACCCCAGTTCTGTATTAATAAATAAATAAATCTTTTTTAAAAAAGGAATTTATCCATCCCCTGCTTTTTATTATCAGATCCATGAAGCAATAAACAAAGTTCAGATGATAAAGCTTTGCAGTTTTAATTAAAACCAACTTTCTCATTGAATGTCACCATGAATGAGAACCAGCAGTTTTACAATGTACTTACCCACTTCAGGGAAGGGCCCACTGTACTATAAGAGTACTACTAGCTCTTTATAATGTATTAATTTTTCCAGGTACTAAGCATTTTATTGAGTGTCAAATATATGCCAAATACTTTACTCATTTCACTGCCCCTATTAATCTACTTGTAAGAGACTTAAAATGTCAACAACTACACATTATTATAGGTAACTCTTTAAAATAATGGGAACTGACAAATGCAAAGTAAATGAAGCATGGTCTATCATATGATGCTTTTTTGCACAGTACCTTTTATAACCATAACCACCTTTCTACCCCCACTCCTGCCCCAACAAAACAATGAAACACCTAATAGACAATAACCATCTCATCACTATCCTCCAACAGTAGTAGTATAAAGGATTCTTGGTTTGCAGACTTCAGCCTAATTCTACTATTAGAATTATTTTTTATTATTAAGATCATATTTTTATTATTTTTTTCATTAAAACCAGGCAAATATGTAAACAATAGCATCTCTTAAAAATGTTACAAGAAGGGAATGAGTATCTGAGTATGAAATTATTACCATTGATGGTAAATTTTTAAATGGAATTTTTGGACTGATGAATCACCATTTCAAAGTAAGTGTAGTAACTAATTAGCCAGAAATCATGCAAATCACTGAACCCCAAACTAGTTACATGTGAGATAGTGAAGAAAAATGACAACTTTTACTGGGCATTATACTAAAGGAATGATACTGAAAATAATTTCCAAATGCTTGCAAGTCTTTCTTTCCCTTTTTGAGGCATCAGCATTGAGCATCAAGGCAGAGGAGGAGGGACAAAATAATTTCCATTGCAGATACTTGAAAGTCAGTATTACCCAAACTAATCTCTCCACAAAATTATTCCTATGAGATATTCAGTGACTTCAGAAAAGTCTCTAATCAACTGACAAGTCCTTATAATGTCTCGTGTAGAGATTGTTCTGCATCACCAAGGTTTAGGTGTTCTATTATAGAGGGATCTTGGCTTTTTCTTAAACCACAACTTCCTAGGCTTATTTTACCAGAAAGCATGTTAGCTTATGAAAGAAGAGGGTGAAAATCTTGGAAATGTGTCCTCCCTCCCCACTCCAGATGCTCTGAAAATCTGGATAATGGGTTGGACATTTCATAACGTTTAATCCTTGGTCAAACAAGTCAGAGTAGTAGTAAAAATATATGGAGTGATATGTATATGTTATTGTTGGAAAAACATTCCATGTATTTTCTTTCTTTGGTTAAAACATTGTTGCTTTTTATGAAATTCCTTAGGAAAGGAAAATAAAAACTCATTTTCAAACATAAGGATTTCTGTATCTTTTCTATGTGCATCCCCAAGATTTCACCAGTTACTTGCCTCATCACTCTTCTTCCTGGAAAGAGGAAGTTGACAGCCCTAAAAGGCAGCAGTGTAAATCCTACTCAAGCAAAATGGGAGTAAAACCTCACAAGATGCAATTCATCTCTGCTAGAGAAGCTTCATTTTCAGTGGAAAGAGACTAGAATCATTGATGTGATGGCCCAAAGGACTTCAAAACTGCTTAACATTCCTTGTCAGTATAAGAGTTTTCTAGAATGTCAAAGTTTTGAAACCTGAATCTAGTGTTTACGATCAAACAAGAAAGCATGACTTTCAAGCAAAAAAGAAAACAAAAACTACTAACTTCCTCATATTAAAAATCAGTGTTTTCACCCAGCCTATAAATCTATTTTATCAATTAGAGTCACACACTTCCTGCAAGGCTGTTCAGTATGGGAATATTCTTGAACTCAGAGACTGGAAAATCCATTCTAAGTTTAACACTGCCTGTAAGTTGTTATAGCTTTAAACACTCATTATAACTTCTGTGACCTTAATTGCCCTTAATTGCCCTGTCCATGACAGTGGTTTGAAGGAATATTGTTTACTTGTTACACAGTAGAGACATTCTTAAGTGTCTACCATGTAATCAGCCTGTGGGATAAATCTATACTCTCTAGCAGCCCTAGAAAATGCATGGATGGATTCTACATCAAGACCTTACGTGCCAAGAACACTCAAGTGCTCCAATCCCTCACTTGTCTGAGATCTACTTGTTTATATAAATCTATTTCTCCTAAATTATACTTATAACAGTCAAAACAACTTTTAATTTTTAGTCAGGAGGAAAAAAAATGTTTCCCAAAAATCAAGTTAAAAACTCAGATCATTCTTTACAGCACAAAGATGAGGTTCTAAAAACTGTTACTGTCAGGTGTGTAAGACAACAGAAAAGGTTGTGTAAAACAAAAAGTTTATAATACTTCAAAGAAAAGCAATCTCTTGGTCGTTCACGACCTACATTTTATTTGAAGTTATGGGATGTATAAGAAGTTGCAAAAATCGTTGAGTATCCTGCATACCTTCAATGATAACTCCCCAATGATAACTTATAAAATTAAACAATGTTAAAATCAGGAAATTGATATTGGTGCAATATTAATCTAGAACTACTTTATAACAAAATTGTAAATAATTAAAGAGGCATTATGGGTAAGGTAAGTACAATAAAGATGCCATGAAACTACAACCAACAAATCCACAGTCATATAGTCCAAAGATTGTCCAACAGTTGTCAGAAATAGAAGTTTTATATCAAGCATATAAAGATAAGTAGCTTTTATGTGGGGAAAAAAAAGGCATGATAGCCATTTAACACTAACAAGGAGAAATTTCAGGTTGTCTACATAAATGACATTGAAGAAACAAAAAATGAACAAGTTATTAATGACGATTATATATTTGAGTGTGAAATTATGTATTACACAGAAACTGCACAGGAAAGAAACAAACGGATCTAAAGATACATGTATATAAATAATCTAAAGGACCTAGTGAATATAAAAGATATGGGATCTAAAGAATATAAAAGATATAAGATCTATATTGCAGTCAAAACTTATTACTATGGTAAATAAAAATATGAAGAAATCTGTTTTAACATTGAATAGCATGAGTTGAAACTATAATTTTTAAGTATTGTACTATGCTTTAAAAATCAGTTTGTTTCTTCTAAACAATGTAAAATTATGCTTTTTATTAAGTTTACATCATTCACATATTTAATTTTAAATTATGTGTATATTTATTACATCATTTTTATAACTTCTGTTTTTGAAATAGAACTACTTGTTCCAGTTATTTGAGATGAGAGTGGGCCTATTGTTCCATAATATTATAGTATAGACATTCTGTACAGACTAGAAAGAAAGAAGGGAAATAATAAAGTATATTACCTCAGAATTCTACAGAGGGAAGCATGCTTGTAACTTGTATCAGGGAAAGCAAAATCATCTTCTTTAAAATGTGTCAGTTAATAGTAGCCTAGACAGGTTCCTCCCATAGAACTCAGGAATATGTCTTTAGCTGGATATTATTTAAAAGAGGGAGTAAAAGGGATTAGTTTGGAAAAGATGGGATTTGACTGTAAATAGGATGATACTTTAAAAACAAGGGTAAAAAAACAAGGGCTTCTAGTCTTAAAAAAAACAAGATGTTAATCTGCCCACCACCACCACCACCACACACACACCTTGATCTCATTTAAAAAACACATAGGTAGGAAGAGTAGAGAAAGATACATGAAATTATCCCTGATCACCAAATTATTTTGACATAAAGAACTATTTGCTACTTTCATTAAAGCAGATCTTAAGAAAGATTATGGGCCCTCCCTGGTGGCGCAGCGGGTTAAAGCACAACACTTAGAAGCTAAAGCCACTTCAGCATGAGTTAGATTCCCGCCTGCCCTGGAGGTGAACACATGGAGTGGCAGACCTGTCCTGACCCACCTGCTGCTCCCCTCAGCAGTGTACTATCGTAGATATGCCTGTTCTGCTCCCCACTCTGTCTCTGGTGAAGCCTCTCACCACCCCTGAGCCTCTGGCCTGTACCTCAGTTCTGTATGCACAAATAAATAAATCTTTAAAAAAAAAAAGAAAAAAAGAAACGGTGCTATTATTTTTCCACTTAGATTTCAATAGAGTTTCTATTGAATTTCATTGAACTAGTTCATCTAAATTGTGCTACAAAGAGAAAAAAGTCTTCTTTAAGAAAGGCACTATTACAGATTTAACTGTGTCCCCAAAAATAAATGTTGAATTCTTAATTCCTGTTACCTGTGAATGTGGCTTTATTTGGAAAGAGGATCTTCACAGATGTAATCAAGTTCAGATGAGTTTCATTAGGGTGGGTCTTGATTCAACATAACTGGTGTCTGGGACCTCTCTGGTGAACCAAGGGGTTGAGTCTCAGCACTCTGAAGCTACCAGCAGCCACTGCAGGATGAGTTCAATCCCAGGCCAGGAAGGTGACCCACATGGTGCACAGACCTCTCGTGTCTCACCTGCTGCTCCCCTCAGCAGTGTATTTCAGTACATCTGCCTGTTCTGCTCCCCACTCTGTCTCTGAGGAATACTCTAAGTGCCCCCTCCCACATATACCTCTGGCCTACAGCATAGTTCTTGAATGCTTAAATATAATAAATCTTGAAATAATATATGACTAGTGTCTGTCTTAAAATAATACAAGGCAGAGACGCAGAAAGATCATGTGACAACAGAGGCTGAAGCTGGGTCGCATGATGCTGCCACAAATCAAAGAATGCCTGAGCTACCAGAAGCTGGAAGTAGAAAGAAAGATTGTTCTCTAGCTGTTTCATATGGAGCCTGGCTCTGCTAAATGGATTCAGAACTTCTAGTCTCTTCCAGATCTGAGTGACAGTAAGTTTGCATTGTTTTTGTTGTTTTTGTTGTTGTTGCTGTTGTTTGTTTAAAGATTTATTTATTTATGCATACAGAACTGGGGTACAAGCCAGAGATGCCGGAGCATTGAGAGGCTTCACCCGAGACAGGATGGGGAGTAGAACAGGCAGACCGACAAAGTACGCTGAGGGGAGTAGTGGGCTGGTCAGGTGAGGTCTGCCACGCCATGTGGTCACCTCCGGGGCAGACAGGGATCGCACTCATGCTGAAGTGGCTTTACCTTCTTAGTGCTGTGCTTTAAACCACTGCGCCACCAAGGAGGACCCCAGTTTACATTGTTTTAACCCAGCCAGTTTGTGACATTTTGTTACAACAGCTCCAGGAAATTAATTCAGGTGGTTTAGGCACCACCACCACAACAGCCATCAAAATTAGTAATTCTAAGAATGACAGGGGGAAAATAGGAAGCTTCCTTCAGAAGCCCCATTGGTTTTTGGCTTCTGTTGTTGTTTTGTTTCATTTTTTGTAGACCTGGAAAAATCATTCTTTTGCTAGACTAAGGAGAACTTACCCTTTGTGTAGGTTAAGACTACCTTTTACAGGTAAGTCCTAGGAAGGGTGACCACACAATCCTGTTTGTTTAAGATCCAGTTTATGGCATATCTAATGTAATTATAGTCACAGCTATAGTCCCACTTATTATTTCAAAAATCTCTCAGTTTGACAATAAATTTGTCATCTACTTGTAAGTTGAAGATACTGAATCTCTAGTAATCTAGTACTCTAGTAATCATCATTTACAATTATCCAAGTTTTGCTAACTTTTCTCTAGGGAAAAAAAAAATGGCAAGACAACTCAGAGAAGTTGATATATCTTTTAAATCTACCATAATGACCCTCCCTGGTGGCACAGAGGGTTAAAGCACAGCACTAATAAGCTAAAGCCACTTGAACATGAGTTTGTTCCTCAGCCCTAGAGGTGATCCACATGGCGCGGCAGACCTCTCTTGACCTGTCTACTGCTCCCCTCAGCAATGTGTTTCGTCAGTTGGCCTGTTCTACTCCCCACTCTGTCTCTGGTGAATCCTCTCACCACTTATGAGCCTCTGGCCTGTACACCAGTTTTCTATGCATAAACAAATAAATCTTTTTTTTTAAAAATCTACCATAAAATGTTTTGGGTCCATATAACTTCCATAATCTCCAACACATTTTGTATCACCCTATTTTATCTTATACAAAAACTATACATATGTAGACTAATGACTATGTAAGACCTTTGGTTATTTAATGAATGAATACATCTACATACATAGAAATATATATAGTTAATGCCAATCACTAGTGTTTATTTCTGAAAAGTTAACATAGTTACTGTGAGAATACAGAGATCACCTATGTGGAAGTGTGATATGAGGTAGACTGTTATTGTTCTGTGTTTACAATAGTATCTAACTCCTAAGACAGGTTCCCCAAAGACTCCTTGTGAAACATGAAATGTCCTCCCTGTTTATGATGAGAAAAGCATCGCTCTCGATGACTATGATTTTCAAGGCCTTTCTTATGATGAAAACATCACTGTAG
The DNA here is from genome assembly GCF_000260355.1 of Condylura cristata. NCBI lineage: Eukaryota > Metazoa > Chordata > Mammalia > Eulipotyphla > Talpidae > Condylura > Condylura cristata. The sequence goes on along the minus strand of NW_004567103.1, from coordinate 76,414,692 downwards.
ACTGTATTTGAGTAGCTTTATATGGTTGTATTTCTGAGCCAAATAACTTGGGTTTTTATTAACTATTCTACTGAGTCCTATTTATCAGAGAGGCAGGTGTATTATCTGATAATATAATCAGCTCTAGTGGATGTATGAGTTGTTCTACATTTTTATGCCTATAATCAGTTCCCGGAGCATAATAAAACAAAAGGCTTATTTCTCCCACCAACCTCTTCAGATATTCCCCCCCCCAGTAGCAAAACTATAAATTATCAACCTTCAAAAATGCTGCCGTTTAATAAGAAATAAATACATTTTCATCTAATAAGGGACATAACAGATAAACATGAAGTATTATTTAAATCTGGTGATGTGCTGAAAGATGGACACAAGCATATATGTGTGCTAAAGCTAGCTATAGGCATGACCCAGGGAAACAGGTAAAAAGGACTTTATTTGGAGCTCATGAAGTGGGCATTACACATCATTCTTCTAAAATTCAATTGAGACATTTTTTCCTTACTTTGTTCAGAACTTATGACGCTAAGGAAAGAAGTACTTTATCATTCAGACATAGAAGTATAAAAGGAGTAATAAAGGCAAATTTGTGTCACGTTGACAACACAGCCTTGACATTCTTCAGGCACAGCCACATCTCTCCTTCATGACTGGCTGGCTGTCTTGCTGTACCCCTTCCACTCCTTCCTCAGGCCTCATCTCCTTGCTTTTCTCTCTGATCTCTGCCTACAACAGGTCATACCCCTCCACCCCCCTTGTTCTAGTCAACAAAGTATCTGATATCAAATGTCTGATATTAAAGATTCAAAATCATTTACTACATCTTATTTTAAAAATACTAATCATACTTAAATTTCTGGGCTAAATATAAGTCAAATATTTCTACCTAATTCCTTCAGTTCCTGACGTTGGAGAAGCAAATATGGTCTACATAACTGAGATCTTATTAGAGGTTACAGTCTCCATTGATCAAGCAAAAGAAGCTAGACATAAAAGGATACATACTGTGTAATTCCATTTATGTGAAATTTTAGAGCAAGAAAGATTAATCTATAGTGATAGAAAGCAGATTATTTATTGCCTGAGGCTGGGAGTCAGGAAAGGGGGAGTTGAGAGTAGAGGGGTCTGAGGAAATGTTTTAGAGTAATGGAAATGTTCTATACCCTGCCTGTGGTAAGCTTACTCAGGGGTCTGCACTTGTCAAAACTCATCAAAATGTTCACTTTAAAATAATGTATCTCTAGTCTGGAAAATGTAACTCAGAAAATAAAGAAATAAATGCCCGATTTCAGCTTCACCTTACACCAACTGAATCAAAATTTATCCTTGAACTTGGACATTTGTCCAAATGATCTCAGAACTCATTGAAGTTTGAGAATCAAAAGCTCAGAAAATGGCGCTCAACTTGGAGGCAATTAGAATCACCTGGTAAGCTTTGCCTGCTAATGATACCTGGCTCTCAACTTAGACACTAAAACTGATTTGGCATGAGGTGTAGTCTTAGATTGAGATTTTTAACTTCTAACCAGATGATTCCAAAATGAAGTGTCAGAACTATCCATTTAGAAAGGTTTTTCTTAAAGTGGGGTACCCAGACCAGCAACAGCTACAGCATCCCTTGGAAATTTGTTATAAATGCAAAATCCTAGCTTTACCCCAGACCTGCTATATCAGAAACCCTGGGAATTGAGTTTAGTAATCTGCTTCCTCAAACCCTTCAGATAACTCTGATGCACACCAGGGTTTGAGAATCACTGACTGACCTAGATCTTGTACATGTTTAAAAAATAATCCTAGATGTCCTATCCATCTCTGTGACTCTAGCCACACTTCCTAGGAAAGCTCTGAAAATCATATGTATTAAAAAAAATCCTTGTATGCATAAATAAATAAATCTTTTTTTTTAATCGACTATGTGGGTCCTATAAAAGAGATCAGCTTGCTAGAGATCTTAGAGTGTGACAACCAAACTGTTGACATATATAGTTTCCCTCCTAATTATCAGCCCAGGGGTCTAATAAAAGGGTGTTAACAAAGTGGCAACGAGGGGTCAGAAAGGAGAGTGAGTATCTCAGAACACACCACTATGGGAAAATGCCAAAAAGGACAATAATCTCCTCTAGATTGTAGATGCTAGGACATTCTCAAATTAACTTAGGTCAGTCTTTGCTATCTTAAAGGAGAGCACTTATAAAATAAACAGCAGCATTACAGAGTAATTCAGAAAGTTCTAGAAAACTTCACCTGTGTTAGGCACCCAAGATTTACTCTTTTTAGTATAACGAAAGAGCCTAACTTCAAGGAAAGTTTGTCTGGTGTGTCTAGTTATGCATAGAAGATAAACATGAGAAAAGACAGTAATAATAACGTTTCAAAAAATGAAATCTAGGAAAGGATGGAAAAGGTATCACCAGGAAGTGTGAAACTGTCAAATGAGTGACAAGGGAACTAGTAAATGCTGAACAGATACTGTGCACTCTAAAACAAAAGAGAAACCATGGCTAGTGTTCCAGTGTTTCTTTAATAGTGAACTATGATATTTAGACTGTGTCCTTGACTGAACTAAAACTAATGAAATTTCATAAACATAGAACATTATCTTTACCTCTACTAGTGAGCACTAAGTATCCACACTGGGTACTGTACTGGGCAGCTTCTTTCACCACATCCTGCACCACTGACTATATATTCTGCAACAGGTTCTGTGCTACACTTCTAGAAGCTTACATGTCATAGGTTCCTGATGTGTGCTCAGTGTCTGACCAGTTGTCCAAGGCAGAATCTTGAAAATTACCTTACCCTCCTCTTTACCCTACCTCCCACTTAAATGTGTTCTTCAAGTCCCATCAATACAGCTTTCTAAATATCTGCTTAGCAGTACTGCTATTTAAGCCATCACCATTTTTGATATAGACACTTGCCTTCTAGCAGAAGAAGCTTCTGCCCCTACTCCTCCTTGATAGTGACCTTTCAAATTGCTTTCCTAATCATGCTATTCCATCACTTAAAACACTGCCATCAATCACCATAATCTGTGGAATAAAATCCAAACTACTCAGCCCAATAATTAAAGTACACTCACTGAAAACAAGAGGTTGTCACCACCTCATGGATTGATGCAGTACCTGGCACACAATCAATGTGCAATTAATATTTGGTACTGTTGTTATTCATGAGTCTACCCTCTTTACTTTTCAAACTCTCTCCTGCCTCCCTTTGGATATTTTAGTCTATGCTCCTACCACATACAAATCTAGACAGTCCCTAATCTAATCACACTTTTGCATATTCAGTTTCCTAGCCTATAATCCTTACACTTCCAGGGAAAACCCCAAACTCTGTGAGTTCCCTGAAAGCTAATCTGAAGACTGATTATTTATCATCTGATTTTCTAAGAGGGATTTTAGGGAAGATTAAGAACCTTTTTCATTTGTTGCCACATAAGAGCGTTTAGAAGCTTGTATCTGTAGCTGTCTCTTTAAGTGGAGGCTGGGATGTCTCCTGAGCCATTTCAGATTAAGGGGGGCAGAGAACATTTCAATCCTTCTCTTTATAATGGAAAGACTTCCTTTCACATTTGGGCATGGACTATGCAGTGAAGGCTGATAGTTTAAGGCCCTGAAAAAAACAATCCTGCACAGTGCCAAGCTGTCTTCACCAATGGGAATTAATGGGCAAAGAGAGAAGTTAAAAAAGTGGTCTTTCACTTTCAGGGAATTTCAGTGAAAATGTAAGCAATTTTTAGTAATCGAGATCTTCAAAATAATGGTGTCATTTTTTTAAAGATGTATGTATTTATGCATATAAGACTGGGGTACAAGCCAGAGATGTGGAGGGTGATAGGATTCACCAGAGACAGAGTGGGGAGAAGAACAGGTGGATTTACTGAAATACTGCTGAGGGGAGTATTAGGCAAGGCAGGAGAGGTCTGCCAAGTCATGTAGGTCACCTCCCTGGCCAGAGATTGAACTCATGCTGCAGTGGCTGCATGTTTTTTAAACTGCTGCATCACCAGGGAGGGTCCAATAATGGTGTAATTATTAAAAATATAATAAAGATATAAATATTCACTGTTCTTCTTACATGTGGATATGTATGTTTTAAAGCAATGCCCTATTTCTTAGTTGTATTCTAAATAAAAAATAAATATATACATATACATTCATTCCTACCATTTATTGAGCACTTACTAAGCACCAGAAACTTGTAAGAGGTTTCCACTTATTATTTATTCCTAAGAGAAATACTTAAAAGTACATATAAACATTACATTCATTTTACAGAGTAGTTGAGGAATTTCTCCAAGATCACACAGCTATCAAAAGGCAGAACAGTATTTGAACTCTTTCTATCTGGCTCCAGTATCTCAAAGCCCAGGTAGCCTTCAACAGGTCATAAATATGGAAGAGACCACTACTTATTTGTACCTTTATCTTAGTCACATTATGCTAAAAGCAACTTCAAACCTGTTTACATTATTCAAGTATCATGCATGATTTCACCATTGTGAATTTCTAATGCATTTATTTACAAGACAATTGGGATTTTACTGAAAATTATTCCTATTCATTATAATATGACATATTAATAACCATGACATCACCAAAAAAACATTTTTTAAATGATTTGGGCCCGGAGTAGTAAAAAGCATTTCACTTATGACTCTATTCAGGGCAGATATTAAACTTATTTTTTAAACTGACAAGTTTGAGCAGTAATTGATCAGAACAAATGCCTACAGGTATACTTTGATATTCAAGCATTTGATCATTCATTCATTCAATCATTCATTCAGTTTTCTTATGCCAGCATGTTTTTTCCAAATATACTTATGAAAAGCCTACCCATTCTTCAAGATATCTTTCAAATATGAATTTTCTAAGACCTTCATGATTAGATGTAAAAAGTATTAGATGTAAAAAGTATTAGATGTAAAAGTATTATTTCTCTTAAGCCACCCATTTCACACAAAGAATTGTGATTCTTTGTAAATTGAACAAGGTACCTCCCTAGCCAGAGGGCAGGCACCAAGAGGTCAAAGAAAACACTGTTTTATGCTTTTTGCTGAAAGAAGTGTCTCCTTATTTATTGTAGTGAAAGACTGAATAAATTATACCCACCTCAATAAAAGTGACCTTCAGTTATTTTATTATTATTATTATTATTATTATTATTATGCATAGAAGAACTGGAATGTAGGACAAAGAAGCAGGGGCTGAAAAGATTCACCAGAGACAGAGTGGGGAGAAGAACAGACAGATTTACTGAATTGCACTGCTAAGGGGACCAGTGGGTAAGACAGAAGAGGATGGCTAGAGCAAGAAAGGAGAGATCTACTGGGCCATATGTGGGTCAGCTCCCTGGCCAGTGATCAAACTCTGGCCATACCAGTGACAGCACTGAGACTTAATCCCTAGGCCACCAAGGAGGCCCTGACATTCAGTTCTGATGCCTCTTGCAAAAGGATGTAGTCCATCTTCCCAAGTTGTCTCCAGTCATGTGAAGAATAGTGACTGTCTCCTCTATTTCTCTTCTATTCCTCATTCCACACACACATTCGATACTAATTTAAACACTATGGAGAATTGAATTATGAAACTCATTTGGCTTTGAACAGTAAACAAGGAATCTGTTTCACATTGTCACAAGGGGAAAATTTACCTTCAGAGGTCATATATGGTAGGAAATATTTAAAATGCAAACATTTTCTGTGATGCCAGTTTTGAAAAGTTTCAGACTTCACACTGCAGGCATCTGTAATGTTGACCATTGCAGAAATTATCATGGGTGATTTTTTTTTAATGTAAAAATATCCCACCATCTGTTATGATTATAAAGAGTAATGTATGATTTTTCAATTCCTTAGGCATCTTGGTTAAAACAATGAAATTAAACAACTGGAAAATTTACAATTTAAATACAAACTTGGATTCAGTATAACTGAAAATAAGATTTTAAAAAAGATCAGTGCATGGGAGACTAACATAAAACAAAAATCAAGGCTGGAACTAATAACAACTATTATCCTGAAAGTTTTATTGACACCTCTGACCTTCAGAAAATTTACTTTAAATAGCACTATGAAGACAATTGGAGAACTTTTATCTTTACAATATTCCAAGGAAAAGGAGAATATGAACCAGAAAATATAGTCCCAATTAAGATTTTTAACCAAGTAATCTTAGAAAAAGAGCCTAGTCTATAACTCAGTCTCTGTTCATATCTTGTCATAGCCATTCAACTATATAACAGTGAGCAAGGCACTTAATCTCACTAAGTCTCAGTCTCCTCATCTATAAACCAGCAATATTAACAACATTCTACTTCCCTTTTAATTTGCCTTATGACTAAATAAAATGTTTGAGAAATAGTGTTGCAAAAAATTGAAGATACTAGAATACAAAATTAGTCAATGCAAATAAGGATGGCAACTATAGTCTTTAAACAAAAAAAAAAATGCCATTTTTCCTGAAAAACAAATTCTTCTTTCAAATATGTATGACCTGTCTTAAATTATATTAAATATGAAATCATGATTAGATGAGCAAAAAATTAGGTAATTTAATGAAATGAAATTTGGTTGAAGCCAGAACCACCCTGGAAAGAATATAAGCATAGATAGGTATGTGTATAAATGGTAACAGCAGTCAGGATAGAGTTGGGGACTGGTGAAGTCCCCTGCTGTCATTCTTAGATGCCTGTCAACAGATACCACTCAAGTCCCATTGATTCCATGAAGGTTCCCCAGCTGCCTCCAGTCCCACCACATTGATCTCTCCTCTGAAGGAAATGATGCTCTCATTACACATGCTATTGCTTGCCATTACTTAGCTGTGCCTCCCCAAAATACACTGCAGCATCTCTGCAAGCCATTCCCATGCACAATTCCAGCACAGAGCGTTGGGCTTGGAACAGAATCCATGCCCAGGAGGCATTTGTTGATTAATATACTATCTTAAACTAATCCATGTCTATCCCCCTGGTTCTGTGTCTCCACAGAGAAGCAATCAAGAGGAGAAAAGTTTTGATCTGTAGGAGTCTCTAACAAAGAAAATCGACAGGGCAGGGAAATGACTGGATTGTGTAATCTGCTTCCTCCATGTTACCTTGACTGTGCAAGTCTTTAACAACCAATTCCATTAATCATCCGCCAATTCTCAGAACACAATATCAACAGAAGACCCAGGCAAGACCGTCTGGGCTAGTGGCCAGAAAGCCAGGTCCTCATCTTTGTCAGTGCGAGCGGCAAGCAAATGAGAAAGACTCACCATTCCCAGGCCTTAGAGTCCCAACTGTAAAACAAGCTGTTAGTGCAAATGGGTTTCCAAGAACCCATTGCCATTCTAAATTCAAGAGTAGGACACTGAGAAAGGTGGGATACTGGATTTTGACTGGTAAATGTATTGGGATCTTGACAGACAGTTGTTTGCAGTGACACACAGTAGCAGACCTTGATAGAAAGCCAAAAATGATTTTGCTTCAAACTGTGGTCACCTTTTTCAAAAACATGACTATGGGTGGTAATTAGCAGTCAGAAAAGCACAGACAACTGCACAGCTCACTCTTAATAGAAGAAAACAGATCTGGATGTTTGCAATTTGTACATACATAGTAATAGGCTTTATGAAAAAAAAATACATCAAATCACGCTTCAAAAAGAAATCCACCTTCATGAACAAATACAGCATGGGACATTCTCTGAGTTCAGGGAAGGGCAAAATTTAGGTTACATTTGCAAAATCTCCCAGCAATGCATAAATGAGGCTATAAATGAACACTAGATTTGCTTCAACCCTAAGAGCTTCTATAAAGCATAAAAGCTTTTAACTCCCTGTGAATAATACTTCCCCATAAAAATCTATCTTCCTGAGCTCTATTTCTATAATTTCTGTATCTATAATTTGGAGTCCTTGTTGTTATTTTAAGATACAGTAAAAAGCAGTTTCAAGAAAAATGTTCTTGCAAGCACATTTGCATGCTGAGAAAGTTAACAACCATCATGTTTTCTCAACAAAAATGTCTCTGATTATCCATTTATCAATCACATATTAATCCCTGCTTAGAACTCCTTGCTCCCTTCGACTATTAAAATCCTATCCAGCCTGCAGGCCCAGATCTTGTAAGCATGCCCTGCTGACTCTAAGCCACACTGATCTCGCCTTCTCCATCTCATTAGTCTTAGGCTATACCAGATAATCTTGAAAGCACTTGACTATGTATTTGGAATACTATTGTTCTCTAACAACTCCATAAAAGTTGACAGGAGTTACTTCAACCAGATTGTGATTTCTTTGAGATTTTTTAAAATGTGAGTTTTTATATGCAAATCACTATGCAAATCACTAACAGATGCTTAATAACATCTGTGGGAGCAGATATTGAAGAACACCTTGGTAGGACATCTTGAGAGAGAGGCGTAGAAATGGAGAAATTCTTTTAGTAAAGTAACAACTGGACCCTGAAGACATATAGTATAATATAGCATTTAAGAGTGAGTATTCCGGCCCTCCCTGGTGGCGCAGCGTGTTAAAGCACAGCACTGAGAATCTAAAGCCGCTTCCGCATGAGTTCGATTCCCGCCTGCCCCGGAGGTGACCACATGGCGCGGCAGACCTCTCCTGACCCGCCCGCTGCTCCCCTCAGCAGTGTACTTCGTCGATCTGCCTTTTCTGCTCCCCACTCTGTCTCTGGTGAAGCCTCTCGCCGCCCCTAAGCCTCTGGCCTGTACCCCAGTTCTGTATGCACAAATAAAAAAATTTTAAAAAAAAAAAAAAAGTGCGTATTCCATAGTCAGAATTTCTGGGTTTGAATTTTAGCTATTCACCTTCTTAATTGTGTTCATTTATTCCCAAATTTGTTCCCATTGTGTTCACCTTCCCAGTGTGTGCTTCAGTTTTCATGAAAACTCTGAAAACAGGGATACTAGATAAAATTACTTTACAGGTTGTATGAAGAGTAATTGATGATACACGGAAAGTGCTCAGTTAGCACAGGCCCTATTGTGAAGTAAATATTCCATAAATAATATCATCATCATCATTATTACTTCAGCTTGGATTAATTTTACCTCCACCAAACCCCATATAAATCTCTTACTCCAGCTTTAAGAATACCAGACTAAAGAAAAAAATACACTGTAAGAGCTTCCATTATCTTCCCTGATCAAATAAACCCTAAGTCAAAATGTCTCTTCCATTAAATGTGAAAAAAAATACATAAAAACAAAATTTTGATAAATCGTAAAACTAGATAAGTTGATAAATCTCTAAATGTTGATCTTCACAAATAAAAATTTTCTCCTCTTCATTAAAAGTTTGAATATGAGAGGCCCTCCCTGCTGGCACAATGGGTTAGAGTACAGCTTTATGAAGCTATCTCAGGCACTGCAGCACAAGCTTAATCCCCGGCCAGGAAGGTGGCCCACATGGCATGGCAGACCTCTCTTGGCCTAACCACTGCTCCCCTCAGCAGTGTATTTCAGTCGATCTGCCTGTTTTGCTCCCTGCTCTGTCTCTGGTGAATTCTCTTGCCCCGTGTACCTCTGATCTGTAGCCTAGTTCTATATGTATAAATAAAAAAACCTTTTTAAAAAAGAAAGTTTGACTGGTAAGAGGATAATCCAGGAAATGCAACAAGATAATGCAATTAAACAAACCCAGTATGAAAGTTGGTATTGCATTTATTAATGGAACTACCAATGTTATCATGTACAACATTAAACAATAATAGTGGTTATTGGCCCAGTCATTGTAGACATACAGGGAACGAGATATTTAAAATCGCAGAATCATATTTAAAGGGACACATCAATAAAAGTGAGTTTTGGAGTGTTTTTTAAAAATGTGACTGAACTAAAAAAAAAAGATTGACAGTTGCTTCAATAAAATCCATATAATCTTATTTTGTTTAAAATAAAAACTCTGACATATGGGCTCAACTATAAAATGCAATTGCCATTAACTGCATTTCCAGGAAAGTTCCAATTTGATTTTTTCTTGGCCTGGAGTTCATAGACTTTATTTAAATTTATGTATGTTGCTGCATATGCATTTATTTCTGAGGAAGGAGACATAGATTCCATCAGAATGTCACAGGACTGTGTAACCCATAAAGGAAAGTTTCCAACACACACATACACACACACACTTCTAAACTCCTCATGTTTTTATATTGCTTACATTCTTTTTGCTGTTGTTTCCCTCACTGTTAGTATCAAATCCCCAAAGACATCATTAAAGTCAATGTTGTGGGAGTTTGTCTATGTTTTCTTCAAGTCTTTATCCATTTTGATATAATTTTGTGTATGATATAAGAATGATCTAGCTTCATTCTTTTGCATATAACTTGAGCTTTCCCAATACCAATGGTTGAAAAAACCTTCTCTGTTGTCTACTTTTGGCTCCTTTGTCATAGATTAAATGTTCATAATACTGTAGGCTTGTTTATGGAATCTGTTTCGTTCCATTTGCCTGTGTGTATATTTTGATTCTAATACTATATACTGTTTTGATTACTACCATTTTGTAGTGTATTTTGAATGCTGGATTTTTATACCACCATTCTTCTTTGTCAGCATCATTTTGGCTATTAAGCATCTTTTATGGTTTCACAAGAATTTCAATAGTGTTTATTCTGTTTCTTTGAACACTATTAAAAGTTTGATTAGGATTTCATTGAATCTGTATATTGTTGGATGCTATGGCCTTTTGAAAAATATTAATCTCTCTAATTCATGAACATGGTAAATTCTATCACAGTTTTTACTTAATTTCTAGGTAAGTTAAAAAAAAATCAGAAAATTACCAGAATGGTCATTCTAACTAAAATAATGTACATATGCAATGACATTCTAATAAAAATGTCAATGACATCCTTCATAGAGAGAAACAAACAAAAAAAAATCAGAAAATTACCCATCATTCTTTTAAAAGGTGACACAATTTTGAGTATTCTATTTAAAAGTTACTTATGGGCCCTCCCTGGTGGTGCAGTGGGTAAATGCAGCACTAAGAAGCTAAAGCCACTTCAGCATGAGCTCTATCCCGGGCCCCGAAGTTGACCCACATGTCACGGCAGACCTCTCCTGACCCGCCCACTGCTCCCCTCAGCAGTGTACTTCATCAGTCAGCCTGTTCTGCTCTCTACTTTGACTCCAGTGAAGCCTCTCATGACCCCTGTACCTCTGGCCTGATTCTGTATGTATAAATAAATAAATCTTTAAAAAAAAAAAAGTTACTTATGACAATAGGTCTTTTTTGCAACTTTATTTAAATGAAAATTCCAAATCACTGGAGTCATACTATAAAAGGAAGTGTAGTACAGAATTCTAAGTAAGAGTTATGGCAATATGAGAGAAAGCAGCATAGAACCCCTAAGCTCAAATTGATATAAAAACCTCTGCAAGTTAAGGTCACTTCATTCCTGTAATAAGAGGACATTTTTCAGAAATACAAAGGAATGAAAAACCACCCAGCACTAGTCAGCTACGGTACAGTCGATAGAGTAACCTACCACATTCAAAATAAATTGAGGTGATGTGAAAGATTTACCAAACATGTATACCTCATCAAAGAAAGATAGGCAAAAGCTGCGATTAAATGGAGCCTCTTACTGCTAAGAGAACTATTTCCTCCTCAATAGAAATGGTCGAAAGTGAAAAGAGGCCTAGGTCCACAGTCAACTGACTCCCATGATTTGTTTTAAAGTATGTACATAACTTCTTGGATCTATGCCTTAACAGTCCCTAAAAGAATTATCTGCACTTTATTTTCTTCAGTCACACATATGATGAGGAATGTTAAGGTGTATAATTCCTAAGGGCAGCATAATAGTAATAGTGCCTAATATGCTTTCTTAAGGAATCATCATAATACTGGAGATACCACCATTATACTACTTCACAGATGAGACAGTTAAGGAAGAGATATTGACTAATTTACCCAAGGTTAAATGGGAGTGGAATTGAACTCAGGAAGACTATTTCTTGAGTAAATATTTTCTACTGCCTCCTTTGCCTGTCTCATTTGGTACTATTGATAGATTTCCAACACCAATACAGATATTTTCAAATATCCAAATATTTTTCAAGTGAATGAGTAAGGAGCATTCATGGTTTTGCAGGCACAATAACTCTAACTGCCCACATTTCCTTTGACCTAAAGAACCATGTCAGAGAGAAATTCTTCTAACAAAAAACATGAGCTTGCATGCAGAAATCCAGGCATAAATCTCAAACTTGGATATTCTAATATTCCATTAATTACTAGTAAGCTGACATCATAAGATCATAGTTGAGAGAATGAAGGCCAGTTGTTCTATGTAGTGATTCCCCTGACCTGGATACTAGGGAAGGAAATGATGTGCAAAATCCCTGGTTCTTCACCAATAACCTTTCCCCTTTTATCCAAGAATCACAGAATACAGAGAAGGATCACATTACATGAGGCTGTACTTTCAGGCTTCCTCTTGCCAGGTGTGGCAACCTAGCTTCTACTGAAGTATGAGCAGAGGTACAGTGTGCCTTTTAGAGGTCTGGTCCTTGAATCCTTGTACATGGGCTCCTCCACCAGTGGGAGCTGTAACACACAAACTCAAGCCAAGTAAAGGGGGATAATGCCTATCACCCTCACTCTGAAACATTACCAGAAATGCAGAACCTTGAATATGCCTCCCAGAATCATAAAATACACCTAACAAGCTCCACATTGATTAATCTATATGTTGAAGTTTGAAGAGCACTGAAATAGAAGGTGTCAGAGAAATGAGATGAAAAGGAGCCCAGGCACTCCTTCTTAGAATGAACTATGAAACTAAGCTGCCAGCAACCTGCACATTCACCTCACACTGCTCTATAAGAAAGATCAACATATCTTTTTAAAGCCACCCAATTATTATTGAGTCTCTCTATAAGAACAGCTTAGACTTACCTAGACTAACATAGGTGAAAATAGTCTACTGATGAGTTTCTCTTTCAGAGACAGCAATGAAAACCTTTGAGGAAAGTACAAGGACAATAAGACTTCAATCCTTTACTTCTGACAGTGCATTTGAAGAACATTATAATAAGTATGTCTTTATAGTATAGCCACAGATCAGGTAGGGTTCCTTACCCCTCTCAGAGCTGGTTAAGACTGACTGATACAATTTTAAGACTTAGCTTTCATGAATCCCCATTTCTTTCAGGCTTTGATCTCCTGCATTACTACACACTGCCTTAGTTTCATCTTACATGGACCAGATGTGAAGTCCAGTTCCTCCCTGACTGATAATAAAGTTACCCTTCTCTGTGGATCCTTTGGGTTTAGAAACTTTATCAAAGATATGGAAAAATCCTATATAGCCCTAGGTATCTCTCTGGATCTCCCTTGTACTTCCACCTCACTTCTTTACTTCTTTCTTTAACTTTCCTCTGATGTAACAAAGAATAGTTTTAGACAAAGAGGAGAGTATTGCAGGGAAAGAATAAAATATTACAATATTAGTGGGGACAACTCACTAGCCTAAGGTTTGTAAATGATGTTTCTCACCCACTAGCTCCTCCATCACCACTTACTCCAACATATACACTTATTACTAACTGGTCCTGAGGAGATCAGATTTCTGACTTGTACACAGATGGTTGTAGGCTTTGGAATGCTCTCCTGACTGCCTTCCATTGACTTAATTGTCAGTATATATGACAGCTCTTGAGGGAAGCAGCAGTAACTGCCTTCCCACAGTCTAAAGTCTTGAGTCCCATACTCCCTATTGCCCACACATTATGTCCAAATAGCTGTTTCATATCTGACCCCAAATTACTACATCAGGTATGTAGTCACCTGACCTTTTATTATGCCTCTACTACACTTTCCAAAGTACAAAGATACCCAAATCAGAAGATATGAACTCTGGTCTCAAGTTGCTGAATGTCAGTTGGGAAAACTAGCTCAGAAATACATGATTCTAAAAACACTGTAATGGTGGCTTTGGCTGCAATCTGTGTCAGGTATAGAGTTAATGGAGGACGCTGTATCTTGGTGTTCTGCGAGGGGTTAGGGATGCTTTCCTCAAGAGCTATCACACAAACTGACACCTAAGTCAGGGGAAGGCAGTCAGGAGAACATTACAAAGCCTACAACCATCTGTGTACAAGTCGGAAATCTGATATCCTCATGACCAGTTAGTAATAAGTGTGTATGTTAGGGTAAGTTGGTGATGGAAGAGCAAGAGGACTGGGAAATGAAATTGTGCCGGTAGACAGGGCTAGATGTACTTGATCTAGATGCCTATCTTTTATGAGCTATAGATACCTTTGAAAGTCAGATAAACCTGTGGATATATTTTCAGAAAAAAATGAACTTATACATGTAAAATATAATATATAAGATTACAAAGGAACACAATTGCACTATGATACAATCACTGCATTATCATACAGTTCTATCCTACTAGAGATCCCAGATTTAGAACACCAGAAGTTGACAAAGTACCAGTAAGCAGGAAGGAAACATGACATGATTTCATTTCAAATACATCACTCCAAAAGTAGGTAGAAGTGAGTAAAAGTGAGATGAGACTAGAAATTGAAGTAGTTTGGCAGCTGTTAAAGGAATCCAAGTAAAAATGTCTTGGTAAAATGAAGTCATTAATAAGAATAATAAAAACAATGAAAATGCAATTTACTACATGACCCTTCTAAAAAGTAATTCTTGACTCTATAAAGTTCAGCAACTTTGTTAAATATTAAATATTTTGTAAAATCCCTTTCTCCATACCCCCAAAAAAATTCAGTAATAACATAATCTATCTACACACCTTTCCTACATGTTATGAAAAAAACTTAAACGGTAAATTTGAGGGTCCTCCCTGGTGGCGCAGCGGGTTAAAGTACAGCACTGAGAAGCTAAACCCACTTCGGCATGAGTTCGATCTCTGCCCCGGAGGTGATCCAGATGGCACAAAAGACCTCTCCTGATCCGACCGCTGCTCCCCTCAGCAGTGTACTTTGTCAGTCTGTCTGTTCTGCTCCCCACTCTGTCTCTGGTGAATCCTCTCACTGTCCCTACACCTCTGGCCTGCACCCCAGTTCTGTATGCATAAATAAATAAATATTTTTTTAAAAGTAAATTTGAGTAAGACCATTTATATTTCAAAATGCCATTGCCAGCACAACAGGATCAGAGGACAAAACAAAGTAATCAGCCATACTCAGAATTACTCATGTAGGGTTTGCTCGCAGGGAGCTGTGAGGATGACAGCTCCAAAGACTGGTAGACACAAATGTGCTGTTAGTAGCTTAAATTCTTCAATGTAAGTTTCACAAAATACTGAAGAACTCAAATTCCAGAACAAGACTAAATTGAATCTTTTGTCCATTTATACGAGTTACATTCCCAAGGTCAGTTTCCATTAAAACCATGTAAAAATATTTCCTGTTTGTAAATACAATGAAGTTAGGTTCCAGGTTCAGATGATTATAACCAGATTTTTTATCTATCTGAATGACTGGCAGAGCCTCTGAAAGACTCATGGGATGGGGACCATTGTGTTGATAAGCAACACTGTCCTGCAAATTACAGATGTCCTATGGTCATCGCTCATCTCAAAACTATGCACCAATAACGTTGTAGAATACCTTATTGGATAATACATTCTATTAAGAATCACTAATATAACGTAGGCATTTTGTATCCATTGTATATGTGGGTGTGTTAGAGGAGGAATGAAATGGTATGTAGAGAACTAGAAGAAATTACAAATTTCAAATTTCTGAGACCCATCTATAAAGAACACAAGTTTGACAGTGCTTATAAAAGATCCCAGGTCTTGAAAAGTCTCTCTTTTATCAATATCCAAATTTGATTGCCACCCAAGGCCTTAAAAAAAAATCCTTGCAAGCCCTTTGTGGTGGTACAACAGGTTGAAGTACAGCACTATGAAGCGATTAAAGCTATCCATCCACTCCACTGCAGCATGAGTTTGACCCTGGCCAGGGAGGTGACCCACATGGCGCAGCAGACCTCTCCTGTCTCATCCACTGCTCCCCTCAGCAGTGTACAACAGTTACTTTGCATGTTATGCTCTCCACTCTGTCTCTGGTGAATCTTCTCTCACCCCACGCCTCTGGCTTATACCCCAGTTTTTGTATGCATAGCTAAATCTTTGCAAAAAAATCCTTGCTCTGCCATCCTCTCTAAATGCAACCAAAGGGGAAGTTACTCTTTGACCCCTGAAGTCATTTACTAATGACCTGCAGCATAAGATTGGATGGCTTTTCTCATTAGTGCATGACTACATTACAAATATTATTGCCAGCCAGCCGATTATAAAAGCATAAAGAGAAAGTAATTAGCACAATCATTTTACATAGAGTAAATTTTAGTGCAGCCAGTTTGTCAAAGATGCAATTTCATGGGAATACAGCCATGCATTAATGGAGTTATGGGAAACTGTTAATTTGTTATTTGAAATGAAGTCCTTATCTCTGGCCAGTTAGTTCAGTTAGTTAGTACCTGACGTAAACGGGGCCAAGGACAAGGGCTTGGTTGATCTCTTGTCCAGTTTGACTTTGTAATGTTGCACAACTGCTGACTGGCACTCCCACACGGCCAGTTCACATGGAAGGCAGCTCATTCCAAGCCAGTTAATTTCTGGGGCTCTATGAGCACAGATGACTCAGGAAATTTGCTGGGAGAATTAAAATTCAAAATATGCATACAAGAGCTTCTTGAATGGTGAAACTGTCTAGAATTATGCTGTGATAGGTACAGAAACCTACCTTGTGATAAAATTCTATAGAACTAAATACACACTAAGCCACAATAGCACACACCCATGCACACACACACAAATGAGTATGAAAAATGCCAGGGTACTAAGTAATATTGGTGGATTTTATCAACGGGTTCAATACCACAGTTGAAATACTGTACTGAACTTTTTTGCAAAGTGTTACAAAACTTGTAACACTTACTTGTAAAAAGTATAGAGGATCTCAATGTATTGCACATGAAATTATAATCATACCAATAAAGTTTGTCATCAAAACTTTAGGGATTAAGTCTCAGTGCTATCAGCACGAGGAGCTGAGTTTGTTCACTGGCCAGGGAGCTGACACACATGGCACAGCAGACCGCTCATGTTTTGCCTGTTGCTCCCCTCAGCAGCATATTTCAGTAGATCTGCCTGTTCTGCTCTCCACTCTGTCTCTGGTGCATCCTCTCACCCCTTGCACCTCTGACTTACACCACAGTTCTTATATTCATAATTATATAAAAATAAATCTTGAGGGTTCTCCCTGGTGGTGCAACGGGTTAAAGCACCACAATATGAAGCTCTCTAAA
>NW_004567103.1:76393828-76396766 GCF_000260355.1 Condylura cristata | reverse complement strand
AGATAAATAAATCTTTATTAAAAAAAACAAAAACAAAAACCTACCTACCTCAGAGTTATACAGTATCTATTTGCAGATTTAAAATTTTGAGAAGTCCTGACATTCCTCAAATTTAATTATGTAAACATGTCCCCTTTATAAATACCTATAAGTGTCCCATGGAATATATCATGAAATGCTATGTTAGATAACTTCACAGTATATGAATAACCTGAAATTTTTTGTCAAAATTTTCAATAGATTTTGCATTTCTAACAAGCTCTCCGATGATGTTGGTCCTTGTAGCCCACAGGCTTACATACATGGAGACGGAGGGCCTGCTCAAAGAAAGGCATAATCTTTTAGGATCTTTTCCAATTCAAAGAACAATGACCTAATCAACTGTGGTGGCTTGATTTTTATTACCAGCTCCACATACTTAGTTAGAATAGGGAATTCTGCAGTGCCTCCTCCAGGGTGTAGAGAAACTTCTCTCCCTCAAAAATAGCAGATAAGGGGCGCTCCCTCGTGGTGCAGCGGGTTAAAGCACAGCACAAAGAAACTTAAGCCACTTCCGCATGAGTTCAATCCCCGCCTGCCCTGGAGGTGACCACATGGCCAGGCAGACCTCTCCTGACCCGCCCACTGCTCCCCACAGCAGTGTACTTCGTAGATCTGCCTGTTCTGCCCCGCTCTGTCTCTGATGAATCCTCTCACCCTCCACATCTCTGGCGTGTACCTCAGTTCTGTACGAATAAATAAATCTTTAAAAAAAAATAGCAGATAAGACTTATGACAAACTTTGAACCATGATTATTCATGGATGATGGATATGTCCCAAGAAAATACTGGTGAACAGCCTCTGCCCCCTTGAGAATGGGTCCAGGATGAAGACATGAAGACCTGAATCCACCTTAAACCCTGGAATTCAGACTGATTTAGCCAAAACTAAAACAGCTAAAGCCTATGCTACTGAGCACTTGAGACTGTTGCTTATATAGCAAATACTGACAAGTACACCACGGTGGTCTTTTATCCATGCACCCATAACTATGGATGCTAATGTTTCTCTATCAGCTAGGAGGCATTTATTTATTGTCAACCACCTGCCAAGAGGATAATTCACATTCTAGCTTAGGGGGAAAAGTGGCTTATAAATGAAAGCATTTTACAAATGAAAGAACGAATTACACTACAAAATCATGTAAGATTAAGAGTAATAGGAGTTTGGCATAGTCTAAGTAGGATGGAGTTGTCAGAGAAAACTATAGATAGCTTTGGATAGGTAAGGAAAATTGGAGAATTCATTTTGAGGAGATGAGGATGTCCTTTGAGGAAAAAAAGTTTCTAATAGTGTAAAACGCCACAAGCTAACAAAGTATTGATTGTAAAATTCAAACCACCTTTTTTGGACCATTATGGGGATGCTCACATACATTATTTTATTGTGGCAGGCCATTTGTGACCATTTGGAGGAAAAAGAACATTCTACTTGTACATTACTCACTCCTGGCACAGTAACAATCAGAGGCACAATGAGGAACCGCCAGTGCTGGCTTTCAGTAGCCATGACAAAGCGAAGGCAGTGAAGCCAACGGGCTGCAGGAAGGAGTCAGTTCACATTATTTGCCCAGTGGAGCTGACAGAGGCTGAGAAATATTGGAGCAGGAGAAAAAGTGCTTTGCACCAAATTACTTTTTATTTCTCACTTAATAAAAACTTCCTAGGTTGTCTTCAGTTATCACAGCTGGGTTCATGATTCATAGATCATAAATATATGCATAGAGCAATTCTTCTGATGATGTGCTGGGGATTAGGGGAGTTTCAGAGGGTTGAGTGAGTCTATGCAGAATGACTAATGTCTAGTCCCAAGAGTCTGTTCACCAAAGGACTATGATAGCAGTCCTTGGTAAACAAGGGAATGGAATCATCAGTCAGCAGCTCCCATAACAAGGATTACACTGTATTAAGGATAAACCTTATCAATGTTCATTCCTATACATAGCTTGGGAAACTGAGGCCCAAAGAAACATGATTTGCCTGATTTAGTCAGTTGGATCCAGAACAAAAACCTCAGACATGGGGCTCCATGGTCATTTTCCCCACTTACAGCAAGATGCCTCAGGTTGATGAGGAACTGAATATTCCCAACAGGCCCTGTGAAAGGTTCTGTGATCCCTGCTCCCACTTGTGTATCTGCCATTGGATCTCAAAGGCTGTTCATTCTGAGGCAAAGGAGACACAGCACATACAGAAGCCAATTCATGGTCAAAGGGATGAGGAAAATTCAGTGTAACTGGGTTTATACTCTTCAAATTGCCTTCTGATCCCACATACATGTCAATGTCTTCCCTTCATTAGAGCTGGAGTATCAGAATCTGGAGGGAGAAGGTGGTAACCAAAAATGTAACAGCTAACATTTGTTGGACACTTTACATGAATGATCTCACTTAACCTCTTTAAAGCCTATTTTACAGATGAGAAAACTGCAAAACCCTTAAAGGTGCTAGTATTTTGCCCAGGGTTTTGGTGAGCAATATAGTGGAGGTAGAGTTTGAGGGTGAGGTTTAGACTCCAGCGTTCTTGCACATAAGGTCTGTTACACACTGCCCTACCACTAACACAATCTCAGCACAACATTCTAAAATGGATTCATGCAAGTATGGTCAAAATTTACTCATACAAGTAGGCCAAATCAATTCCATTATCTTACCCTTTGCCCTCAGAAACAAAGATTATTCGCTTATATAATTGATAATGGACATGTTCTGGCTCAACCTAGTAAAGGAATTAAGACAGAACCAAGTCTTCTGATGAGCTGCAAAATGAATAGGAAGGAGAGACAAGGGATGAGAGGTGAAAGAGAGAGAGAGAGAAAGAAAGAGGGAGGGAGGGAAGGAGGAAGGAAGGAAGGAAGGAAGGAAGGAAGGAAGGAAGGAAGGAAGGAAGGAAGGAAGGA
>NW_004567103.1:76361247-76393633 GCF_000260355.1 Condylura cristata | reverse complement strand
GGGAAGGAGGGAGGGAGGAAAGGAGGGAGGGAGGGAGGCCTAATAATAGGAGCTAGTGTTGAAGGAGAAGCTCCAAGCAGCATGGAGTGTAGAGTGGATATGAGAAGTGCTGTGGGGGTTTACATTAATTAGAAGAAAACAATAAAAGTAAAAAATGGAGGGTTTTTTTTTTCATGTTATAGCATGGTTATAAAATTGTACTTCAGTAATTGTGACACCATTCCAGAATTAAATAGCAATTTGAATGCCCCACAAATTTGAAACCAATATGTGCAGCTTCAGTGGGTTGATAGCTACCAAGATACAGGGAGCTAAAGCATCTCCAGTCCAAACCTGTTACACATAATGGGGTGAGAGGTAACTCTCCAAGCATACAGCAGACCTCATGGAAAGGGCATCACCCCTGAAAATGACAGAGGATCCTGCCCCAGAGGCCCCTTCTTCAAGTCACAAACCTGCAAGTCCAACACCAATAGCAAGAAAAATCAAAATATATAAAGGCCACAAAACTTTTTCAAAGAAATAAAAAACACCAACTGGGACTTCCTAAACTCCTAAACTATAGGAAGTCTGAGGAGCATATTTCCAGCACAGAAATGCTGTGGGCTCTGCTCTCATAATCTTAATGTACCCATAAGTTTGGAGAAGCCTGATAAAACATGGATTATAGCTCTATTTCTGCTGAAAGGTTAGAAAAATAGAAGCTAGAAATTGATAATAAATTTATATGATCTATATTAACTTCAAAGACATGCTGCAAGACAGATCTATTCACTAGGGAAGTGGAGATTTCCATCTGAATTCGGAAAAGCAAGGGACCCTGAGAATTGGATTTAAGTGATGACAGCAGAAGCCATGTGGGCATGTGGGGGAACACCTAGTGAAAAAGTATGCAGAGGTCTGATCCTGTACAACATCCAGCTTCTCAGTTGCTTAGCAACCCTTCCCATAGAGTTTAAGTGATGAGTCTTTTCAAACTCTACTGTAAGTTTTTTACTGTAAGTAACAAAATTGTATCTGAGATACCAAAGAGTTACTGTAGCTTTAGAAGTGACAAGCTCACTGCCAGAGGTAGTCACTTAACAAGGTTTATTAAGGTTTGACCACAGGCTGCCCTATGGGATTCAAAAGAAATGGGAGACAGCCCCAATCAATCCTGGAAAGCTCACTACCTAGGCAATACATACTCCTGTATAAACTCACTGAAAAAGAAATATCTCTAGTATCAGTGTTTTAAGATTTATATTGTGGAACTATATTAGATTATTGCCTTCATTTGCATGTACATGTTCACTTTGTATAAAAACAAAACAAAATCTTCTTTGAAACCAAGGGAAAGGAAAAAAGAGTAATCAGTTAACATCCTCAGATTATGGTATAACAAAGTGCTAGGTGACTCCTAGGTCACTTCTATTATACCCCTAGGTCACTTCTATACATAGAAAGAATGACTAATTCCTATATAGTGCACACAGAGCATTTGGAAGAAAAAAAAAAAAAGCTGTTATGTCAACCCTAGCATCCTTGGACAGGATGTTAAGGAACCTGAAGTAGACACTCTTCAACCAAGCTTAGTGATGAGAAAGAACGACCAGGGTTGAGAAATGAAATTACTTCTAGAAGGAAGTCTAGATTATATTCAAAGAGACAGGGCAAGTCTACTACAGAATAGAGTACATAAATAATACATTAAGATTCCCTAGTCCAATGTCATTGCCCTAGGAAGCATGACAGTGCATATTGTGTAAAATGAAGAATTACTTGGGTCATAGCTGCCTCTCTAGAGTAAGAGACCTTCGCAAAGGGACAGAACATCAGAGCACTCTGTCGGGGCTCTGACCCACACACTGTTGACAGCAAAAAATGGTGGGCTGCTCATACATTGCCATCTGCCATCTGGGGAGAAGCAGATGAACATGCCACTTGGAACAATGCCACATTAACCCAAAAGAGGATGGCATCCCAAACTGGAAAACCAGTCTGACCTAGAGGAATTTTAGTAGTGTCAATTAAATTTAAAGAGCGACATCACCAAGATGAAGGTTTAAGAGACTACAACTTCTGTCCCCACAAACAACAATTAAATATCTATGAATAAAAAGGTTCTCAGAAATTTCAAAATTCCACTGGAGGAGCTCTAGCCTCACAGCAGAACAAAAACCAGAGAATAACATAACAAAACCTGAAAATCCCAAGCCAGCACTGCTCAGCACCAAAAATGACCTCCATGGCCCAACAGAGTTCCCTTCCCTAAAAACAGAATGAGCAGCCAGCTTCCCCAGCCTTTCTGAGCACTGTAAGAATGACACATCTTGGTTTTACCACATACAGAAAAGACAAAAGACAGAGAGAGATCTGAAGACAGCTAAGAATAAGGAAGAAGGGCAGAAACTACCAATATTACCTACATGTTGGGATTACTATGTTCCCAGTGGTTTTCTATAGAGGACTTCAGCAGTTTTTTCATGTAAGAGAAACCAATACCCTGCATAGCTGCAAAGAATGTCCTACAACTTTCTCCACAGGAGTACACAAAATTTTGTGTGGCTGACTCTAGCTATCCAAATCCCTCAAACACCTAAATTCTGCAGTTAGTGCTTATGCAATACCCCAAACTCATAACTCAGGGCTACCACCATACAGCTGGCATCAGTCTCTGGCTATGTGTATGCACAATGTCAGGCCTCTTCTGCCAACCCCAGCCAAAGCTATATACAGAATTCTTGCAATTCCTATCAAAATTCCAATGACATTTTTCAGAGATATAAAGTAAACAATTCCAAATTCACACAAAACAAATACCTACAAGCTAAAGCAATCTTGAGCAAGAACAAAGCTGGAGACATCATGCTTCCAGATTTCCATACCACATTAAAAAACTACAGTAATCAAAACAGTGTGATAGTGACATAAAAACAGACATATCAGAATGCCCAGAAATAAACTGGTCAATTGTTGGTGTGATGCCTGCCTGACCTTGTTTGATGTCTGGAGACAATCCACCTGATGCATGCAGAAGGGAAAACCCTTGGAAACCAGGACTGTAAGCCAAGAATATGGACAGAGGTTATGTGGGTATAGCTCAGCATTTCAGTAAAGATAATCAAAGAGCCAATTAAGGAAAGAAACCCAGGGATGTTTGTGTGTGTGTGTGCAAGCTGCCCAGTATTATTTGGAGGAGGAGGTCCTGGGAAAAAGTAAAATGTATACAGAGATTAATTAAAAAGATATGCTTTTGCTGAAGTTTGGGAATAAGGGGTATAAGATGGGATGCTAAAAAATTAAGTTTCACTGCATGCTGGATGTAGCAGTCCCCCTGTCTGATTTCCTTCACCGTCGTGTCCCAGGTCCCAGACTCACTAGAAATCCATAATCAATTAAGTTTTGACAAAGTTATTAAAAATATTCAATGGAGAAAGGATATTCTTTTCAATAAAAAATGCTGGGAAAAGTGGATATCTACATGCAAAAATATGAAATTGGGCCTTTTCCTTACACCATACATAACAATTAACAGAATATTAATTAAAGTGGTAAATATAAGATCTTAAACCATAAAGCTCAGGAAGAACACAGGAGAAAAGTCAGAAAAGTCTCTCACATTTGTTCTGGCAATAATTTTTTCATATGACACTCAAAGCAAAAGCAGTAAAATCAAAAGTGAACAAGTAGTATTACATCAAACTAAGGAATTCCTACACATCACAGAAAACAATAATGTGAAAATATAACCTATGAAATGAGAAAATATCTACAACCATATGTCTAATAAGGTGTTAATATCCAAAAATAATAAAAAAAATTAGGCAACTAAATGTGAAAAAACAAAGCCCACTTTAAAAATGGACAAAGGGTCTGAATAAACGTTTTTCCAAAGTAGATATGCAAACTGTCTACAAGTATAAGAAAAAGGTTCAACATCATTTATCACAGAAAAATAAAAGTCAAGACCACATTGAGATAGCAGCTCATATCTGTTAGGATGGATATTATCAAAATTCAAGAGATAATGTATTAATTATAGTGTGGAGAAAAGGAAATTCTTGTGCACTGTTGGTGGGAATATAAATCAGTACAGTCATCACTATGAAAAACAGCATGGTGTTTCCTCAAAAAAATTAAAAATAGACTACCACATGATCCAGCAGTCCTACTTCTGGATAGATAGCCTAAAAAAAGTAAAATCAATTATCTCAAAATGTTCTCTGCTCTTTTGTCCTGATTACAACATTATTCTCAGTAGCCAAGATAGGCAAATAATCTAAGCATCCATCAATGCATGAGTGGGAAGATATATATTAGTCAATCTTTAAAAGAAGGAAGTCCTGACACTTGTAAAGACAACCTGGAGGACTAAGCTAAGTGAAATAACCAGAAACAAAAACAAGTATCAAATGATCCTACTTATAAGTGGGGGAAGAATTCAAATTCACAATAATATTAAATATGGATAAATAATGATTACTACAGACTGGAGAGGAAAAAGTACAAACTTTCAGTAATACTACAAAAAAATCCTGGAAACATAAAGTTCAGTGTGTGGCTATTGATAATAGCAATGTACTATATGCTAGAAATTTACTGAGAGATCTCAAGTGTTCTTCCTGGGGTGGGGTGGGGGGGAAGTAAGGGGATGGGGAAGGAGGAATTCATTATGGGAAGTGATAGATATGTTATTCTAATTGTCACAATGTATACATATATCCAGACATCATGCTGCGCATATTAAATATATATAATTTTTGTCAAAAGTAAATAAAATGTTTTTTAAAAAGTTAAAAAGAAAAAAGAAAAGGCGTGGAGGGGAACTCAAAGTACTGTGGAGTAATTCATCCCATATGTGCTTCCTTGTAGGAGGAGCAGCCAAGCTGATCCCCTGGTACCCATCCACCTAACCAGTGCCATATGCGCCATCCTATTTAGATGCTGAGATGACATTGAACGTGTTTGTTTTTCAAGGTGGGTGTATTTTGCTTTTAAGTAAAGCATACCCCTGAAACACTCCTTAGTATCACAAAGAGTTCCCAGATGAACAATCAGTGAAAGGCCTCACCATTTGTATCTAAGGAATGTCTACCACACACACTGAGAATGGCAATTATTTTCAGCATAATTATTCTAGGATTTACAGATGAAATGTTAAAGTGGGAGTCACATTAAGAAATAGGAAGAAAAAAGGGAAGATAAAATACCAGAATCCCAATGGTGATGAACTTGTGTTTATTCTACTTCTCTTGCAAACATTTGAAAATTTACACCATGAAATTTTAAAAACCAAGGGAATGATTTTAAAAAAAGAAACAGTATGATTTTTAGTAGCTTCTACATGAGTCACTCTTGAATGTGCCTGTCAGAACAATATGGGACTGGTTATAGATGACTGAAGCCCTGTGTCTTCACAGATATTATATCTAATCATTTAATATATTAAATGTATTTCAATTTCAGATGCAGAAGACTGAGCTGAGCAAATCCTTCTGTTCACAGCATATTATCAATACTCTTTGCAAGGCTTCCCGCGTATCTTGTTTATGTATTCATTCTTTCCTATTGACCACTCCACACTCTACATTGGCAACCCTTCTCACTGGTTACTGAAGAAATCTTGTTTTATATTCTTGTAAAACACATGTTATATATGTGCACATATGTCTAATAATAAATAAATATTCCTAAAAGCATCAAAGTGTACTACCATGGATTAAATTGATATTTTTAAATAATAGATAAAGGTCTGATCCACTTATTGATATAAAGCTAAAACTATAATAAAAGGCAATTACTTTTTTCTATAACAATATAAGTTTTTTAACAATTTGGCATAGGATAATATCAGTGGGAGAATTATGTTTTTGCTCAGTAGTGATTAAATATACACTCAGTACTAATTTTGCAACTTCTACAAAGAATATACAAACTTACAAGATATAATTTTATGAAACATAGGTCAAATGTTTTCTAACATTTAGCACCAACAAAACAAATTTGCATGTGTGTGTGTGCAAAAGTTTTTCCATTTTTAGTTACCTCTGCTTGTTCCTAGGCAAATACCATTTGAAAACCTGAAAATTCATTGCTGAGCTCATATATATTAGCCCAGTTGTCAAAACACTATAAACATTAATTGTATGGGTATTATCATTACATATGATAAATGAAAAAGTGAAAAAATGGCATCCATTCAGCATATATGGGGATGAAAAAATGGCATCTATTCAGCATATATGGGGATGAGGTCTACTGTGAGCTAATGTAACCAATACTGAAGAATGCTCAATCTAGACTACCACTGAGTCTAAGAAAAATTTGGTTTGTAAGAATTCCCATATGAAGATGGAAAGCAGAATTCACAGTGTTTGTACGTTAATATCCTGGGGTACTTAAGTTAACATTTTATGTGATTTTTTTATTATTCCATAAATAAATAATTGTACACCAAATTCACTTTGTCTAGAGACATTTACTGATATTAATACATTATAGCAAAAAGAATATGACTTGATATTTGTCTAATGCACTAAAATATCTCTTTTCCTATGAGAAAATTAATTTTGCCTTATTGTTTGTTAATACCAGATGCCTTTTAAGAAACTAAGCATCATGTAAATCAGGGGATTTAAAACTTCCATGGGTCATAAAATAGATCAGAAAATAAATGTCAGAGCTCAACTTCAAAACTTCTCACAAAAAGTATAGATGGGGTAGGTCTGTTCATTTTATTTAAAGGTGGGTACATCTCTACCATCTAGCACAGTGTCCAGAACACAGTAGTTTCCTGCTAATTATTCACTGGATGAAGTATAGATGGATGGACCAATGGATGGGTGGGTGGATGGAGAGATGGACAAGATGAGAGATGGACAAATGGGTAGATGGACAAAGAAGCTTCCTCAAATGATAAAAGTCAAGAAATAGGGATTTCAGCAATTTGAGAAGGGGGACACAAAAAGGAATAACTAGTCAGATCAATTAAATATTTATATATCATAAAAGGTAATTAGCTTTACAAAGAAGCAGCTGACTACATACAAGGACATGTTTACATTTAGACTACTTATATGATTATGAATATATACAGCACTTAAATTATTGGGGCCAGTGAAGAAACAAATAATGGATGAAATAAGATGAGATGAATAAGGTGAGAAAGTACACTCCAGAGAGAAGAATAAAATGATATTATGTGAACAATGTAGGGCCATGCACAGTGTAGGGCCCACAGTGTCTTGAATAGGAGATCATATAGAGAAGTAGATGCTTTGAGCAAAAATAGAGAAAAAAATACTTATATTCATCTCCAAAATAAGCTAAGCTTTCCAGTGTATGTCTCTCCTCTTAAATTATTCCATTTTCAACATCATTTATCTGTTCCTCCATTTTCTTCTCTATTCAAAACAGTGATATAACCTCCTGAGAAAAGCAAATGTGTTTACACAACTGGAAAGCACTTGGTTCTTAATCCATGAGTATGTCTGACTTTTGGAAATTCAATTTCACTCAAATCAGCATGCATTTACTGAACAGCTGCTATATAACAGGAACCACTCTAAAAACTAAAAATACAAGGATGAATAAGTGGTTAAGACAGCTCTATGATGCAAGATCTTCCTGTCTCCCAACCAGCATGTGATCTGATGAAGCCTGAGGACTAGTTAGTTATCCAAGCTCAGAGCACCTGGACATTTGGGGGACAAAGTCATAACCTTGAGCAGGAAAGTTCAGAGAATTGTCCTGCTCAGCATGTTTGTCCAATGTGTCTATTCTGTGTATTAGCAAAGGGAGCAGTGATCCCAAACAAGAAACAGAAACTGACAGAGGAGGTGTAGCTAGCACAGAAACTTTTATTTTGACAAAAACAAAGATTCTGGGTTCAGTGGAAATAGTGGCTGGTATTCAAATAAAATTCAGGAGACAAAAATCAATCACGTAGAAAAGAGCAATGCATACACCAATCCAAAAGGGATTGAGAATCAACACTGAACCTAAAGGTCACTGTCCGAGGGAGAACCTTGCCTAAATGGCCTACCCTTTGCTTTCTAGCCTTTGCTAGAAACATTTTCCCACTTGTTAATCTCTGGGTCAACACAGCTGTTTCCAGGAAACAATGGAGACACTGGCAGCCACATCCTGAGAAAGAAGTCATTTAAATGGATGTCTGGTGTTTAAAAAGTCAATTAGCAAAAGAAAACAACGTTAATCAACAAATTCTGGCACAATAAAACTGCTTCAAGTTTGCCTAAATATTGATAAATTGCAATTAATTTTGCTCAATAAAAGCCAAGTTATCATTAGTTTCCATCTGCTCATAATAAATGAGTTCAATCTCTAAATATTAATGAAAAGTGTTCATTTATAAAAAAGCAACTTTTTAGCTTTTTATCATTATCACTAATATGTTTATCAGAAGTATGGAAATCACAAACCAAGAGAAATCTTCACTCTTTCAAAAATCAAAGCTGGCTTCATATTACCAAGGTTTTGGCCCAAACCAACTAATTTCTCCCAATGAAGGCAAATAGACATGCTAGACTTCAATTGTGCAGACAATATAATTTTTTCTCAAATATCTCATTCCTCATAATATGTATCATATTTTGTTCTCTTCCCTTTACCCAAAAGTAACAATCCCTCATCTTTCCCTCATTGTGTACAATTCTGGCTGTGAATCATGGTGCCTCCTTTCCCATCAAACAAAGCATCAGTGATAGTACTGAGTTTAGATAATCAGATGAGCTTTCCCAGGACATTGAACTTTGATAGAAGGAAAAATAATGTTTGAATCTCATTCCTGCCAGCAGCAGGGACCTGCACAGATAATTGCTTGCTTCTGCTACATGGATCCCCAAAGCTACCTCAATTCTTGCCCTCTTCTAACCTCTTCCTACAGCTTTTCTATCATTTCTATGAGTAATCCAATATCTGTCCAGTAAATTACTTTTCTGTTAAAGTTAAGCAGAGTATCTCATGCTTTGCAACTAAAATACACTTAGCAACATGACTTACAATTCCACTATGTATTGAGAAAGTTTTAGCTTCCAAAGGCATCAACTGAAAAAAAGTTTGCAAAGTTCAGCATCTTATTGGAGAAAAAGTTCAAAGTACTTATATAAACATGATGGAATAGCTGGCAAAGAAACATGTCAATGTGTTTAAATCAATATAGTATAGTCAATGTTTATGAATATATATTAGATTGCTTACTAAAAAGTACCAAGAGAATTCAATATAAAGACAATTTTCAGGAAGAGTGTAAGATTAAGGAATGAAAAGGACTCGGTTTAATATAATAAAATGAACAATCTCCTCAGATCAAATAAATTTGACAACTGCTAAAAATCACTTCAATTAGCATTATAGGATCAACTGGACAGAAAGAAAAATAGATTTTGACATTGCAGAACTATGTCATTAAATCACTAGTGGCCTAACAGTCAATTTGGCTATGACATATATAGTTAGGTTAAGTGATGGACTATAATTTTATCAATAAGAATTATTCTGAAATATGAATTCTATCACTCAAAAAGAAAAAAAAAACTATGAACAACTTCCATAGTAAAAATTTTTTTTTTAAGATTTATTTATTTATTCATATAGAACTGGGGTAAAGGCCAGAGATGTGGAGGGTGAGAGGATTCACCAGAGACAGAACTGGGAGCAGAACCGGCAGATCAACGAAGTACACTGCTGAGGGGAGCAGCGGGCAGGTCAGGAGAGGTCTGCCACGCCATGTGGATCACCTCCGGGGCAGGCGGGAATCGAACTCAAGCGGAAATGGCTTAAGCTTCTGGCTGCTCTGCTTTAACCCGCTGCGCCACCAGGGAGGGCCCTATAGTAAAATTTTAACATTTTTCATTATTACAAATTTGAGAATTTGAAAAATATCTAAATTTAAAATAGTAATGTAATCTCTGTGAATTGCAATAGCTATTTGAAATAAATCTTTTCAAAAGACCCTGACATATTAGTTGTGCCACAAATACCACCTAGGCCCACTCCCTAGAATATTTGCACAACTAGAACTCCTAGGAAACTTCTCAATACTACTGATTCTGCAGCAATATAAATTTCAGTGCCTCTGTAAACCAGCATATATCAAAAATTAAAATTAAAATTAAAATTAAATTAAATAAAACCACAGCATTACATGTAGGAAAAGTAAGTTTCTGCTACAGATAATATACAAAAAAAAAAAAAGGAATTTAATGTGGCAAATACATATCACGCTCTATTAAGTGGCCTTGGACACAGAATTAATTTCAATATCAATTCCTGATCTAAGAAATGCAGAATTAGATGACTGCTAAATTTCCCAAAGCAAAAAATATAAAAATGCCCTGCAGAAGTCTTTTTCCTAATACCGAGATCAAAAACTTTCAGTGTCCTTGTCTTAGAGTGAGGGTGCTGGAGTGAGAGTTGAGCGTGGAGCTAATATGCAGTAGAAATGCAAAGTTAACAGACAACCAAACGTTATATTAAACACACCCCTAGGATTCATAGGTTTCTGCAGCATGCTATCACTTAATCAGACAGCATGATGTCAATGTCATCTCCAAAATATTTTTAAGCAATGCCTCCAGAAAATAATCCCAGTTTCATTTTCTCATTATTGTATAATGGACATTTAATTTGGTTATCTAGCATCAGACATGCCAACAACTTTGAACTAATCATACAGATAGAAATTGGTACATTCCTTCACCTCCCCACTCAGTTCCATAAGACTTTTAGAACATGTACTAAAGTCCCTAAAGATATGAATTCTAGGAAGTGACATAGAAGGAGGAGTTTTATTAACAAAGTCACTTCCTGTGGCCAGCAAATAAAGACAGGAAAGTTTCCACTGAATTAGACCACCAACAGGTAACAGGTAACATTTACTTCCTAAATGTACATGTCCAACCTAGATATAAGAATTGCTAAACAATACCAGAGCAGGCTTGTCTTATTTTCTCTGCCAAATATGCTCCTCCTGATTAGTAAACTGGAACCTGTTTGCTGACCAGTATATTGCTGGATATGTTATGATAAGCTCATGAAGGCACTTGGGTAGACCTTAAAACTTTGCCAGAAGGTTATTCTTATGACCAAAATTAGAATTGTTATAAAACTGTTCACTACACAATCAAGGCTTCTAAAATATGTTACATACTTATATTTATATTTATATTTATATTTATATGTGCACACACAAGGTTAAAACACAAAGGAGGTGAATTTTAGAAAGATTCAAAGACAAGGGAATGCTTGAACTGAGGCTTGAAGATGGTTACTGTGAACCTATAGCATTTGTCAGATACTACTATCCTAGTTATGAACATTTTTGGACCATTCTCCATAGTTTCTCAATAAGCTCACTAACTGATAAACTGGGCCTTTATTTTAGAGTAAAGTAATTCTGAATTCCCACAAGGAAAAGACTATGTAATTATGTGTATATTACACTCTATTAAGTGGCCTTGGACACAGAATTAATTTGAATATCAATTTCCTGGTCTAAGAAATGAAGAATTAGATGATGCTAAATTCCCCCAGAACTTGGTAATTTTCCGGTAACTATATGCTATGATCTTCTAACCATCTATTGTAATAATTAAACTTACAAGATACACAGGGGAAAACTCCCATCACAACTGGTATGTTATTCATCCTCCTTTTGGCTAAATAAACAGAGAATAAAAAGCAATCACTACATATAAAAGAAAGAGTTATCAGTCATTCTTGTATATTACAGCTGTTTGAGAAGCCATAGGGCAAAGGCATTTATATGGAAGATAAGCTCATTGTGTTGAACAAATTAATGCTGAATTGTGAATTAAATGGCGTGTCTTTGGACAGCTAATTAGCTTGGTGCTGCTCAATTAAGTTTTGAAAGGACATGTTGTGTTTCTTGATGAAATACAGAATATATTTCAAGACTATTGATGTTCTGGATAATTTCAATTTCAAATCCAGAGAAAATGAGCAAGAAAGAATCAAGGCCTTTTGTAAATTCTCTAACATTTCCCAAGACTTCCCAAAGAGCTAAAATTTTAAACCATAAATAGGAAAATAATCCATTTTATTTTCAACCACATCTAGAAAGCTGACAAATATAAAATGAACAAAAACTATTTGTCATGACATCCTTTATACTGAAAACAAATATATTAAGGATGAACCCTAAATTAAAATACTTTCCAGATTCCTTACATTTTTTTATTCCAGATTCCTTATATTTTTATTCTGCAAGATGAAATCATGAACTTCCTTTCTTCCATAAACTGGGAGAAAAACATGTTACTCTTGGAATAAGTTTATGCTTTGCAATAGTGAATGTTCACCAGAACTCATTTCTGATTTTAACTCTGCTGCTGACCCTGGGAAAATCACTTAACCTCTTTGTCTGAATTTTCTCACCTACAAAATCGGATTATAATTCTCATCTTGTAGAAGATGAGACTCCAATAGTCCAAGTACAGTGTCAGCCCTAGTTTAACCCATAATCTCTTAGTTTCTTTTCCTTTCTCATATGGTCATGAACTAACTAAATCCATGTGTAGGTTTTCTGCTAAATACTAAGGACCTTCAATGATTAAGAATGTATCTACTCATGTCACCAGATATAGGGGAATTTTAACAAAAGTTTCATGTGGAATTTTGCCACTCATAAAAATGCAGCAAACAAACCCAAAATCGATCTTACTACCTGCTTCTATAAGCCTGGGGATGTCCCTGCTTCTCTCTTACAGCAATCTGTCAAGTACCCACCATGAAAAGTGGAGCTCAAAGGCAGGCTAAGCAATGCTTTGAAAGCAGGATATGTTAGTTTTCTTGTCAGATCAGTTTTCTTGATAATGACCAGGGAGGGGAGAGGGCAGCGACCAAGAGAAATCCAAACCTACAACAAGACTGCATGGGTAGTAAAGGATTAAGATAAGTAGATAATTGATAGATAGAAGGATAGAAAGATAGAAAGATCAATACAACAATAGGTTGATAGGGCAATAGATCAATAGATAGAAACAGACAGACAGACAGACAAGATTGTCTGAAAAGTCATGACACTTTTTTTTTTAATATGCCATAACTTTTCTAACAACTCAATATGGAAACTATCCCCCTCCAATTATGAGCATCAAGACTTGCAACCCTCTGGTTTTCTTGAAAGATCCAAAATGTTGAAATATGCTCTTTTGCTCATCTCTGAATGCCCATTTTCCTTACTAAGCTTGAATCTGTAGCGTGCATTTTCCCAAATTTTCTAAACTTTAGAACATCCAAGTCTATGAGTTGAGAACTAAGCATTTGCTTTACTCTGCACCTCACATACTTGCTTTCTTTTTCTATGAAGTTGGGAATCGTAACCCATAAAACTCTCCTAACTACCAGAAAACAGGACCATTTCCCCTTCATACTCCCTCCAGCAAGCAACTAGTAAAGCCTTCCCACTGAGAGGCTAGTTTGTTTAAGGTTCTTTGACAAGTGAAATTTTAACTGTTTTAACTGATTCTTATGCCTTCTAGCCAGTCACATTTCTGAAACCCAAAGAACATTTCTTTGGCATTCCCCAGGCAAATAAGACTCCCAAGGCAGGTCAGAAATAACGATATTTGAAGCACCACCTTTGGAGATTAGACTCCAAATTTTTCAGGTGCTAATCAACCACAAATACAAGCAAAGTATTTTTGCAAATTGACCACAGACTATATGACAAATAGCAACAGCATTATGAGGCATTTCTAATTATACCTCATTTTGTGACATCAAATTTTTACATTTGTTTCATGTGTAGAAATTGGCTTGGCAAAGAACAGGATATTGTATCTATCCATAGAACCATTTGAATAAAGCGAGAATTTACTTAAAAAGTTAAAAACTTAGGGCCCTCCCAGGAGGCATAGGGGGTTAAAGCACAGCACAAAGAAGCTTAAGCCACTTCCGCATGAGTTGATCCCCGCCTGGCCTGCCTCGGAGGTGACCATATGGCGTGGCAGACCTCTCCTGACCAGCCCACTGCTCCCCTCAGCAGTATAATTCATTGATCTGCCTGTTCTGCACCCCACTCTTTCTCTGGTGAATCCTCTCACCCTCCACATCTCTGGCCTGTACCCCAGTTCTGTATGAATAAATAAATAAATAAGTTAAAAACTTAACACAGAGAATTGAGTCTATTCATTTCATTTCACTTTAGGAAAAAGTATTCCAGTGGTATATTTAGATAATTAAGTATTACTCAGCACTAAAAAGGAATGAACTTTCAAATCATGCAAAGTCATAGAGAAAGTTCAAAGGTATATTTTCTAAGTCAAAGAAATCAATCTGAAAAAGGCAAAATAAAAGAAACAATAAAAAGATCAGTATTGGAATGAGGGAGGTAGAGGAAGATGAAGAAGAGTGCAGAGATACCTGCCTTCTTAGCGCAGTAGGCAGCGTGTCAGTCTCATAATCTGAAGAAGAAAGCAGAGGATTTTTAGGATAATAAAATACTCTGCATGATACTATAATGACGAATATGTCATTATACACTTGTGCATGTCTATAGAATGTACAATAATAAGAGTGAACCCTACATTAAATTATGAACTTTGGATTATTTTAATGTGTCGTGTTGCCTCATCCTTAGTTAAAAAATATACCATTCTAGTGAGTATGAAGGATGCTATGCAGGTGTGACAGCAATGAGTATATAGGAAATCTCTGTACCGCCCCCTCAATTTTACTACAAACCTAAGCTGCCTTAAAATATAGTCTTAAAAAAATAAAAAAAAGACTACAGAATCTACCATGTGTGAATAGGCCACATGCTGGGAATGACAAGAGGGAGACAGGGTTCCTGAGCTCAGGGAACACACAGGCCAGTACTTGTGGAAGAACTGATGATGCCCTCATCAGTATGAGTCACCTTTGCCAATAACAGTGATCTAATTCAAGTTTTGGTGTTCTTTTTTTCAAGTTAGTATATGATATATATAAAGAATTACCTTTCCCACAAAGGGTGTTTTCATTTTTGTAACAGATTCTTATCTTAAGATTTAAGGCATCATAGTTGGAATTTTAGACATAGCAACAGTCCAATAACATCACTATACCTTGACTGGGATGTGGAAAAGACCTGTGTCCTTCTAGCCATATACCATGACCCTGCCTCCAATTTTAATTTTAATTGCAATAAAATAAAACACTTTTCTTATAAAAGTTATAAAAATAACCATCTCCGGCCATCCCTGGTGGCGCAGCAGGTTAAAGCACTGCACTAAGAAACTAAAGCCACTTCCGCATGAGTTCGATTCCCGCCAGCCTTGGAGGCAACCACATGGTGTGGCAGACCTCTCCTGGTCCGCCCGCTGCTCCCCTCAGCAGTGTACTTCCTCGATCTGCCTGTTCTGCTTCTCACTCTGTCTCTGGTGAATCCTCTCACCCTCCACATCTCTGGCCTGTACCCCAGTTCTTCATAAATAAATAAATCTTTAAAAAAAAAAAACTATTTAAAAAAATTAAAAAAAAAATAACCATCTCCTCCCTTAAATTTCTCTTCCCTTTTTTCACACTAATTTATGAAAATTACATAAAACTTTGCACTTCAGTGACAACCACAAAAGCTGGCCTGCAATTAACTAGTTGTGGCTGTTTGAAGTTCCTTTCATCAGAGAGAATCAAAATTCATTAGAAGCTAAGGTAAGCATTGAGAAATATATGATTTAGAGAAATTGATTTACAAAGGGAAAGTCTGTATTATGATTTCCAGAATACTTCCTAATAAACCTTGGGGAAATTGGCACCGGAAGCTACCAGTGATTTCCAGTTCTCAACAGTTAAGATGAGCTGTTATCACCAGGTGCCAAGGACAGTGCTGGATGCCTGCACCATCAGTTCTTGGGAAGTGTCTTTCGTGTTACCGTCCATTCCTGCTTGTTGAGCTCAAGTGTGATGCTATTATGAAGTCAAATCCAGGAATAGCCCTTAGGGGAAGTTACTTCAAGCTGCTCTGTGATTACCCTCCTTGCTGAGCCCCCTTTGACTCGTGTGATGTTCACCACTTAATGGTAGCCAGCAAGTGCTTATTAATCTATGAAATGCCATATAAAAGCTGAAATCTGCTCCCTCCACAGCTTCTCCAGGCTTTCGAAGGTTTATTAGAAGGCAGTAGGTGCTCTCCCTCCACATTGTCTTGAAGATTGATGATTGGGAGATGATTAAAGAGTCTCAAACTTGAAGTCTTTAATATATTGGTAGTAATTCTGTCAAATAAATCACATGTAAGTAATAAGTTAAGGGCGTCATTCAAAAATTACAAAGGAAGTCAAAACCTATTTACTGAGACTTGTCAGATTGTGATTTATTTTTGTTATCAGAAATGTAATACCAGATTGCATTTCTAACTTACTTCGTGAATGACTCTTTTGTTTTGATGATAGCTCAGTCTTAATGAACATAACAACATTTGGTGAGAAAACAGCTAAATCTGCCTGTGGTACATGAATTTCATTCTGTCTTTTCATATTGGTTTCCACAGTCACATCTATATAACCAAAAATAAATAAATACATACATACATACATACATAAAAGAAGAAACACACACACACTGAAGGCAAAGAACCACCAAGCAGCATGTGACTAAGTCTCACTGACTGTGGGCATTTTCTTGGTTAACAGGTCAAACTGAGTATCATCTAACCTAATTATTTTTCATTTATAGAAAAATACTCAAACAAAATTGCAAGCTGTTTTAATAAAAGAAATATTAGCAAAGGTGTGAAATGCAGTAGAGGGATTCAAAGTTAGAAAAAAGTATTTCTGCTCACTTAGAGCAGAAATGGCAGTCAGGTAAGTACGTTATAAACTCACCCAGTGTCCCTGCTGGAACACCCTTGAGAATTCTCCAGTCCAATTTTAGAATGACATTTCATTACTTCTTTTTATTTGTTCTAAAATTAGAACAAATTCAACATGTATTTTTGAGAGCCTATTGTGTATAGGTACTGGGAACACCCCAGTGACTCAAATCAAGTGAGGTCCTGTCATCAGAGAACCCATGTATCAGCAGGGAAGAGAATTATAACCAGGTACCACAGTTCAGCATGTAAAAGCAATGGAGGGCAGACCCAGAGCTGGGGAGTCAACCTAGGCAAAAAAATCAAAGAGAAACTCTGAGAAGAAGTCAGCATTAGCCCTTGGAACACAGAGATGACCTGTGAAGGATCTGGTAAGATGACGTCAGAGTTGAACACACTGGGGTCTTCTATTCCACAAATTCCTACCCACATTATTTAAATAAATTCAAAAATCCCTGAGCATTAAATAACTACCACATGAGGCACAATGGCACAGGAGAAAGGACGAGGAAGACTATAATTGCACTGTGTTTGTAGCAATAGCAGCCGTGCAAGCCACAAGAGGGAGGGGAAGCTGCTGTGGGGAGCTGTTCACTCTAGGCACACATTCTTGTCAGGAGACCCTGCATTGCACTGGAGAGGGGGTGCTCAGAGTCGGCCTGCAAGGCTGAAATGCAGTATTGGAGAGCTACTGTAGAAATGGTACAGCATGGTGATTACTAGCTCGAGCCTGAAGCTCCCAATCTAGGGCAATTGGACCCTGACCAATGGGAAAGTCAGGTCAGGTCAGGTCATCAGTGCCTCCTCATGTAAGAGGCTATTACTTGCCACCTGGGCTGGGAGATTTGAAACACTTGCCTTACCCCCACCGAGGGCCAAAATGGAGTATGCTCTCATTAACCAGATCAGAAGCACCTGGATCTAAAAAATGATGCATGCACCCCAGGATAAAATGCCATAATCCAAAAGCAAAGAACAATTTCTGGCTTGTAGCCCTGTCTCAACTATAGTCCTAACCCAGAGCTACTCTATTACCAAACCACAGCCTGGAGGTTGAAGTTGCCAGGAGACTAAATGAGACTTTTTGGTGGAGTTCCTGGCCTAGGGAAGGGGATCACTAGGGACCCCCACTGCGCAAGTGAGCATCCAGCAGTAGTATAGGAACTTGAACCTAGATGCTCACTAAAAGATAGCTTTTGGGGCCCTCCCTGATGGTGCAGCGGGTTAAAGCACAGCACTAAGAAGCTAAGCCGCTCCCACATGAGTTTGATCCCCACCTGCCCCAGAGGTGATCCACATGGAGTGGCAGACCTCTCCTGACCTGCCTGCTGCTCCCCTCAGCAGTGTACCTTGTTGATCTGCCTGTTCTGCTCCCCACTCTCTGGTGAATCCTCTCACCGCCCCTGTACCCGGGTTCTGTATGCACAAATAAATAAATCTTAAAAAAAAACAAAAAACAAAGCTGGCTTTTGGTTTCCTACTAACCTGATTTCCTCCCTACCCCTTACTCCTTACCAACTCCAAAGTCCCAAGCAACTAAAAAGTAAAAAACAGTCTAAAGTGAATATTCCTGACAAAAGGAGCCACCATTGCAAGTTCTTGGCACTATAAGGGATGAAAGAGGACCAGTGTGTAGCTAAAATCACAACCTGGGATGGTAAGGGGACGGGAACAAGACTATGCAAGTCTTTTTTGGCCTGCTTAAGAGTTTTGCCTTCACATTTTAAGCAGTGGATAGCCACAAAGGGTTATGCTCAGGAATGCATGATGATCAGTCCTGAGTTTTAAAGATGGCTACAAGGAGAAGAGGCCAAAAGTGGGCTAGTATGTCTGTAAATGGAACAGTTAGGAAACTTAAAACCTAGGTAAAAGATGACACTACTAACTTAGACCAGAGGGAAGCAGTAATGAGGAGTGGGCATAGTTGAATGATTTCCCTTATCCACTTCTATACCCAGCCCATGCCCTCCATCACTCCATTCTAAATACCTTCACTTCTCTCTACATTGATTTTCTTGCCTTTTAATGCTCTTATCTGCAGTACCAGCTTTTAGTGTTATGCCTTCTAATAAGAACTCAATGTTTTGTGTTATGAATTGAGTAGTTCCCACTTTCATTAAGCTCTTCCCTGCACCATAAAAATCTTCAATCTTCTTTACACTATAACTAATAGGCATATGACACACAGAGGTCACAGAACTGGGCTAGTGGCCCCAAAAACACAATTGCAGATTCCCTAGGTCCCCCTTTTACCACACTCCAAAACCTTAACCTTAAATGCAGAGAGAGAGTTAAAATAAGCAGTCAGGAGAAGGTGAAGTTTTGAGGAAAGGATTTCATGTCTCTGAAAGATTTTCTCTACATTTGCTGCTGTGCCACCAACATCTATCTCAAACCTCCTTTGATATGATTTCCATAAGTTGGTAGCATCTTTTCTAGATTCTCAAAAGGTTTTTTTAACATTCTAGTAGCACAGCTCCTGACTACATAATATCCTTAATACTGACATAATTCACAGTCCAACAAAGGCAAAACAGATATATTTTAAAAGGTTTTTAATGCGAGTTGCCATTGCTGATGCTTATGATAGCTTCATAAGCAGGAAGTAGGAAGACTGGCACTGATTTTCCAGCAGTAGCTTGAGGATGTAACAAACTCTTTTAGTCGATAGCACAAATAGCATTTACTGAT
This sequence comes from Condylura cristata, assembly GCF_000260355.1. Classification (NCBI taxonomy): domain Eukaryota; kingdom Metazoa; phylum Chordata; class Mammalia; order Eulipotyphla; family Talpidae; genus Condylura; species Condylura cristata. The sequence goes on along the minus strand of NW_004567103.1, from coordinate 76,374,126 downwards.
CTGACTAGTAGGGAAAACACTGCAGTCAGCCTTCTAAAGAGCCCTGGTGAACACAAGCCCAGGTGTGTCAGTTTTGAAAAGCATGCCATTTTCCTCAGTTTCTTCCTTTTGGGGTTATCTGTGAACTTAAAAAAGCTTTTTGGATTGTTTTCTTTTTAAACACCCTTGTTTGTTTTTTCACAATTTAGGATTTCTTCCCTCAAGTGCAGTCATCATAGTTTTCCCATCACCAAAGTGTCCACAGTCCTCCTCCAAAATACGCCAGCCCCATTTCCAACTCTTAGTCTCTCTCCCCTTCCTGAGTGTATCAGATCAACTGTCTGCTTTCAAGAGTCTTACAGTTTTGTCTTTGTCTGATTGTTTGGTTTATCTATATTCCATATTTAAGTAAAACCACCCGGTATAAATCTCTCCTTCTGGGTCACTTAATTTAGAGTAATCCCCTACCAGCTCCATCCAAGTTGCAGCAAATGGCATGAGTTTCTTTGCTGATCTCTGAGTAGAATTTGTGTTGTGTATGTGTGTGAGACAGAGAGAAAAAGAGAGAGAGAGATTCACTCATCTATTCCATACCTTGCTACTGTAAATAACATTGCTATAAACATAGGAGTGAAAGCTGCCTTTTGAATTAGTTTTTGTGCCCCTTGATAAATATATAGGAGTGGAACTGTTGAGTGATATGGAAGATCCATTTTAGTTATTTAAGGAATCTCCACACTTCCTTCCATAGGCTGCTAATATCTATAAATAATTCTCACTGAATTTCTCTGTTTGGGCTCTCTACCACAAGGGACATGTCTTCCTGCACTAACTACAGAGGTAAAGATGGATGGTGGAGAATATAAATCTCACTTTAACACTTTCCACGCTGTCCCTAACTAAGCAAATTCATGATAGAAATAAAGAATCTTAGTTTTAGGAACTTCCTTAGCAGATTCCCAGTCCATTTCCTTGATTCCCCCTGGTCCATATCACTGTACGTGAATGTACACCTCCGTGCGTGTGCCCAAAATGTTACATCTTAGCATTCTATTGTGAGTTCAATCCATCCCTGCCATGCTGCCACTGCTCCAAATATTTTGGAAATCTTTTCTTCAGAAAATATATTTTTTAATTAAAGTAAAATTGATTTACAACAATATAGATGTTTTAGAGTACAAATTAACACTTCAAGTATATGATACAACACCATGCCCACTACCTCTCATAACATTCCAGTCACAGTCTACTGGATCCCCTCTGCCATTTGACCCCATGCCATGCTATTACCTTCTCCTCTTGTTATCACTGTTTTATTGTCAGAGTCCAAGGAGTTGTTTTATTTGTTCTTTGTTTTTATTTCTCTACATTCCACATATGCATAAAATATCTGATATTTGCTTTCTCTGTCTGATTTACTTCACTTATAACTCCCTCAGTTTCCACCCATGTTGTTGTAAATGATTAGATTTCACCTCTCTTCAGAGCTAATGTGTGTGTATATGCCACACCTTCTTTATCCAGTCATCTGGAATTGGGAACTTCATTCCATGGAATTGTTTCCACATCTTGGCTATTATAAATAAGGCTGAAATAAGTATAGGGATGAATATAGCATTTTGAATATTCTGCTGATAGATACCTATAAGTGGGATCACTGGGTCATAAGTTAAATCTATTTTCGGGGTTTTTTAGGAATTTCCATGCTGTTTCCAAATGGCTACACCAGTTGACATTCACACAAACAATGAAAGCTCCTTTTTCTCCATACTTTCACTTTGTAACTATGTAATCTAAAAAGGGGAGATTCTATGTTCCTTGCCCTACCCAATGGAGGGTAGAGCTGAGCTGCAGGGAAAGAGGTAGAAATATAGAAATGACTTGGATAGAGAAGACTTACGGGAGGCACATGGAACAGAGATTCATGTGAAGAACACGTGCTTGCTTCTCAGCCTTGGACTTGCACCATAACTAGGGGACATGGAAGGACACACTTGGTAAAGACAGAAATGTGGGAAGGGCTGACAATGGCAGCCCTTATGTTGCTTTGTACTTTGCTTCCCTTCCTTCCAGACTTGATTTACATCTTCTGTCCCTCTTCCTTAGAAGGAGTCTTAGGCTTGTGGGAAATGTTCTGGTCTCAGTGGCCTCACTTTGGACCAACATTGTTTGGCTGGGTATTTACCTGCAAGGGTTAGGTAACTCTGGGTGTTTTGCTGGAAAATTACATTCTTTCTTTTCTTCCTCTGTTGCACAGTAATTCTATTAAAGTTCTACTCTACAGAAGGTCTTACTCACTCATTCTGATTACGTTTTATCTTTAAGTGGCAGGTGGTAGAACCTATTGGAAGATTGCAAATTTGGGAGACTTCAGGGTGCCTCTTATTCTACCTGCTAACAATACCAACCTTGTTGTTTCTTGTCTTGTTTGTTTGTTTCTTGTCTTTTTGATCTAGTCCAGTCTCACAGGTATGAGATAATAGCTCACTGTGGTTTCAATCAGCATTTCACTAACAACAACTGTGAACATTTTTACATGTGCCTAGTAGTCATCGTTTATGTCTCCTTTAGAGAACTATCTATTCAGAACTGTTATCCATTTTTTGATCAGGTTGTTTTGTTGTTGTTGTTGAGTTGTATGAGTTCTTTATATATTTGAGGTACCTTTGAAAAGCTAAAAGCAAATCATAATGACTTCAAGTTAAAGAAGTCAACTTCCTTTGATGAAGAATAACTTCAGTCTGGGGCACCAATGACAAAAGATATTTGGAAATAAGCAAATCCATCTCCAAAAAATGAGAATTCATAACCATTGAAAAGTATCAAGGAAGTGTGGTCACAGGTATGTGAACCACATAGATACTCCCAAAATATATTAGCAGCAGCATCCTTTGTTATACTACCAAAATATATTAGCTGCATCACTCCTTTGCTAGCAATCGCTGAAGTACTTTTCTTAATGTGGTCATATTAAATTAGTTTCTCTACTTCACAGAAAATGTCTGCTACCACACGATAGTCACATTTTGGATCTCATTCTATCTCTGCACATTTCCAATGTTCTGATCACTTTTGTCATATTTTCTCTACTCACACAACAATGTCTGCACCAAACAGCATTGTCTGTGAGGTCTGGCATGGAGCCATACTCGATCACAACAAACAGTGGTAACAGGCATGCTGAAACATTTTGAACTGTGGAAATAATGATGAAATCTCTTGTCTAACCATATTCTATGTTCACTAACATGTGGGAAGTGACATGGATGGAAGGAAAAGGGTAATACTAAGCAAATAATTTAGAAAGAGAAAGACAAATACTGATGGTCTCACTTACATGTAGAATACAGGGAAAGAAAACAAAGGGTCAGCCAAAGCCAAAACAGTAATAAATTAACATCTTAATGCAAAACTTGGACAATCAGAGTGGGGAGGTGTTGGGGTAGGAATTAGAAGTGGAAGGACCCAGTGGAACATAGGTGGTGGACAGCTGTGAAATTACACATGTGTAAAGGTCTGAACCTAAAACCGTCAGATCAGATAAAAAGATGTAAACCTAACTTGTCTCAATTTGAAAAAATTAATTAATTAAAAAAATACATATTCCCAGAAAAAATTCAAAGTGGGAAGTGTCCATATATTACAGAAATTGATTTAACTATAAAGACTTAAATGTGGAACTTTTAAAATTGTCCATTGGCCATTAGCCCAGGATATGGGCAAGGAGGAGAGGTACAAGTGAACATGGAAGCTATATATTTTAGCCAGAAAACCATAATTTTAAGTCTTATTTCAAAAATAAGAAATAAAAAGACTTAATCTTCAAAATTTCTCAGAAAACTCACCTCTTCTCAGCACATCCCATCACAGCAAAAATATATCTTTTTAAGAAACATACAAACATATTCATACTTTATCTAAAAGCAAACCTACTACAGAAATATTTTTAATGAAAACAATTAACTATGTAGTCTTTAAAAAATATAGATCAAGAGAATGGTTATATAAATTCTTGTATAAGTGTATGTGTATTATGCCATCACTAGAAATCACTTTTGTAAAGAAGAAATGAGAAGGAAAAGACTCACCCTTACCACCCCCCACCCCACCGAAAAAAAGTCTAAGAACCCAAGAATCTATTGATCTCAGGGAGCTACCCTCCCCCTCAAAGTGCAGGATTTTAATTTACAATGGTGACTGAGTGAGACACAGAAGGATAATGCCACTGAAAGAAGTGCAATGTAGAGGTTTTATTACTCACATTTCCAAACAGGAATCATGCAGAGCCACAAGGGGAAGCACTGGCTTTGTCAGTATCCTGCAGGGCAAGGGAAAATCATGGCCCAAAGCATTTACTATGTTTCCCAAGGGAACTGCTTCCATTGGCTAGTTTGAATAATGTCAGCAGACCCTGGGCTATAGAGGCTCTTGTTGTCTGGTCCTTGGCTCTGACTGATTCCAGTAGAGGAAAATTGTGTCCTTGGGTATAAGAATAAGATAGAAGAGGCATTTTAGAACATGGGCTCTGAACTGGCTGGTATGTGTATGAAAGGCATGTTTCTGAGACCAGTCCTTTGTTATTTCTCTTTTTTTTTAAAAAAAAAAAAAAAAGATTTATTTATTCTGCATATAGAACTGGGGTACAGGCCAGAGGTGCAGGGGCAGTGAGAGGATTCACCAGAGACAGAGTGGGGAGTAGAACAGGCAGACTGATGAAGTACACCGCTGAGGGGAGCAGTGGGCAGGTCAGGAGAGATCTGCTGCAACACATGGGTCACCTCCTGGGGCAGGAATTGAACTCATACTGAAGTGGCTTTAGCTTCTTAGTACTGTGCTTTAACCCGCTGCGCCACCAGGGAGGGCCCTGTTATTTCTAAAAAATGACTCATCCTGGAGTGTCAATGATTCCCAACAAGACCACAGATATCTGAACATCTAGACAATAAGAGAATAGAGTTAATATCTATGAAGAAGCAGCTGTGACAAAAATCACTGGATCAAAGAGGAAAGCTTTGCCTTATCCTAGCTATATATGCCTTCTTTTTATTTTTTAAGAAATTAACATAGTCATGGCCTCTATGGTACTGTGTCCCCTGCTCTCCAATCCTTTATATAACACATCAGAACTCTGATACAATTCATAGTCCACTGCCTTATTGGTTCCCCTACTGTATTGCGAATGAGAGCACATTAGATGCATTTTTGTGCCCATCACAGTGCCTTGCACTTCATAGAATGCACTTTTTAAAAGGGGGCAGTTTTCCCCACAACCTCTGCAAAGGGAAGGGGATATCAAAAGAGTGTATTTACTCTCAAAAGTGGCAAAATTGGCCCTCCCTGGTGGCGCAGCGGGTTAAAGCACAGCACTGAGAATCTAAAGCCGCTTCCGCATGAGTTCGATTCCCGCCTGCCCCGGAGGTGACCACATGGCGTGGCAGACCTCTCCTGACCCTCCCGCTGCTCCCCTCAGCAGTGTACTTCGTCAATCTGCCTGTTCTGCTCCCCACTCTGTCTCTGGTGAATCCTCTCACCCTCCGCATCTCTGGCCTGTACTCCAGTTCTGTATGAATAAATAAATCTTTAAAAAAAAAAAAGTGGCAAAATTGGTGGAACTTATATATGTAAATAGATAGATAGATAGATAGATAGATAGATAGATAGATAGATAGATAGATAGATAGATAGATAGATAGATTCAATATATCTGTCAATTGATATTGTCAATATCCCAATGAAATTCAATATTCTCTTCAATATTTGTCACTCCAAAGACAGCAAAGAGTCTGTGCTTAATTAAGTTTGCCAAATGGCTGGATTGCCCAGATCAACTCCAGGGAGGAAGACAATAGAAAGATCATATGGTGGGGAGATAAGCACCTCAGGGTGCATCAGGGTGTGCTTCCTGAATAAGACTAACCCTTAGAACTGATGAACAGGAATAAAACTCGTCACAACTGGAAAAGCCAAGCCTGGAATTTAAACACTGTATTTTTCAGCCACTTTGTTGGAACAGCGGCTATGGGGTGCTAGATTAGACTGATGTGTAGTCTCTTGCATTTGGAGGCTTGTTAGGCAATTTCACATTCTTCTGGAGTTAAGCCAACTGATGGACTGTGACATGAGATAATCGATGTCACTGATGTGTGAAGGTCCCTTAAGAGATGACAGGCAGAATGTGCAGAAACAAGAGTGTCTGTGTGAGAGCAGATAGAATGAATGCATGTAATAACATGGTGCCCATTTGCAGAATGACAGCTTATTTCAGCAAGTTGACAATAACAAGAATTTCCCTGAAGTATTGCTCTTAGTAATTTGGAAGGGGAAAATTGTATTTTCTTTCTGGATGTCAATGACAGGTAATGTGTGTAAAGTTTTTCTGTTGGGGAAACAATGGATATTGGGGGGGTAAATTGTAATGTATGAGAATTTTTTTTAGTGGCTTTCAGGTTTAAGATCAAGAAAGGTACAATAAGTATCATGAAAAAATGTCTATAATTGCTATCACTATACCTTTTCTTGACCCTGCAGCCAGCTCCTTTTCACTCCCCTGTATCAAGCCAAGTCTTGACTGGGAAAACTCCATTCATAGTTTCCATTTACACAGCTTTCATTCATTCTTCGACCCACCCCACCCAGTGTGGTTTCTCCAAAACTGCTCAAGTCACAGCCACAATGGCCTCCTAACACTTGCCACCTTTGTCACATTTAAAAGGACACTACTGCCATGAGTCTTGCTCTTAGGACTTGATTCAAGGAAGAGTCTGCCTATTTATGAAATCAAAGATTTACTCCAGGCTCGTGGAAGACCAGAGCAAAGAGAACAAGAATAACTTCCCACTCCAGCAGCATAGTAGGGCATCCCTGGAAGAGGGAGAATGGCTCTCAGTGTAGACCCTGAAAGCTGGGTTTCTTTGGAGGCACTGGTCTATGAGGCAAGTACTCTGTGTTTCCAGGAAAAACTAATTGTCATTTGATAAAATGTTAAATACTACTTATTTGTACACAATTTTTTTTTTGTATACATGACTTTTTCAAACTACTTTCCATTCCTTCCATGTAAAGAAATGATTTAACAAACTTGGCGGAGGCAAGTCCCAGGACAGGGTCGTCTAGTGTAGATACCACTCAGCACAAAGTTACTGGTTTGTATTTTAAAATCTACTCTCTCGCAGTCAAATAGGCATATTCCAACTGGCTTGCACCTACCTATATGTTAGGTGTGATTAACCCTTTTTCTTTCCCCTTCCCCCAACAAGTCCTCCTCTTCTCTAGTAAGTCATTCTGGCCCACTCCTCAAGCCTGTTTGGGTGACTATTAATTCATGCCCTGCCTCACACCATCACAGAGCAGTGTGATCTCAAGATCTTCAGCAGATCTTAAGAAAATCTTTGGGCTAGAGTACACTCAGTTTGTCTTATGAAGCACAAAATTCTTGACAATGAAAGTTGCGTGTCTTATTTACTTCTGGTGCTTAATCCAGTATCTAGCAATGGTAGGCACTCAACAAATTTTTGTGGAATTAATGAAGGAAACAGTATGATTACTAGCCAACAATAGCAGCGATTGCAGTCTGTGAATGTTAGAAAGTAAAAATGCTGAACTGCTGGGTATAATGTAATATGTAAGTAAAATTACTGAGCTATTAAGAGTCTAGGATTTTAATGATGTACATTTAAAATATGCTCAAGACAGGAACAATATAAGTCCTGGAATTAGTTTAATGCTACTTGTGCTGATAGCACAGATCTGCTATCTGTCTTCATTTAGCTTCATAGCAGTAGGTTACAAGAACACTATTTGAAAGGGTGTCATATTCTTTTATTGAATATTCAATAAAAGTGTAATAAAAATGAAATGCTGGAGTCCATAGGAAGCAGTGTTAAAATCTTGTTATTCATTCCCCCACTAAAGTAAAAATCCTATTTTAATAGTATTTTAACACCAGCCATTGGTTCTAAACTCGCCAGTAGTGATGAGTGCTATGTGATACTGACCAGATGGTCATTCTGGAAATTGAGTACTGTTCCTTGGCAATATGAAAAATCTAGATTTCTCATAAAACCACTGTCTTCCAGAAACCTATAAGCCCAGCAATGCATATATTATTAAGAAAACAAAGCAATAGTCTTAGGAAGGAAATTGGTCTAAGTCTAGACGTAGGTCCCGAAAGTGAGAAAGAAAATATGAGTACCCAGAACAAACTAGGATCAGTGAGTAAAACATATCAGTGTTTCCAAAAGATCTCTCTTCCTCACCCTCTAGTCTACTAGAGAGCAGGGTCAGTGGGGGTCAAGAAGGAGAGTCCTCTGATCTCCCTTGCTTCTCTAACATTCTCTGCCCTACTTCCAAAATACTTACCCATTCCTTCTCAACAAACCCTAACAATTATAATGAGCAATTAAGCTTTTGAAAAATTAAGTTTTTCTGCCCTCTAAATTACTATGTAGCTCTCCTGAATCAATGAAGTGCAGAGCCAGCCAGTTACCTCATGAAGGAGAATATAAACAGGAATACATGTGCCAGTAATATCTCAATCTGTATCACAAAGTCACCTATGTGTACAGAAGCATAACGAAATGGATTTCCATATGTGTCTTATACTGTAGGGGGGAAGTAACCTAATCCAGAGCCTTAGGGTTTATCAGAAGTAAAGATTCTTTCTATGACACCGAAAACTGCTTAACCCAAACTAACTACCAGATTTCCAGGTGAGTCTATGGGATCTGAGGCCTGCATATCTTCTTGTGGGCTTTTGCTGAGTAAATCAGACAGACTGACAGTCCTACCAGCATGATTAAGACCAAAGCTCTCACCCTGTGTGTAGATGGGAATCAATCCAATTTGCTCACCTCCTGAAGTTTTCTGCCCCCTGCCACTCCTCCTCAGGACGTGGAGATGAAGTCCCCTCATGACTTATGGGCATGATGGATTCTTTAGTAACTGACAGTGACAGGAACAAGGCTAATAGTGGGGCATAGACAGGAAAGAAACCACCCCAGCTGCACCACCACTGTCTCCTTTGGAAGATAATAGGAGGAGCTCCACTCTCACCTTATTTGTAAAGGAAAATGTCAATTGTGAGGGAGGATGCTGTTTAAATCCATCTATTTTTTCTACTCAAACTGCCAGATGATTAAATCATCCTCCTTAATAAACTGCAAAAAGTTAACCTTTCGAAAGGTCCCTGCAAGCAGGAATATTTAAAAACAAAATGCTGATGCCTTCCAAGCACCAGATTTCAATGTTATCTATTCATGTCCCCTGCTCTATGGAATCTGCTACAATCCTGGACTAGTATCTAATCCACAGGTGCATCTCTGGGAGGGCATTCAAGAAAGACTTGCCCTCCATTATGTGTTTGCATCTTCCTGCTCATGTACCTCCCAGGTGGCAATTATAGGATGACCCACCTTATGGACGAATCATCTAAGGTCAGAAAGGTTAAGCAGCTTCCCCAGGGTCATATAACTGTAATATTAGGCAGGAGTCACTCACACCTGAAATTCTTACAGTGCCTAATCTAATGCACCCAAAAGATTCTTGAAATTGTGAAACAACCAATTTTCCTCACTCTTTTCTTACCATTACAGATCTTCTGGTCCCTTCCCATAAAACTTTGTCAGTCATGTATATCCCCACCATGAAGACAGGCACATGCCCAGCCTCACACATCCTAATATATCTTCGACCCATGTTTTAGTTTAGAGGTTAAAAATAAGCAAAACTAGGGCCCTCCCTGGTGGCACAGCGGGCTAAAGCGCAGCACTGAGAATCTAAGGCCGCTTCCGCATGAGTTCGATTCCCGCCTGCCCCGGAGGTGACCACATGGCGCGGCAGACCTCTCCTGACCCGCCCGCTGCTCCCCTCAGCAGTGTACTTCGTCGATCTGCCTGTTCTGCTCCCCGCTCTGTCTCTGGTGAATCCTCTCACCCTCCGCATCTCTGGCCTGTACCCCAGTTCTATATGAATCAATAAATAAATCTTTAAAAAAAAAAATAAGCAAAACTAGACTTAGGCTCAATCTCCCTATTTCACTTGGGTGCTGATTCCTTTGTATCCTCTTTCCATCCTCATACCCCACTAAAATATCAGTGTTTCGTGTCAATTTATCTATACAGATGGAAGTTTGCAATGGAAGGGTTTTCAGATTTTCAATTCCAAACACTTCACTGTTTAAAGATGAGAAAAATAAAATACAGAGAGTGGTGGTGGTGTGGCTGAGGTCACCAAAGATGAGTCCAATCCACCAGCACCAGCCCACTGCTCTGAAGTCATTCCATTGTGCTCTCTGATGTATGTGAAAGCTACTTTGTCAGCTCTCCATAGACACCCATAAGTTCCATCTTATCTTTAAACCTAGAATAAAGCATTTAATTTTGTTAACTTTAAAGCACTTTCTGAAATCAGTCATCTAGTAAGAGAAGAGACTGCCTCTAAAACCACACCATTTTGAATCCTGTGTCACTGACACTGAGTCAATATTGAGCGTCTCTGGAAAGACAAGCACAAGTGGAGGAACTAAGAGTCTTTTCCAAATATCCCCTAGGCCTGGTATACCTTACCTCAGGTGACTGGACCAGTCCTATCCCTAGACTTTCTAAGTGGAACAGTTTATGTCCCTATGGCAGCCCAGCAGCAGTCCATGGCCCTACTGTCAGAAAAATGTTACTCTAATCCCAGTCTTCTGTCTACCTAAAAATATCTTACATACATGCAGGCAGGGTATCTTAACCCCCCCAGTTCCTTACCTCCATCTTTAGCAGATGATGTAGAAAGTTGAATGTACTGCTCAAGAAGTGATTTAGAGCACACAGGATTCATAGACTGGGACCAGAAAAAAACAAGAATCTTACGAAAGTGTACCATGTGAGACTCTGGTGATTTTGCTAGCAATAAGGGTGTGATTACGGGGGGGGAGAAGGGAGCGGGGAATGCACACACACACATGCATGCACACACAAACCTATAAGCATTACAGCCTCTATAGAACCATGTGCATACATATCTGTGCTTATGTACACATGTTGTAAAGGGGCTGAGTATTTGTCCATTTGTTTGTATGTATATGATGAATGTAAGACTAAATGGCATTGAAAAGAAGTTTTCAATCCATATGCCATTAAGAGTGCAAAAACAGGCCCTCCCTGGTGGTGCAGCGGGTTAAAACACTGCACTAAGAAGCTAAAGCCACTTCCGCATGAGTTCGATTCCCGCCTGCCCCGGAGGTGACCACATGGTGTGGCAGACCTCTCCTGACCCGCCCGCTGCTCCCCTCAGCAGTGTACTTCGTCGATCTGCCTGTTCTGCTTCCCACTATGTCTCTGGCGAATCCTCTAACCCTCCACATTTCTGTATGAATAAATAAATAAATCTTTAAAAAAAAAAAGTGCAAAAACATTAACAAGAAGAAAAAAAAATCCCTCTAAAAATGGTATGAATGGGTGAAACAGTGCAGTACCAGTTGGAAAAAGCATACTCCTGATGTGGAACGAATTATCTGGTGGTCCTGTCAAATGCAGACTACTCCTCCAAGTACCCCATGAGGAATAGTGAGTCTGCCTAACGGCTGGCACACTGTGGGGGCTCAAGAGTACTGACCTCAAGATGCAGATGGGGAAAGGTGGACAATATGGAATATGGCAGACAGCACATTGTTCCTTTCTTCTAACCTGAAAGAAGAAATCTACTAATTTAAATTTTTAAAAATTCTTACCCTTTCTGTCTCTAAAAATTTTAGAAATTTACCTAACATGCTCTCAGGAGTAAACTGCACTCTCCTTCATCCAAATGATTTAAGCTTGTAGCTACTGGTGGTGGTGGTCTAGATAGCAAGGAGAGCCCACCCAGACTTGTGCTAAAGCCTGGAAACTAGCAAAAGAAAGCCCTTCGTAGAAAAATAAAGTTTTAACAATTAGTGCTAACTATGCTGTGAAAGGGAGAACACTCTTTCAATTACCAAATGTCAGCTCTAATCCCCACTTACGATTGTTGGAAATAAAACGGTGCAATAATTATACAATCTGCAAGAAAACTGACAAATATATTCCCAATACAAATGATTTACTGAGCCTTCCCAGTCATAGCCTGGCTTCACTCCTTAATGGAAGCTATAAAAATCATGCCCTTATGCTTCGATAATCACAGTGATCTCTTACAAACCAATGATTAGTCAATATACTAGGCAAGCATTTTGGAAGCAGTAAAATATCTCTGATTTGTTGAAGATCTCTCCAAAACAATTGTCTATCTGCTTAGGTAGCCTACTAAAGAATCATATAATGGCATGGAAGAAAGTACCTTTTACAACTGAGGCCATTTCAAAGATGAGAAGAGGTTAAGTATTATGCTGAGAGTCTACAATGATAGAGCTGAGATGAAACCCAGATGCATGATTTCCAGTCTTTTCTACAACCTCAGATAGTTTCCTGTATTAACCATGTATAATCAAATGTGCACCATTAACTTCGATTACTTACCATTTGAAAGCTAAGTCAATCAAAGCCTTACTATTACCAACACAATGATAATTTGGTAGCAGTTACTCTTGATAAGAAAATTAATAATATAATCTGAAAATAATGACAGCTTTACTTCTTATTGTCCCCTATTTGGAGCCCTTGTATATCTTTTTCTTGCCTAATTGCTCTAGTTAGGACTTTCAGTATTATATTGTAAAGCAGTTGAGAAAGTGGACATCCTTTTCTTGTCCCATACCTTAAAGTGAAGACTTCAACATTAAGAATGATTTTCAACTCCAAGTTTTTCAACATTAAGAATGCACCCTTCCTGGTGGTGCAGCGGGTTAAAGCACAGCACTAAGAAGCTAAAGCCACTTCAGCATGAATTCGATTCCCACCTGCCAAGGAGGTGACCACATGGCGTGACAGACCTCTCCTGACC
>NW_004567103.1:76347884-76360119 GCF_000260355.1 Condylura cristata | reverse complement strand
ACATCTCTGGGCTGTACCTCAGTTCTGTATGAATGAATAAATAAATCTTGAAAAAAAGTGAGAGATAGCTATTAAGTGATTTCACTCATCTGTGAAATTTAAGTAACTGAAAAATATACACAGGCAAAATACAGTAGGAATAAATCTTGAACGCAGAGGAAGAATGTAATGGTTACCAGATGAAAAAGATAGAGGGAAGAGGGAAAGAGGAAAATGAGATTTTGGAGTGGTTTGATAGACAGTGAACAGAGTATGTGCACATATGGAAGGGCAATAATATAACCCCAACAATTAAAATAAATGTTTTAAAACTCTAGATACTCTAAGTAGTAAGAGGTGCCCAGAGATTCATAAGATTAATATATTGAAACTTTAAGAACACTGAGGATTCAGAAAGCAGTATGGCAAAGAAGGTTCAGGATAAAAGCTAAAATAATGAACATATTAAATCTTCAAAATTATACAGTTTAATGAAATAGTATGACTCATATATCATTGACTTTGCAAATTACTGGTAGTAATCCTAAACCATTATTTAGATTATTCTATTTCTCACTTTAGGTAAATAATTGAGACTCCCTGAAGCAGTAATTATTAAACTATTTTGTATGCTAGATTCTTTGAAAATACAATGGAAGCTGTGAATTCATTCCCTATATAATTTCACATCTACACATGTACATAAAGACTATATAAAATTTCAGGGCTTTCAAAGACCCTTTAGAAAGCTGATCACTAGATCCAAGCATATGGCACTCTATGCCAGAGGGAGAAGCTGTAACAATTATATAATTATAAGTTACTGCACCTTTGAATTTCAACAAAATTCTGTGCTAAATAATACCACTGGCACGAAACTTTATATACCTGAAATGGAGTCTAATGTTTCCATGCATCTTCCAAACTTCCCATATGTTGCATGGCACATATTCTTGATCAACTTCATGCTATATTTTTAAGTCCTCAATATTATCTGCTTCCTCAACACACACAGTACTTCTTTCATACATATATCTGTGCATGTATGTATGTGTGGTCGGGACATGTGTGCCTATGTTCATGATGCAATAAACAAGGCTCTTTCTGAAGACAATGTCTCTCTCTTTTTTTTAATTTGTGAATACAATACCTGTCATATTTATCTCAGAGATGTCAAGAAAATAAAATAAGACCCTGGATGGTAACAGTCTTCTAAAAAATGTATAAGGAGCCACAAAAATGGGTTGCAGTACCATTGTTATATGATCATAATGTTATTACATGTAATACTTAAATGCATTTTGTAAGCCTCAATACCATTCCAGGAAATTAATTAATGTTTTTCCACTTATAAAAATAAAGATGCTATACCTTTCCAATCATATTAATCATACCAGCAATACTATCTATTCCAGAAAAAAAAAATTGTCACAGTCTGAGGTCCATCTTACAAGCTAATAAACAATTCTATACCCTACAGGGCTGGCATTTGATGGGTCTACGGTGACATGACTGGGCTGGGTGTTGGCCCTCAGCATCTATCCTGACTGACAGTTGCCCCAGTTGCCCAGTGGCAGCTGTAAAATGTTTTTATATTTTTCTTGGAAAAATAATGTGCTGGTATGAAAGCTAAAAAAAAAAAAAAAAAAGACAGTAAGACATGACTACATTTCCTAAAAGACAAGAACCTGATTGGGGAGCTCAATCCATTAATAGGCCATGAATACCAAGGTACTTGGTATTTACTGCCTGCTATTAAGTACTTCAGTAAGTCAGAAAAGACATTCACTTTTACAAGAGTTGATGGACAAGACTCCAAGGATAAGGTGAGATTTATAGTGCTCTGGAGGAAGAATAGCCCGATATTGGTGGTGGCTTACCAGTTAGACAAAAATGCCTGTGGGGGGCAGAGAAACCTGACTGCATTGATAAAGTATAGAGAAAGCAAGAATCTTTGCATTTTATTTTACAATGGTTTCTCCTTACTTCCCCAACTTCCAGGCAGATATTTAATTACAAGAGGGGTAATTTACAAAGTTCTTTAAGGCTTCCAGACATCAGGTGCTAGAAGGAAGATAAGTGTCCTGCCTACTGTATCTATTTTGGTGCTGTGGGTAATGCACCATTAGAATAGATTGAGGTGGCACTCATTTCACGCTACCAATTTCTGTTCTATTAATTCTTTACTTAAATCTGCTAAGCACCTCTTTATTTGACTCACCACTGTTAAAATTTAATATGTACAACCAGAGTAGGAGTTTAATTGTTTCTTGAGTGAGACATAATCCAATATTTGTAAAATGTACCGTTGAAATGAAACACCAGCACAACTTTCTCGTCTTCCATACCTCACCAGTCGATGACTTGTTCTGCTCCTGTGCAACCTCATGTCTTCACAACACTGATTCCATTAGCCAGGGGAAGCCACAGCCACCTGGGGACTGTCCTACAACACCTGCCAGGCTTTGTCTCCCTTCTCCCTACGTTGGTTAAAAAATCTAAATGTGTCAGGAAAAACATTGTCAATAACCCATTTCCTAGCCACCTGCTAAAGAGAAGCTGATTTTGCTTTCTCGCATCAAGATTCAAGAGACTAAGTGGAATATTACCAAATTGAAGAGAGCAAGAAAAACAAGAAGTTCATGAGGCCCCCAAAGAGAATGGGATGGTGGGGGAATGAGGAGCAGCAAAGAAAGAAACCAGTCTTTTTGTATGAGTGTCAGAGACAGACAAGGAAAGGAACCAGACTCTGAAATTTTGATTCTGTGCTGTAAAGTAATTCCTCTTTGGCATTATCACAAAATTGAAATAAAGATTTAAATTTCTTTTTCAGGTATTATTAGATTCTGAACTTGAATTTCTTTCAATGAGGTCCTCAAGATTCACAATGCATTTTATTTCTACATCTAAGTAATAGAGCAGAACATTATCAGGGCCTATAGTTCCTCTTCAGAGGTAGGATTAGGCGGGTCAGAACATGGGATAATCTTACTCTCCTAAACACCAATTTTGTGTTTTTCTCTTGCCAGCAAGTTATACATCAAGTCTAAAGTAGTTAAACTGGAACTCAAAAGTCTCCAGATAATCTCCTTTTTAAACCACTTTCCCAAAATAAACCACTCTTTTTTCTTCCGCTATTCCTACATTCCAAAGTTGAAATGTCTGCATTTGTCCCAAGGTATTCTTTCTGGAAAATTCTCCTGCATACCTGTCATCCTTCCTTAAGGTTGGCTCTCTCTATGAAGACTGATCCATTGCAGGGCACAATTATTTTACTCATTCTTAAAAATATGACATGTAGTTATTTGTTTATTGGAAAACTATTACAATGTGAGAGGCAGTAAAAATAAAAAAATAGGGAGATGTAAGAAAGAGGTCTAGCTCTATGGGAAATTCCAAGTTATCTTCAATAAAACTTAGCAAATAACTGAATATGATACTGGGATAAGACCCCTTACTTGAGGTTACCTGTGGCAGAAAAATGGCCTCTCATAGTTGCCCACATCTTGATCCTTGGAACCTATGAATATATCACCTTACATAACAAAGGGAATAAAGGACACAGATGGAATTAAGGTTGCTAATCAGTTTAATTTAAGATGGGGAATGAACTTGAATTATCTGGGTAGGTCCAACGTAATCACAAGGGTCCTTATAAGTACTAGGGAAGGTGAAGAGAAAACCAGAAAGACAGCAGTGTAAAAAGTACTTAAACTACTGTTGCTAGATTTGAAAATAGAGGAAGAGCATCAGTCAAGAACACAGGCAGCTAAAAAAGGCAAGCAAACAGATTCTTCCCTCCAGAAAGGGTGCAGCTCAGTCAACACTTTGATTTTAGCCTAGTAAGACTATTTTGGTACTCTGCTATCTAGAGCTAGATGATACCAATTTTTGTGGTGTTGAGTCACTAAGTTTGCGGTAATTTGCTGTAGTGACCATAGGAAACAGTTTCTTCAGACTCCAGAATCCTACCTTCCAAAACCCAGGCTCAAACCATGAGCCTTATTATCAGTACCATGGAACTATTGGTAATTGTCACTCATATTTTCATGAAAAACTTTGTAGTCCAAATGGAGTTAACAGAGCTCTGTGGGGTCCATAACAAAGCAAGTGTGCCTAAGATTTTAAAAATTCTGTTGCCAAGCCAGAGAAACTGTCATTGGTTCTCAGGTACCAAACTTTCTTTTGTAATTTTTCCTTGAGGAAATGTTAGTTTATAACACTGTATTCGATTTAGGGTTCTAGGTTCACCTGGTTAGATGTGTGCTACCACACCACATCCATCACAAAAGCACCCACACCTTCATCATAGACCATGGGTCCTTTCTCCACTTTACACTCTACCCATAACTCTCTCCCTCTAGTGACCTCAATTCTTCAGACAGATTTCTAGAGTTTGTTTTGATATATTTTGTCTATTGCTTTGTTGTGTTTCTTTATATCTCACATGTAAGTGAAATCATTTGGTATTTTGTTAGAGAGCCCTAAGGCTTAAAGTGCTAAAGCAAAGACAGTCTCAAGATCATGACTGGAAGACTGGTCAGCATGGGCTGGAAGACCGGCTGTGTCAAAACTGTGATATCCTTCCTCAGCAAAGCTGAGTTAAAAAAAGAAACAGTCGGCCCTCCCTGGTGGCGCAGCGGGTTAAAGCACAGCACTGAGAATCTGAAGCCACTTCCGCATGAGTTCGATTCCCGCCTGCCGCCTGCCCCGGAGGAGACCACATGGCGAGCCAGACCTCTCCTGACCCTCCCGCTGCTCCCCTCAGCAGTGTACTTCGTCGATCTGCCTGTTCTGCTCCCCACTCTGTCTCTGGTGAAGCCTCTTACCGCCCCTGAGCCTCTGGCCTGTACCCCAGTTCTGTATGAATAAAAAAAAAAAAATTTTAAAAAAAAAAAAAAAAACAGTCATGGGAACAGAACAACTTGATAACACAGAACCTTGGTGGTGAATGTGTGCTTAATTAATGCTAAATACCAAAAAGATAAATCATCCTCTTATAATTATCCTAAAGAAGAGGGGGTGATTTTTCTTAATAAAAATGAGTTGCACTGGGCAACTCAGAATGCTTAAAGCTTGGGGAAAGAAGCCTTGCATCTCAGAAATAAATACATACATAGTAGGAGACTTCAACATGTCACTATCCACAATGGACAGATCAACAATACAAAAAAAATAAGCAAAGACAGTAAAGCTCTGAACAAGGACCTGGACAACATGGGTCTAACACATCTGTAGAATACTGCACCCCCAAAATTCTGAGTACACATTTTTCTCAAACCCGCATGGATCATTCTCTAAGATTTATCACATACTGTGTCACAAGATAAATATCAATGGATAAACTAAGATTGAAATCATACAAAATATTTTCTCTGACCATGAAGGAATCAAACTAGAAATAAACCATATGAGGAAGACAAGAAACTCACCTACCATGTGGAGACTGAAACCCATGCTACTGGAGGACCATTGGTTCAATGAGGAGATCAAAGAAGAAATCAAAAAATACCTGGAGAAGAACGACAATGACAACACAAATCTCCAAAACTTATGGGACACATTAAAAGCAGTTATAAGAAACTATATAGCATTATAGGCTCACATAAAGAATCAAGAAATAACAAAGAAACAACCTAATGTCCCACCTTAAAGAATTGGAAAAAGAACAACAAAATAACCCAAAAGCCAGTAGAAGACAGGAAATAATAAAAGTAAAATCAGAAATAAATGAAATGGATGCTAGAAAAACAGCCCAAAAAAATCAATGAAACCAAAAGTTGGTTCTTTGAAAAAATAAGCAAGATAGACAGGCCATTATCTAGGCTCACAAAAGAAAACACAAATAAACAGAATCATAAACAAAAGAAGAGAAATCACAACAGACCCAACAGAAATCAAAAGAATAATCCTATGAGCAACTATATGCAAACAAGTAGGACAATTTAACAGAAATGGACAAATTCCCACAGCTGTACAACCACCCAAAGCTAGATAAAGAACAAACAGAACAACTAAAAAGACCAATTACAAGCGAGGAAATTGAAGAAGTAATCAAAACCCTCCTAAAAATAAAAGCCCAGGACCAGATGGATTTACTAATGAATTTTACCGAACATTCAGAAAAGAACTAAATTCTACACAGACTCATCCAAAAAATCGAAAAAGAAGGAAAACTACCACATACTTTCTATGAAGCCAACGTCACACTAATACCAAAACCTAGCAAAGAAAACACACACAAAAAAGAAAACTTCAGACCAATCTCCCTAATGAACACTGATGCAAAAATCCTCAACAAAATCTTAGCCAACATAATCCAACAATGCATTAAAAGAATAATACACCATGACCAAGTGGGCTTTATCTCAGGAGCACAAGGATGGTTCAACATCAGAAAATCAATTAATGTAATCCATCACAGCAACCAACAGAAAAATAAAAACCACATAATCATATCAATAGATAAGGAGAAGGCATTCGACAAAGTTCAACACCCATTTATGTTTAAGGCCCTCGAAATCCTCAGAATAGAAGAAACATACCTCAACATGATTAAAGCCATACGTGACAAACCCACAGTAAATATCATCCTCAATGGAGAAAAGCTGAAAGCCTTTCCCTTGAGATCAGAAACAAGACAAGGGTGTCCACTATCACCAGTGCTCTCCAACACTGGAAGTTCTAGCCAGAGCAATAAGACAGGAAAAAGACATACGGAATACAAATAGGGAAAGAAAAAGTAGAACTGTCTTTATTTGCAGATGATATGTTAATCTACATGGAAAACCCTAAAAACTCCACAGAGAAACTAATCAAAACTATCCACCAGTTTAGCAAAGTAGCAGGATATAAAATCAACACACAAAATTCAGAAGCCTTCCTATATACAAACAACCAATCAGAAGATACAGAAATTTAAAAAAGCATCCCTTTTTCAATTAAAACAAAAAGAATTAAATTCCTGGGAATCAAACCTAACAAGAGGTAAAAGACCTATACAAAGAAAATTACAAAACACTGTTAAAAGAAATACAAGAAGACACCATAAAATGGAAAGACATTCCCTGCTCATGGACTGGGAGAATTAACATCATCAAAATGACCATCCTACCAAAAGTGATATACAGATTTAACGCCATCCCAATAAAAGTGTCAATGACATCCTTCAAAGAACAGTAAAAAAATATTGATGAGGGATTCATGTGGAACAACAAAAGACCTTGAATAGCCAAAACTCTCATGTCTAGGAAGAAAGAGAATGGAGGCATCACAATCCCAAACTTCAAGCTATACTACAAAGCCATAACAATCAAAACCACATGGTATTGGAACAAGAACATACAGACCAGTGAATTCAGGTAGAAAACCCAGATATAAACCCACAGGTTTATGGACAGCTAATCTTTGACAAAGGAGCAAAGAAGTTTGGAACAAACTTAATGGAACAAAGAAAGTTTGTTCAGCAAATGGTGCTGGGAAAACTGGGAAGCTACATGCAAAAAAAATGAAACCAGATCACTACCTCTCACCATACACAAAAATCAACTGGAAGTGGATTAAAGACCTAGACATAAAAATGGAAACCATAAAATACCTGGAAGCAAAGATGGGCCAAACACTACACGACATACACTTTAGCGACATCTTTAAAGGTAGAGCACCCAATGCAACGATAATGAAGGCAAAGATAAACAGATGGGACTACATCAAGTTAAAGAGCTCTGTACAGCAAAAGAAACATTACAAAAGGCAAAAAGACATCCCACTGACTGGGAAAAAATTTTCTCACACAAAGCTAGCGATAAAGGATTGATCACAAAAATACACAGAGAAGTGATGAAACTCAACAAAAATAAAGTAAATAACCCCATCAAAAAATGGGCAGAAGAGCTAAAAAGACATTTCTCCAAAGAGAAAATGCAGATGGCCAGCAAGCATATGAAAAAATGTTCAACATCACTCGTAATAAGGAAAATGCAAATTAAAACCACAATGAGATACCACTTCACACCAGTGAGAATGGCACATTTTCAAACAACTAGCAACAACAAATGTTGGCGAGGATGTGGAGAAAAAGGAACTCTCCTGCAGTGCTGGTGGGAATGCAAACTAGTACAATCATTATGGAAAACTGTTTGGAGGTTCCTCAAACTGCTTAACATGGAAACTTCCCTACCACCCAGCAATCCCACTCCAAGGTATCTACACAAAAGACACAAAAACACTGATTCATGTTTTTTGCTGTTTTATTTACAACTGGAAAGACAGGGAAACAACCCAAATGCCCAAAGTGGATGACTGGATTAAAAAGATGTGTGGTACATATACACAATGGAATATAACTCAGCAACCAAAAAAAAAGAAACACATGTCTTTTGCAGCAACATGGACGGAGCTGGAAAAGATCATGCCAGAAAGAAAAGGAAAAATACTGGATGGTTTCTCTCATAGCAGGAGTATAACTGAACAGGCAATAAAATAATGATAATGATGAACAGCTATATATCAGAGACATTTTGTGGGGGTGGAGTGGGGAATAGGATCAAAAACAGTGTGGGGAGGGAAATGCACTAGACTATGGTGATGGCACATGAGTGATCTGATGATGGGAAGCCCAAGGGGAATGCAACTGAGATGGAAAAATGTACAAAAATATGTAAAAATAAACTATTATAAAATTAAAAAGAAAAGAACAATAGCCTTTGTGAATGTACTTTTTAATCAATATTTGAAATTCCTCAAGTTGGTAAATTGGATACTATCTGTGATCTATGCTGATGCATAGATTCCAGATATTCAGGGAGGCCAAGTTATTATTTACTTTCAAAAGTTTAAAATTCTGGCTTATGATCTCGTCCAAAAAAGCAATCTGCTGTAGGAAAAGCCTGCATATTACACGAACTGTAGGCCAAGACAGGATGTTTCCTCAGAAAGTACTCAGAAAGCATATCCTTGCATATCTTACTGAGACTCCAAATCAATACATCACATTACATCTAAAAACACGCTTACATCTAAAGCTCTTTTGCAAGACTCACCGAAACATTCTAGAAAACCACAGAATTGAATAAACCAGAATGTAACCCTGGACTTATTTTATCAGAGAACAGGGGTTAGTTTTGTAACCCCTGTTATAATCTTACTGATATTTTATTTTCAAATAAAATTATAAAATAGATATTTTAAAACATTTTATTATATTATTTATAATAGGCTGAAAGTATGTCTCACTCTTTTTCAGCCAATCCCACATTTATTGCTGCCTCTTCTAGATTAGAAAAAAAAATCCCCTTTCATTGTCAGAAATGTGTCAATTTGATGACAAATTACATAGTCACCACATATATTAAAGAATCAATCATAATTTTCCCCCCAAATTTTCCTAAGTCAGAGTACAGCTTCTTGCAATTTCTTCTAGTTTTGGAGATTCTACATATTGACTTTGACTGCATGGGGAAAGAACAGGAAAAGCAAGAAGAGGGTTTTAACTGAATCATGAAAAGTACATGATTTATTATGCATACATATATAAAATTAGTACTACATGTATATACACACACACGAATATATGAGATATAAGAAAAAGGAAAAATTATGCCCAGCTATATATGTGTATGTTGGATTTAATAAAAATAAATCCACTCCCCAGTTCTTGTATTCCTGAGCTGTAGCACTAAGCAACCATCAGCCACTTGGAGCTAAAGCTAATTCTTGCTCACTATTAGAAAATTAGGCATATTCCCCCCCAAAAGTATTTTTGTCCTAGCTATAAGAGCCTTGGGGAGTCAATAACACAAACACATCAGATTATCACCTCTTATTATATGTATATCAATATTATCATGTATAATACAATTATATAGTAATTTGATATATTTCACATTTATATAATAGATCACCTATGACAGTATGGCATGGTGACAAAGCTAAAAGTTACTGGTAAAAATGACAAGGATGTCAGTTCATTCATTCTCATAACTCAGTAAGATACCAAGATATAAGATCAATACACATAAATCAACTATATTTCTATATACTAGCAATGAACTCCATTTTCAATAGTATTTAAAAGAATAAATTGCTTAAAAATAAATTAATCAAAAACTGCAAATTTCACACTGAAAACTATACAACATGATTAAATTAACAAACATGTAAAGGAAGCACATACTATGCTAATGGACTGAAAGACATTACTAAGATAACAATACCCCAAATTGATTTACAAAGCCAACATGATCCTTATCAAAATTCCAAAATATTTGTGAAAAAATTAACATACTGCTCTTAAATTTCATATTGAAATGCAAGGGATGCAGGACTGTCAAATATCTGAAAAAGAAGCAATTTGGAAGATTCATACCTCCTAATTTCAAAATTTATGACAAAGTTCTAATAATCAAAAATACTTGGTGATAGCACAATAACATATAGCTAGATCAGTGGAAAAGAATTCAGAATCCAGGTATAAATGCATAGTCTTTAGTAGCTGATTTTCAACAAAGGTGCCAAGGCAATGAGAGAAAAAATGTCTTCCCAACAAACAGGGTTGAGACCACTAAATCACCATACAAAAGAAGGAAATTAGGTGCCTCACATCATATTAAGGAATTGCATACAAACTATATAAAAATACAGCAAAGGGGTCAAAGAGCTAAATGTAAAACACTCCAGGTATAAAAATAAAATATTTAAAAAAATACTTTAAAAAAGTTCATTTCTGTGACCTCAGATTAAATGTTTTTTATGCATGACACCAAAAGCACAAATAATTATTATAGCACATATATTAATATTATTAAAATTAAAAACTTTTATGCAGATAAGGAAAAATGAAAATGCAGCCCACAGAACAGGGGAAAAAAATAAATCACATAACTGATAAGAGTCTAGTATATAGGAAATATAAACACCTATTATGACTTAATAAAAACTCAATTAAAAACAGTGCAAATGTTTTGAATAAACAGTTCTCACAAAATACAAAAATGAACATGAGGCATATGAGATGCTCAACAAGCTCATTCAGTTGCTAGTGAAATGCAAATCAAAATCACAGTGAGATACCATGGCACATCTACTATAAAGGCTATATTCAAAAAGATTTTAAAAAAAAAGTTGACAAGGATGTGAATTTGAAGCCTTCATATAATGGTGGTAGAAATGTAAAATCGTGTAGTTACTATGGAAATCAGGCAGTTCCTCAAAAAGTTAAACATGGAGTTACTACGTGATCCAATAGGTTTAAACCAAAGGTTTATACCACCTCACCTAGGTTTCAGACCCAAGACAACTGAAAGAATAGATCCACACAAAAGCTATACGTGAGTGTCCATATCAGTACTATTCATAATGATCAAAAAGTAGAAATAACAAAATACCCATCAATGAATAGAGGGAAAAAAACTCAGTGTACTCATACCATTGAATATTATTTAGCCATAAACAAGGAAGTATTGATATATACAAGAACATGAATGAACTTTGAAAACACAAAGCTAAGTGAAATATGCCAAAAACAAAGTTCACATATAAAATGTTCATTCAGTTTATATAAAGTGTCTGAAATAAGCAAATATAGAGAGGCAGAAAGCATATTAGTTCATGTCAGGCTGTGTGGGGTAGAAAGAAATATGGAATGATGCTAGTTTCTTTTGGAGATGAGCAAAGTTTTAGAATTAGATAGTGGTAAGGATTACAAGACTTAATATATTAAAACACTGGAATGTGCACTGTAAAAGGAAATGATTTATGAACTGAATCTCAGCTTTTAATGAAAAATAAATGAGTCATAATAGCACCTTACTCAATAGTTGCTGTGAGTATTAAAAATAAGAAAAACGGGGGCCTCCCTGGCAGCCTAAGGGTGTCTCAGTGCTATCCCGGCAATAAGGCAATAGCCCTGAATTTGATTCCCAGTCAAGGAGTTAACCCACACATGGTGCAGCAGACCTCTCTGTCTCACTCACTGCTCCCCTCAGCATTGTATTTCACAGTCTGTTCTACTCCCCACTCTTATGTCTAGTGAATCCTTTCATGCCCTGTACCTCTGGCTTGCACCCCAGTTCTTGTTCACATAAATAAATATTTTTTTAAAAAATTAAAAAAAAATACATATAAAGCAACTAACACAGCAGCTGCCCCAAAAGGAATGGTGATGGTGGTGGTCCTGTCATCCTGAAAGTATCTTATGCTCACAGGTTTAAGAACTAAATCAAATCCGGGCCCTCCCTGGTGGCACAGCTGGTTGAGG
>NW_004567103.1:76316330-76347524 GCF_000260355.1 Condylura cristata | reverse complement strand
TTCTGAGACTTTCTGGATCTGGCCTGATTCCAAACCCTTCTATTCAGTTCTCTTCAAATCCTATTGGGCAACCATCCCGGGCTGGTAGGTTTGCCGTTGTTTCTAGCTATGTAAAAGAGAATTTTGGAGCTCTTGGCATCACTGTTATGGGTTTTAATGGTAAGCAGGAGAAATAAGCCAGTAGACAGAGAGCAACTTGAGCCCCCTTCCCCAGGATACTGCTGCCCTTTAACCCCCTCCCTCCTAGGCACACTTTTGCACACTTGCACATGCACACACACCCTGTTCAGGTGTCCAAAACAGGCATACATGCTCCACACCCACACACCCACACACCCAAGGCTGCAAGTGATAGCCACAGAGCCCAAAGGCATAAAAAGCTTGATCGATTTCATTTACCCTACACCTGTATATAGCATTTTCTCCTGCTTGACTGGCAAAGCTAGGGTAGTCAAAATTGTCCCAAGTAGCTGCATCTTCTAATAGACAGCACTAGCAGAGACTGATTCAACACCCACCCACACAAGACAAGAACCTTGGTGGATCGTGTGAGGAGAGGAGATAATTTTGGAAACTAGGAGTCTATGTCATCATTTTAATGAAATAATAACAGATTTTTTCATTCACACCCATTTGCAATGTTACTGCTCACAGACAAGCTTCTGGGAGAAGGTGATTCATCAGCCAGCCATCCTATTGCAAGCAGGGGAAACAAATCACCATGCTGCACACATCATAAAAATGGAAATTGAGGAGGTTGTTCATTAATGCAGATTAGTTTTAAACTTGAAATGGCTTTGCTCTGCCGAGATTAATACACATACATGAAATTCTCAGTGGGCCTTGGTTTTTGGTAATGGATAGTCCTTATTACCTCGCTGACTAATGAACCTTCAGGCTCGGGAGGAGACACTTCTGATCATTCATGCTCCCTGTAGATGGATGAAGCAGCAGAGCTGCCTGGGACAGGCTTCCTCATAGACTCTGGTATCGGGTGGCCCTTCAGTCCAAATCTGACATCACTGAGCTGATTTGTTCTCACCAAAATCAAACATTCATTTTGTGTCCATTGTTTTTAGTCTCTGCAGCGACTCTTAGACCAAGCAACTGAACACCAATGAGCTAATTAACAAAAAAAGGTATTGGCTGAAGATAACCTAATGTGTTGCCCCTCACTGTCAGAATAGAAATATATTTTAAAGAGTTTTATATCCCATAATCTTAGGAATTGATTAATGGGAGAATTTTAAGCTTTGAGAAAAACCAATGGAGAATATTTTTCTTCCTCACTCAAAGGGAGAAGCTCTTAAATACTTCAAAACCACACCCTGCAGGGAGCGGCCTACTGCAATCCGACTAGAGGGGATTTTTTTCAATCTGTATATGGCTCACTTTTTAAATCAAATTTCACTGATTTGCCATTTGCTTACACAACTGTACTGTGCTGGATACATTTTTCCAGCCTAATGCAGGGGTTGGAGCTCTGAGCAGGCGCTCTGGTTACACAGCAGTCTACTTTTATTTCTCTTTCCACCCACTCTTCTTTTTCTTTAATCCTTTTTCTTCCCTTCCTTCCTCTATCTCCTCCTCCCTCCCTCTGTCTTATATTTGGTCACAATTCATCCCTTAATGTATCAAACCTGCTCATTCTTTCTCCCATAGATTTTGAATAATACAAACATTGTACAAAGTAAGAAATATTTCACTAATGAAGCTCATACAAAACAGAAGGGCAGGCACTTGTGAGTAGCCCTTAAATAGCCCTAACTTGTAGTCATGAAAACTTTTTTGAATGTGGTCTTATTTAAGTAAATGGTTTTAAATGTAACCCCAATATAGGCATTTGTTTATTTAGTAATGATGTGCATGTATTACTACTACTATATAGTGTGTACAATGCAAAATATTCGAAAACTGTAAAGGATAAAATTAAAAAGGAGGTCAGTAATAGGCCCTCCCTGGTGGCACAACGGATTAGGATGCAGCACTACAAGCTAGCCACAGGCACTTCAGTGAGAATTCAATCCCCACCCAGGAGGTGATCTACATGGTGTGGCAGACCTTCCCTGTCTCTCCCGCTGCTCCCCTCAGCAGTGTACTTCATCAGCCAGCCTGTTCTGCTCCCAACTCTGTCTCTGGTGAAGCCTTTCGCTGCCCCTGCACCTCTGGCATGTAACCCAGCTCTGTATGCATAAATAAATAAATAAATAAATAAATAAATCTTTTTTTTTCTTTTTTTTAAATATAGAGGTCAGTAAACCTTTTCTTAAAACACCAGATAGAAAATACTTTCAGCTTCTCAGGCCACACGGTATCTGCTGCAACCACTTGAGAGTCATTCTTTCATTGACAATCTGTAAGCTACAGTTCTACTACAATAAAACTGTATTTACCAAAAGAAAGGTGGTCTGGATTCACATTTTACCAGCCTCTGAACTAAAACAAGTAGTAGGAAAAATTGTAAATTTTTCCCCGTATCTGCTTGGAGGCCACCACCCAAGAACATAAGAAGAAATATGACTAGACTTTCTTTTACACCAATACCTGATTGCTACAACAGCAATTATTTGCTCTATTACTTCTATATACTGAAACAATAAAAAAATAAATAAATAAATAGCTATTTTAAGATAAAATTCTAAATTCTGGGCTATGCATAGTTAGAGGTATTTAATTAACTCTAATTTCTCACCAATTCTATGATTCAAATTCTTGCTTGAACAAAATGTGAAATTACTATGTATCTTGGACCTTTAAGGCTTCTGGAAAATAATCGAATAATTGGAAAATCCCAAGCAACCATTGAATAATGAAAAATAAAACCCCAATAAAGTCCTTAGACCTGTGTGTTAGCGTGCATATATGTTGAGTAAACAAATCGTGTCACCTTGATTTTTAAAATTGTCAATGCTGTTCTATGGAATCCAGTATGTCTCCTTATTTATCTGTAAAGGGGGATCTTAGAAATTTTTGACAAATTATTTAAATCATCTGTATCAAATCCAGTTGAAAATGGAAAGAGAAGACCAATGAATGTAACAGTTTTTGAGTTCAGGCCAGATTCACTGATGATTTTTTTTATCTTGCTTCACCATTATAGAAAATCTTAACAGTGCACTGGCACATTTAGAATGTCAGCACAATCAACCCTCTTGACACAAAGCCCTCTCTATGATGCTCTAGTAATAATTTCACCAAACAAAATGGAAGAGTTACTTTAATCATTTTAGCCAAATTGAATGTGTCAAGGAGAAATACTATTAATAGAGGCAGCACTAATTCAAAAGCATGCCTTTAGTCCTAACAATCTCAAGTGAGGCAGAGAAAAGAGATTGCATGGACCAAGAAGATGCTAGTAATCAAGAAGCCTTGATTTTAATGCAGTTCAATTGCAACCAATTTTAAATTTCTGAGCCTTGGTTTTCTTATTAATAATATAATAACACATGACTTACAAAACTACTGGGAGAGTAAAAGTGAAATAACACATGAAAAATTAGTTGCAAGGTGCATAGCACATAACTTAGCAAATATTTTGAGTATTTTTCTTCATTTCCTTCCTTCATGTACCTCAACATTATCATCTATAAAGCAAAAATTTTCTACCAAATTCATGTGATGACCATAAAGATTCTAGAAATAATTGATAAAAAAAAGCCTTGCAAAATGGAAAATTCTCGGCTCATGAAAGACATGGGTATGATTCAAGTTAACACAAAGTAACTCGACATATTGTTATTTCCTAATACTCCACACAGCTCATCTGTTGATTAGCCAAGAGATAAAAATCCGTTGCATATCCTCTTCTAAGAGTTTTTCCCAGGTTGATGCCAAAATTCACTCTCCTGAACAGGTGTTTTCTGTGTCTACTGGTACAGGTTTTCTTGATACTATTACAGCTACCATACAAGGTGACTATTATGTCTCTAATACCCTTTTTTTTTTTTTTTAAGGAGATATATACCAATCCTGACACACCCAGTTCAAACTCAACGCAATTAAGGTAAACAAAGGAGACAAACAATTCCTTCTCCTCCTAAGCCAACACCCAGAATATCCACTCGCCTCCCAAGTAATTACATGTCCCTGATGACTTTCAATGGTATAACCTGAAGAAGGCTAAAACACTTGTGTATTAAAACTGATTATCATAGCTAGTGAAAAATTCATCATAACAACTTTTTAGAACATAGATAATTCACCAAATATTTCTGGTGCTCTACTCTTTGAGTGCCTGGTAAACTGTACCTCTTCTTCCCTCTGTGATTGAATGTGACTAAGTTACTGATTGGGCCCAAAAGATGGAAAATTAAGCTAAGGGATGTAAAAGTCAGTGGGAAATCTTCCAGATATCTTTTCTCACTATTATGGTGACTTATAATATTCAAGTTATGGTTGTTCTCCAGTAAGGATGAAAAGACATAAATGAGAATCCATAGTCATTTCATGACTGACATGTAGCATGAAGATAAAATAAATACCTCACTTTTTTAGGTACCAATATTTTGAGAGTATTTATTAATGGAACCTAACAGCTTTATCCTAACAGTTATATTGTCAAAACTACTTTGAGTTTTCCGAAAGGCAGGTTTCAACCCAGCAATTATCAGTAACTAGTCAGTCAATAATTAACTCTATGAAAAAGTATATTTTCAAAGAAATGAAACTTGTATACAGTAAAAAATCATTAGTATTCAATACTCTAAAATATGATATGATGCCAAAGAAAGGTGAATTAAGAAAAACAATGGATAGCGAGAAAGCGGGATTTTTTTTAAAAATCAAGAAAACATGACACTACTACAAGTAGAAATATTGGATCTAAAAAACTGTACAACCATATTTACAAATACAATAGAGTGCTTCAGTGGCACACAAATACAAGCAGTGGAGACAAATAGTAAGCTTGGAAACACAGAAGCAGAAAATACAACTAGAACAATAAAGAAAAGCAATCAATGGGGAGAAAAAAGAAAATCAGGTAAAGAATTATTTTGGGAAAGTCAAAAGAGAAATAACATCCATATCATTTGTGTTCAGAAGGAGAAGAGAAAGACAGAAAATTTATTTAAATAAATAATTGCTGATCTCAATGTGTAAAACAAACCAGATGTCCTGTTCCAAGAGGCTCAAAGACTTCCAAACAAACTAACACCCAACCAAAGTAACACCCACCAACACCCTCCAGACACATAATAATTACTAATAATACATGATCAAGATGAAGGAGATAATTTTGTGACTGAGAAACTAAAAAATGTTAAAAACATGGATGAGTGTGAGAATGTGAGTATAATATAAAAGACGATCACATTTTTCTAGTCCAAGAGTACTCAAACAAATAATTCTATCTCCACTTTGTCCCATATGAGTATCTACCTTATTTGCTAAAATGTCAAGTCAAATAAGATGTGACAGCACTTTAAAAACTGTCAACTACCGGCCCTCCCTGGTGGCACAGCGGGTTAAAGCACAGCACTGAGAATCTAAAGTCGCTTCCGCATGAGTTTGATTCCCGCCTGCCCCAGAGGTGACCACATGGTGTGGCAGACCTCTCCTGACCCGCTGCTCCCCTCAGCAGTGTACTTCGTCGATCTGCCTGTTCTGCTCCCCACTCTGTCTCTGGTGAAGCCTCTCGCCGCCCTTGAGCCTCTGGCCTGTACCCCAGTTCTGTATGCACAAATAAATAAATCTTTAAAAAAAAAAAAAAAAACTGTCAACTACCAAGAAAAGTGGTGTCATTGCTTGACAAAAAGAATGACAAAATTATATTAAGTTATCTTTCAGATTAGGTTTGGAAGTTCAAGGAAATGTGAAAAAAAAATACTTATTAATCCTGTGGACACATTTCCTAGAAAAATCTATGTACAAAAATGTTATAGTACCCACAGAGTTTCATGATGGATTCCTTAGAGGAAAATGGTCCCTAAATGAATTTTCTAATGACTGCCATTGGACCCCTGAATCCCTCTCTAAGTCTGAACTCCCAATCATATTGTGGATCCTGGTCCTATTCCTGTAGACGCCTGGGTTGAAGTTCTATGAAAAAAAGCACACTGATGCATGCATCCTACAGAAGTTGGAGGTTACGGAGGTCCAAGTGATGCTTTTTCTGTAAGAGAATGAGGTATCAAACAAAGGAATTTGTTGAGGCTGATTTATGAGCTTAGGCTGAAGCATTTGCCCATCTGGATTAAGTTCACCCAGGAAAGAATAAGCGATTACTCTAAATTTTTTATACCATAAACATGCCATCTTGAAATACCCCCAAAGTTACTTTAAAGGGTTGCAAAACCAAATCACCACATTTCACCTCCTTAAAATGTTCCCCTTTAGGGAATCAAATTGTTCTCCTGGTTCTGAATTCTCTCCCCTTCCAAAGTACAGTCTTCTTGTACAGAGTTTTATAAGCCTGAACACACAAAAGAGAATGTCCTTCCTACAGCTGTTAAGAATAAAAATAACTTCTCCAAAAGGTGTCAATATAACATGAAGTAAAAAAGACAGGTTACAGCTTTACATACAATATGAACAACTGTTCTATTACTGTGTATAAAAACAATGAAAAAATAAAAATGTTAAGAGCAGTTATCTTTAGAAGTGAGATTAACAATGAGAGCTGTAATAGTCACTTTTTTCAAATCCTCTACACAAGCCTTATAATGTCTACAATCAGGGAAAAAATAAATGAAATAAAAGGCATGTGAGACGGATGAGCATCTCCATATACTCAGCTCTTACAAGAGAGGTCAACATTACTGTGCTAACAACCTTTTGTTCATTATTTCATTTAATCTTCACAACAGTCCTATCATAGATGATATCCATCTTTTTTAACTAAAATGTGGGAAAAAAGATTTATGGAGGTTTATGAAATAAATTCACAATCACATGGTTAGAAACGGGCAGAGCTTTTTAAACTCAGATCTATCTCATTTCCACAATCTGGACACTTTCTACTATTTCCCAAATAGCAGAAATAGTCCAACAATGAAATAACTGAAGTGGCATTATACTTTCTAAGTCTGACATGATTTGTGAAGAAAACTGTCTGTTCTGTGAACTCTGCCCCATGCAAGGGGGAAATCAAAGTTTCTCTCTCTCTAAAGTCAATGCCACCAACACAATGGATACAAGATTTCTCTCCACAAAGCACAAGAAAATTTCAAAACTTGAAAAATGTGAGAGCTGAGCTCAGTAATCAAGTAATGAGCCTTAACAAGGAAATAAGGTCATTGCCTGCAGGAGCAGAGAAGACCAAGAGACAGCAGCCACTCCTCCAGAACTCAGACTCCCAGGCAGGCCAGTCCAGCTTTCTATTCCTTTCCCAAATATTCCTGGAGAAAAGCAGCTTCTCCTCATTCCAAAGTTGTTCAGGGGGCCAAGAGGGAGGCAATAACTGGCTGGATTTCACCTCAGATGTCCACATGGTTGGCTCAGCAAATTGGCGGTTAGCACTTATGTGGCCAAAGTGGATATCTCACTCCAGTTATCTTTCTGTGAAGAAAAACTCCATGCAATTTACAGAGTCTGCACTACTAATCTCTACCAGCTGCCTCACAAATGCATGTGTTGGACTAAAGTGAGGCTACAGGGAGTCTGAGGGCAACCCAGAGGACTTAGTTTTGATGGGCCATATTTGACAGCCTTGACTTTAAAAATGAGACTTTTTGAAGCATCCTGTAAACCCATGTATTCATCAGAGTGTCATTGATTTCAAAAGCACACCAATAAGTTCTCATCTTTCCCAAGCCCACTGTATGACAATAAAGAAACAGAAAAGGAAATAAAATCTTGGCAGCACTAAGAACAGGGAGGAATAGACCACTGACAGATCAGAAAAGTGTATAGTCTTCTAGAAGTTAAAATCCCCTGATGGGATTATACTTGTGATGAATATAAGAAACCACAGCACAGAATTTTCTAAGGAGAAAAGTCTACAGCAGTCGTAGTTAATCTTCCAATTAGATCTGCAGTTTTTCCATGACTTGTAACATTATTTTTCTATTGCTACTATAACAAATTACCACAAACTCAATGGCTTAAAGAAACCAATTTATTATCTAATAATTTTGGCCATGAGTATGTCTGAAATAGGTCTAACTAAGCTAAAACTCAAAGACCATATCCTTCTCAAGGCTCTGGGGAGGACATCTGTTTCAACATCTAAGCTTCTGCAGTCTGTCCACATTCCTTTGCTTATGGCCTATGAATCACCACTATGAAGGCTTCTGTGGACACTGACCTTGTTGCCTACCTCTTATAAACACATTTGTGATTACATTGGGCTCACCTGAATAATTCATAATAATCTCCCTATCACAAGTTCCTCAATAAAGATGCAAAGCCATGACTGGAATAAAAAGATGTGGTACATATACACAATGGAATATTACTCAGCAACCAAAAAAAGAAACACTTTTGTAGCAACATGGGTGGAGCTGGAGAAGATCATGCTTAGTGAAATAAGCCAGAAAGAAAAGGAAAAATATTGGATGGTTTCACTCATAGTGGGAGTATTACAAACCAGGCAAGAAAATAATAATAATGAATGGCTATATACCAGAGACATTTTGTGGGGGTGGAGTGGGGAATGGGATCAAAAACATGGGGGGAGGGAAGTGCACTGGACTATGGTGATGGTGCACGGTGATTTGGTGATGGGAAGTCCACAGGGATTACAGCTGAAATGAAAAATGCACAAAATAATGTAAAAATAAACTATTACATAAAATAAATAAATATATGAAAATGCTTCTTAGGTAGCCCAATCTTCGGTGAGGTAGAGAGAGGAAAAGGAGAGCCATCTATAATCTTTCTATTTTATCAGAAATTAAGAAATTTGGGGGGAAAAAAGATGGAAAGCCCCGCCCCTTTTACCATGGAAAGCATCACATTCACAAATTTCAAGGATTAGTATATGGACATTTTCTGTCCAGCACATTTGGTAGATACACAAAGCAAATGAGAAGCAGGACAAGAAATAAAGTTTAAATACAAAATAGCTCAAGAGCAGTAACTCCACATACTCCAATCAGAACAACCAGCAAGACAGTAATGTTTACCCTAGAACAAGCTAGATAAATACACTCAATCAAACTGAATAGTTTGCCAGGAACCTGGATTTCTGCACAAAATTTAAAAATCAAGAACACATTGAACAACTAATCCTGGAGGAAAAATCAATAAACTTTAGAGGGAGCGGGGAGTTAGAATTTGTAATTAGTATCTTAAAAAAAAAATGTTTAATGACATTATATTCCTAAAATAAAAACAGCAATTCAGAAGATGGTCCTTGTGTAACCAGGGGAAAGACAGGTAAAAAAATCAAAAACCCCAAAACATAGTAAAACCCTTCCAGCAGATGTTGTTTTTATTCCAGAGATTTGCAACAAAGGAATCCACCCTGAACAGGAGCAAGCCAGATTCAGCTCCAAGACAACTCCCTATGACACAAACCTTTATCGTTTCTTTATTGTGCCCACCTAGAATAGGGGCCTTAAAGCCATTTTTGATCATAGAAAGATATGTCACCAGGCACGATGGAGCCAGTACACAGGCTGCAAGTACCACCTGACACATCCTGACCTATCTCTGAGGATGCTGGCAACCATCCTCCCCACCCCTCGATCCTTACGACATGCTTAAAAACAGGAAGCGTTACTCCCACCGGGGCTGGCACATCTTTGATGAGCTGCCATGAGAGTTCACTTATTTTGACTGGAAATCAGGAAAGCTTTTAGCTGAAATATTGTGGTCTTAAGTACCCTGACTTATCAAATGACCACACCCCATTTGCAAGGATCACATTTGGAAAGTATGCCAAGGATTTGTGAAATTAAGGAAAAAATACAAAGATAATACTCAGACATCACTACCCCTCTATTTGCTGCCCCTCCCATTGCCCCTCCTGATGAGGCCTGGTTGCTGAATTTCTACCCACACTGTGCAGTCAGAAGAGTAGGATGCCATCCCAACTACCTTGGGTTCTGGTGGTGCTGGGCAGATAAAGGCAGCTGGAACTGTGGTTTGTGCGGCAGCAGGGTGTTAGGAGCTGGGAGCAAGCCAGCCTTTAGTGCAAAGTAAGAGATGAGGAAGGGTGGCCCCAGGCAGGAGCTGGTGCCACAAGGCAAAGAAAGCCAACTGCAACCCATGTTCCTGGGCAGCTTCCATTTAACATATTTCAATCCACACAGACCCTTGGTTTCTCATTTGGGGAAGACAGGTCACACTGCTGTGACCCAGGCCTCAGCCGTCACCAACATGAGTCAGTGATGGCCCTCTGCCATACTTGTGGCTGTCTGCCTGGAACCAGTCTGGATGGCTCAGCTGGGGCTGGGGGGAAAGAATGAGTGTAGTCACCCTGGGCTAACCCTGATTAGGAAGAAAAATCAAAAATAAAATTATCTATGTATATATTAGGGATAAAGTTGAGAAGGCCTTCCAGATCATTAGGTAAAAAGACAAAGATAGATAACATCAATGACATGGAAGATAAATCTGGAAGGCCCAACATCCATCTAACAACATTTTCAGAATAGGGGGTGGGGACAGGAAAAATATTAGGGAATAAATGAAAAGAGAAAATTTTCTTGAACTGAAAAGAGATACCATTCATTTTTTGAGAAGATCATATGATCAGGGTTAGTAAAAATAGACACCTTGAGCCACATTCTCACAGAATTATAGAACACTATGATGAGCGAAAAGTCTCAAATCTCCAAAGAATTTAAAAAGGGAGGAAGAAAAAGCCCTCACCTACAAAGGAATGGAAATCAGTTCTCTATAGCAACATTATTTAGAAGACAATAAGCCATGATTCCAAAGTTCCATAGTAAATTATAAGATTGAATATAAAATTCCAATCTTCAAACTATCTACTGTGAACAAGGGAAAAATCAATGCACTTTTGGGCAAGTTTCAGGATGTTTCTCAAGAGAGGCTTCCTACAAGCTACAGCCTTACTGGCAGGTACTGTCGCAGAATAAAGCAGAAACCAGGAAGAAGGTTGGATTTTAACACCTAATCCTGCAATCCCTTTTTTGTGATTTTGAGTGCTACAAAGACAAGAAAGTCAGAGTGTATTTTCCTTGCTTGCATGTGAATCTGCACAGGTGGTAAGAAGTTATGTTCTGAGGCAAATCAGGTGGAACTTCTGCTCCTCCCCATTCCGAACTTAGGAGATCGGCATCAGGCTACAAAGCAAAGGAATTTTTGCCACAACTTTCCCACTTAATGCTCAGGGTGTTCTCCTGGCTCAATTGTTCATCTCTGGTTCTGACACGTCTGAAGGTTGTAAAAATTATGTAAACCACCTATGATTGTGTCATACATCACTTTCCATTGAAACCAGAATGGATCCTGTTCCCTGCATTTGGGCATTAGGAATAAGAATGAAAAAGAATAGAACAGGTGGCCCTCCCTGGTGGTGCAGTGGGTTAAAGCACAGCACTGAGAAGCTTAAGCCGCTTCCACATGAGTTCAATTCCCGCCTGCCCCGGAGGTGACCACATGGCGCGGCAGACCTCTCCTGACCCGTCCACTGCTCCCCTCAGCAGTGTACTTCATTGATCTGCCTGTTCTGCTCCCCTCTCTGTCTCTGGTGAAGCCTCTCACTGCCCCTGAGCCTCTGGACTGTACCCCAGTTCTGTATGCACAAATAAATAAATCTTTAAAAAAAAAAAAAGAATAGGACAGGTGATTGTTGCTTTCATTTTTGCTGTATTGCTTTATTTTTGTATGTGTCTATATGACTTTGAATAGAACTTTGTATTTGTTTTAATGTAGTAATTGGCAAAAAAAAAAAAAGCACCTTTGTCTAACTCACATACTAGAATATCCAAACATTCACATAATTTTACAAATCATTAGTAATCAAAGAAATGCAAATTGAAACTATGCCTTACCCATCCAACTGGCACAAATTCAGAAGTTCCTTGCCTACTGCAGTTTGAATCTTAGGTGGAAATACAAAACATCACAGCCTTTTGTGAAAGTAATCTGACTACACTGATTAAAGTATAGATTAAAATTTTAAATATATGTATTCTCAGCCCAGCCAATCTATACTAGAAATCTATCTCACAGAAACAAATAAAATCATAAAAACTATTTTTAATAGTAATAAACTCTGGTGTAAAAAATAAAAGTAAATGACCAATAGTGGTGATAAGACGGGATACTAATAAACTAGGTTCACACTCACTGTAGCTTTGAAAAGAATATCACAATACCTGCTGATATAAAGTGATTCCCACATGATATTGAGTAAAAAAAAAAAGCTCAAGAAAAATGAAAAACCTCCAAAAAAAAATCAGTGTTTAGAAGCTCTACTTTTGCTTACACCATTCCTTCCACTACCACCAACCTCTTATTCTGTTTAGTAAATCTTACCTGTGATGACTATAAATTGACTGTGATTCAATAATATAAAATGAGGCCTGTTAATATTCATATGTTTATATAGAGACTGATGTTGAAAGGGTTTCCAAAACATTTTATTTTATTTTTATGAATTATGTATCTATGCATAGAAGAAATGGGGTACAGGCCAAAGGTATGGTGAAAGGATTCACCAGAGACAGAGTGGGGAGCACAACAGGCATATTGACAAAGTACACTGCTAAGGGGAACAGTGGACAGTTCAGGAGAGGTCTGCCATGCCATGTGGATCACCTACCTGACTGGGGATCGAATTCATGCAGCAGAGTTCATAACGTGGTGCTTTAACCAGTTGTTACACCAGGGAGGGCCTTACTTTTTCGTTTTTTATGTAACATTTTATTTTTTACCCACTACTGCTATATTTATAAACACAGTAGTGCAATCTAGAAAAAAATCTACAGACCTCTAAGTTCTAAGTTTTAGAATGTGAAACTATAGTTACTTGTTTTAATAAAATAATAACTGAGACTGATTGAACATCCTAAGTCTAGTATATATATTAACTGACTGA
Organism: Condylura cristata; assembly: GCF_000260355.1. NCBI lineage: Eukaryota > Metazoa > Chordata > Mammalia > Eulipotyphla > Talpidae > Condylura > Condylura cristata. Next base: position 76,334,569 of record NW_004567103.1, on the reverse strand, counting down.
TTTTCACACACATACACACAAAAATGTTCTGGCAAGTACAATTTTATACAAATTTTGTAGTGAGGAAAGTGAAATATAGTTTATTTACTTAAGACAAGCAAACAAGTATTTTAGAATTTTTTTAACAACAAAATGTTGCTATTCATGTGCATTCATACCATTATCTAGGAAGTCATTAACTAGGACCTCTTATTCAGTCACCCATTTCTTAAGTAATCTGGTTTTCAATATGAACGTTTAAAACATTTTCTACTATTGACTATATGCTCTCTTCCCACAGTATCTTCTGATACCTTGAAAACAGCAATGGTGTACTGGGTTATGTTATAAAAAACTTATTTTGGGCAAAGTTCGCCTTCATACTGTGATACCCAAGAGGGACAAGAAATATAATAGATGACTCAAGTTTTAGTCCTTTAGGTTTTGCCATATGGAAAAAAAAAAATATTCTCAACAAACACAGCAACCCAGTATCCATGCACTTCACATTTCAGAGCACGCAATGGAAGAGATGTAATTACCACGGTTAATTGGTTCCTGGTAAAATGTCACTGAGAATGAGAACTCATTAATTTATCATTTCAATCACTGGAGACACCAGGTGCTCCTACTCAGGGTCAGCTCTGTGGTATCAGTTCAACATTTTTTTCTCCTCATTGAAAAAGAAAATAGAAACATCAATTTGTATATTATGATTTGGAATATATTCTCTATATTAAATGTTAAAAAAAAAAAGCATGCAAATTATCCAGGCAGAAAAACTTCCACACAATTCAGTGAGAGCCATGTGAAATTTCTGACCTTTATGAATTAAGCAGGTGTGTGAGTTCAACACATATAAACACAGACAAGTAAAAGTAACTCTTTCCATCTTGTCTCTAGCAGTCTTACTTCGGAAATTTAAAAAATAAGAGCTGACCAGACTGAAGGGAAAGCTGTTACCTCAGGATTGTGTCACAGGTCATGTTTTCACATCAGCGAATTCAATCATCCCTAGAGATTGAAATAGTTTAGGGGGAAATTCCTAAATGTATTCCACCAGCTTTTGATATTATCTGTTCTATTCTCATGTATCTCAATAATCACATATCTTCAAATCTCTAAACAATGGGTGTGTACATGGGATGAGAATGATGATGAGGGTAATAATGGAGGAGAAGGAGAGGGAGGGAGGGGAAAGGTTGTAAAGGGGAGAAGGGGAAGAAGTGATAATGATGCTGGTGATCGTGGTGGAGATGGTAGTGTCGCTGTTGGAGGTGACTATGGGGTGGTGGTGCGATAGGGAGATAATGACTGTTCTTAGGTACTGTTCAAAAATCTGCACTTCTAATTCTTAACCTGCCTTGGGACATTAAAGAGGAAATCACTGAAACTGAAAAGGAACTGTATTTCTACATTAGACATTTCTTCATTTGCCTTTATGCTAGTGATTAATAGTAATCTTCATTTCACTTCCCATGGGAGCTACTTCTAACATCTTCAAATTTTGGCTAAATCTATTTAGCCAAATAGATTTGCCTTTAACAAAAAAGGGGATTTTCTTATTGGAAGAATGAAATTGTCACTATTCTATAAAGTTCCTTCTTGAAAAGCATTTGTGCATCTCACACAAATGAGTGTTTATTAATATAGAAAAATGATCTGGAAATGTTAAATAAAAAAAATCAGGTTACCGAAAAAGAAAGCACAGCACAGTGGGTACTTTATTCAGAGATAAGACATCTATATAATTAACTCTTTTGTTTTGGGGAATGATTTTCTATGTTCTTATGGTTTAATGCTTTTCTGTATTTAAAAACTTGCAATGAGAAAAATTATTTTTAAGCATATGCAAAGAAAGAGGGGTTTTTTGTTTGGTTTGTTTGTTTGTTGTTTTGTTTTTTGCTGTAGCTGGAATGCCAAATACAATAAATGAAATACTTGTATCGAGAATACACTGAAACTTGAAAACACAGATCTGTCCTCTCTGCTCAGGCTTAGCTTAGAGTAGCAAAGAAGTTCTTGTGGGGATGGGTGGGAGATGAAGAAAAGGGATGGAAATTACATGCAATTGAAGAGGAAATATATCTAAAGATCAGGGAGAGGTGTCTGAATGAGAGAGATATTTGATTTCAACTCAATAGTATTATCACCTGTTTGGTACCAAGCATTTAACTTCACAGCAAGATAAAGAATCAGCACATAGGCCCTCCCTGGTGGTGCAGCAGGTTAAAGCACAGCACTAAGAAGCTTAAGCCACTTCCACATGAGTTCGATCTCTGCTTGCCCGCCTGCCCCAGAGGTGACCACATGGCGAGGCAGACCCCTCCTGTCCCGCCCACTGCTCCCCTCAGCAGTGTACTTCGTGGATCTGCCTGTTCTGCTCCCCACTCTGTCTCTGGTGGGTCCTCTCACCCTCTGCATCTCTGCCCAGTACTGTATGAATAAATAAATAAATCTTTAAAAAAAAAAAAAAGAATCAGCACATACATAGAGCTCAGAATCCATAAGAGAGAGAAATGGCAGCTGTGGCTCCATGGCAGTGGGAGCAGTGCTAAGTAGACATGGCAATGCTTTCTGTGAAATTCCAGAGAAGAGACCTGGGCGTGAGAGCAGAGTCTTCATGACATGGCTAACAGGGTGCGTGAAACCACAGAAATGAAGAGGAAAGGGAAAGTATGTGTGTTCCAGGCAAAAGGATGCCTCCAACAAAGACACCTCAGTCACCAGCAAGGTATGATTACAGAGCAACACAGAGGATAAGGTGTGGGTGTAGATGGTGCTGGAGCAATAAGCAAAGCATATGCGGTTGGTGGGGTTGGGGTGCTCCACCCCACCTTATCAGACCAAGAATATTATACTTTTAACTTGTACAGATGAAATCCATGTATGGATTTTAAGGGGGTTTAACATTGCTAAACTCTGCTCCCAGAATATAGTGAGGGTGATGCAGTTTCTCTACTCATGTGTTTCTGAAGTGGCTTCTCCCTCTGTGTCTCTCTCTTCACCTCTTAAAAGGACACTAGTCATATCTGATTAGGGCCTACACTAATGACCTCCTCACAATTTGATTACATCAGCAAAGATCCTGTTTCCAAATAAGTTCATATTTGTAGGTACCAGTGGTTAGGACTTCAGCAACTGTTGTGGGAGGACACAATTCAACCTATTGCCTAAGCCTTCCAACTTCACTTTGTTTATTAATCTCAAGAATGATTAAAGCTATTTATTCCCTCTGAACCTCACGAACTAACCCCAGAAGCAGGGTAGGGAAGTACATCTCACACTGTCACTAACTTACTACACAACCTCAACCAGAGATCAGCCCCTCTGCAGTATGCTTACCCCTCCCTATAAAAGTCTAAGGCAGGCCCCTCCCTGGTGGCACAGCGGGTTAAAGTGCAGCACTGCAAGCAAGCCATAGCCACTTCAGTACAAGTTCAATACCTGATCCGGAGCTGACCCACATGGCACAGCAGACCTTTCCTGTCTCTCCCGCTGGCTGCTTCCCTTAGCAGTGTGCTGTGTCAGTAGGCCTGTTCTGCTCCCCACTCTGTCTTTGGTGAATCCTCTCACCACCCCTGTGCCTCTGCCTGTACCCCAGTTTTGTATGAATAAATAAATAAATAAATCTTAAAAAAAAAAAATCCTAAGGCAGATTCCACCCTACCAATTGACATCCTCCCCCTACTGCAACAGATTGAATGAAATCAGTCTCCTTACTGGTTCATTGTTATCTTTGACAGTGGGCAGGGCATTAAAGATTCACTCCTGTATTTTGAGAAACATTAGTGAAACCATGGGAGTAAGGAGTGACAGGAGATGCTGGGTGGCACAAGCTGTAGTGACTACTGGGTGCTTGGCACAAACGCTTCCATGGGACCAAGTCGTGTACCCTTCTTACTGAGAACATCAGTTGGTGACAGCTTCAGGGACAGCAGGGGCCAGTCTGGCTGGCAATTGCCTGAGTTTTTTCACTGTACTCTGAAGACTAGACAGATGTGATGGGATAATATATTTGTGGTTTCTCATTTCTAACTATAGGTGTTTTTCCCTCCCCACCTTCCAGAAATATATAAAAAGGGATTCAGGCCTGGTACTGACTTTCTTGTGTGTTTTTCTGTTGCTGGGAGCAGAAACTGACAGTCACCAAGGACATAACTAGGCAAATCACTACTAAACATCTGAGTGAGAATCTCCTCTCACATTCAAAGTCTTTTGCATTTGCAGAGTGTGGGAGGGTGTGTGGGGAGCACAGAAGTGGGTAGTGGGAAATGCGGATTGTGCTGTCCACCTCTAAGTGAGCCCTGACTGGAGCAATTCAGTCATGCTGTTCTCAGTTTTGAGGCCTCTGTAGAAAATCTGATACATGCAAAGTCTGCATATCATCCTGCTAGGTATTTCAACTCAGTCCTACATAGCACCCTGCCAATTCTTCAAGAAACCTTCCTGGGCCTCCTTGGTAGCACAAGGGGTTAAAGTACAGCACTCTGAAGCTAGCCATGGCCCCTGAGTTCAATCCTCGGCCAGGGAGGTGACCTGCATGGCACAGCAGACCTCTCCTGATCTGCCTGCTGCTCCCCTCAGCAGTACATTTCAGTCAGTCTGCTTGTTCTGCTCCCACTGTCTTTGGGGAATCTCTCACCTCCAGCCCCTCTGGCCTGTTCTCAATTCTTGCATGCATAAATAAAGAAATCTTTTTTAAAACATGAGGCTTTCCTGCTCTGACAACTCTGGTTCTCACTGCACACTCCTTTTCTGGATCACCCAATGCACATATCAGAACAACATATTCTGATGAGAAAATATATTCTGTCTCATGTTGGTCTCGTTTCTCCAGGTTGATCCCAATAGCACTGCACACTTTTTGAAAATAGAAGACTTGCTTTATACTTATTTTGTATCCCCTATGGCTTTTACCACTTTGTTGCCAACATGAAGGTGCTCAATACATATTTGAAGTGAGTTGAATTGAATTTCCAATCAGACACACGCTAGATGGAAAGAGCTTCAATGTGGTTAGGGGAGTAGTACACAGAGCAGAAAGAGACTACACACAAAGTTTCTCTCTGAAGTCTGGGTGTTGTAAAATTGAAAAGAGAATTTGTAAAGGTAACATATGTTTCTGATTCTTGGAGCTGAATAATGTTGTTTATATATCTCTGGGAATAATAACCTGGGCTCAGGATCCAATATATTGGATCTATTTGCATAGGCAGCTTCTGGGTACTGGGACTATGAAAGAGGAATGAAGGAGGAAGTCCTAGCTACCTTGGATTCCTTTCCCAACTTAGCTTAAGCTCCTTCCCACCCAAAAGGTTTGGGAGCTAGATGGGATGGTGGAGACTCAGAGCTAGCAGGAAATCTCTCTGGGACCAGGTACCCTGGGTTAGAAGGCATGTCCCCTTTCTCATCTCACCTCTCTGCCTCTCCTCTCTTTTCCTCTCTTCCCTTCCTCCCACTCTTCCTCCCTCTCTCTCTTACACACACAAAGAGAGAAAGAGAGCGAGGCATGCACAAATTCACAATGCATCAGGACAGCTAGCTCTGGTCTTCCCTCACGCTTGCATACCTTTCCCAACAAAGAGAAATTATTTTCAAGAAAAATTCTAACATTGCTCAATCCCATCTAATGGCATTTTAATAGTAATAAGCTTAATGTGTCTATTTTGGATTAATATAAAGGGAACCCAAGGTCTCAAACCTCACCAACTAATAAATTCAGGAGGATTCATAAGTATAAACACTTCTGAAACAGTGCCATTAACACCCAAATGATCTGACTGTAGCCCCAGAGACTATAACAGGAAATTCAGATGTAATGTATTCCACCACCACCCCCTTTCCTATATTGTTAGGGTGTCCATGTGTATAGTTAAATGTATGCCCTCATTTGTTCCTGAGATGGTAGACATGGGAGCCTCAGCCTCTTCCCCTGAAACTGAAAGTCACACAACGCCCTGGTCTGCATTCTTTTTTTTTTTTTTTTAAGATTTATTTATTTATGCTTACAGAACTGGGGTACAGGCCAAAGGTGTGGTGGGTGAGAGGATTCACCAGAGACAGAGTGGGTAGCAGAACAGGCAGACTGACAAAGTACACTGCTGAGGGGAGCAGCGGGCGGGTCAGGAGAGGTCTGCCGTGCCATGTGCATCAGCTCCCAGGTCAGGATTGAACTCATGCTGCAGTGGCTTTGGAAAACTTCATAATGCAGTGCTTTAACCTGCTGTGCCACCAGGGAGAGGCCCTCATTCTATCAACTCACCTGCTCTCCTATCCCTGCAAGGTAATAATGGTCATGCTCTCTGAGGCCTATAGGAAGAGGAGGCCTTCTACAATTGCCAGTCAGGATTCTCCCCCCAAGCTCCACCCCAACTTCTCCCAGGAGCTCAAAACTTACTTGGGGATGATGATACAGTATATAAGCAAAAATAATTTGGTAGCAGTTGTGAGTCATTCTCAGGTAGCAGCCAAAAGGTAGGGCCAAAGAGAAGGCACTGGGAGCTTTCCCCACCACCCTTTGATTTCAGTTAGCATCCACCAGAAAGAAACAAAAGACACCAGAAGTAAAAAAAAAAAAAATGTTTTTTAAGTCTCTGACAAAGACTTTACTGGCAACTTTCCACACAGTTAGTCAAAAAAATTAAAAATAAAATTCAGAACACAATATCTCACTTACTAGAAATCAACATGACAAGAATCCCTTCTCATTGTTGTTTAAAAAAAAAACCTAAAAACTTAGTTTGGTGGGTGGACATGACTTTGATCATCCACCCAAGGAACCAAAATAACCAGGCAGAGAATTCAAACCAAGGCAGCAGAGGAGGGGATAAGATTTTAAAATAACTACTTTTGTGACACAAATATGAAGCTGAAAAAGACAGGCTTTGGGCTAGGCATTGTCCTCACTATGACTATCATCATGTTTTCTTCTAGCTTGCCCAATGTCCTTAGTGCTGACTGGAGGTACTGCCATAAAAAGTCACAAGGCAGGAAGGCATAGAACATGCCCGTGCTGTCTCTGCCCTTGGACCTACCCACTGGCAGGCTGATCACCCCTGCCATCTGCTTCTGTTTTAATGGGAGGCCAGTTTCCTAGAAGCCACCTCTGTATGCCTGGCTCCACCATGGGCATCCCCTATTGCCACCACTGGGGGTGGCCTGAGTGGCTAGGAGCACCACATAGCCATTGGGGATCCCTTACTATCAATCAAATTTGACCCAAACATTGGAAGCAGAGATGTTTGGGGAGCATGAGTTGTATCTCTGCTTGGCTCTGTGGCTGATGGCATTGTATTCCCAATGTAATGATTCTTTTAATGTGACAAGGAGTTGGAGAAAGGGATGCTGAGCAAAGGAGTACATATATTCCCCATAACTCGAATTACTACAATGAATTGCTACATTACTCACCTTTGCACTAGGCATTAATCACAAAAACAAAAAACTGCAGAGCCAGGGAGTTAGAGAGGATGTACTATTTCAACCTGCACCCTGTGCCAAATGAATACAGCTGCAATGAAAGCCTGCAGAGCTCCCCCTTCCCATCTGCTTTCAAACTGTAGTACAGCAGCTTCAGGGAGAACCTTATAGCAGCCAAGGAAGAAGCCATTGAGGCAGAGTTGTATCCTTAATAACCAGCAAAGGCCACCTGCCTGCAAAGTCTTTGCTAGGTCCTCTTCTGTGTCTTACTCCTTGCACTTCAACACACCTCTAGAAGTTCATGCCTGATTTTGCCAAATTTTTGAGAACCCACCTATTAAAAAGTCTATAGTGGGGAATATTATATAGCAGGAATAAAAAAGATAAATGACAAGAAAGAAGTAAACGGCGTTGATAAAAAAATATTAACACAAAAGGCAAGTTTTCAAAGATAAAATATCTATTAATGTATCAATGTATTTATATTGTTTAACAAAAACCTACCATATTTTATTTTCCACCAGGAAGATAGGTTCAACTTGAGTCTAAGAAGACTTATAGAAAACACATGTATACAATAATTGTATTTGAGATTGGGATGTCTTTTTTTTTTTTTTTTTTGCATAGAAGAACAGGGGTACAGGACAGAGTTGCAGGGAGTTGGGTAAGAGGAGTCACCAGAGACAGAGTAGGGAGCAGGAAAGGTGAATCTGTTGAAATGCACTGCTTTGGGGAGCAGCAGGCAAGACAGGACAGCTCTGCTGCACCATGTGGGTCATCTCCCTGACCCAAGATGAAACTCAGGCCAGGCTGCTATGGCTAGCACTGAGACTTAACCCTTAGGTGACCAGGGAGACCCAGGACATCCTGAAGAATTTCACCACCCCCAGTTGTGCCAAGTTTCTAGGGTCTTATACAAATTGAAGAAATTGAGGGGGGGGGGTAGGGAGAGAGCTATCTACTCTGTATCAATCACATATCAATGCTGACCTCACAAATCATCAATTCTCTTATTGTTATGACACCTTGAGTTCCAGAGACTCACTAGAACAGTGGTGTGGAACTCTGTCTTGTTCTTTAGTGTTAATATAATCTGCAATCATTTTTTCTCTGGATCTTTCCAAACACCTACCTCTCTTAGAGAGCAGGGCCTGATTATCCAGTAATTTAGCACAAATAGGCTCTGCTCTCCCTCTTCTACCTCCTTCTTGATCTGAAGAAATTTCTTTCCCCCAGTAGTATGGCTTGTCTTCTTTTTTCTCTGCAAACCCTCCAGATTGTAGAAGAGGCATAGGTTTTGATGACAAAAACCAGGAATTCTTTATAGGTTACTTCACACTCCAATTTGACACTCATCTAAAATACTGAAAACCAACCTGGCCAACCTTTTCAGTGGCAGGGAAGAAAAACAATTTTTAAGCACACACACACACAAATATATATATAAATAATTATATTCAGATGGACACTTATGAGATAAATTTCAGGGAAAGATGAAAGGGTAACTCAACTTCTTAGCCTATGAGCTTGAATTAATTTTGAACTTATAAAATGAAGAATACAAAACATGTTGCTTTTACTTAGAATTTAAAAATATCTCTTTTCTATAAACAGTCAAGTGAATATTATTTTAAAAGTATTTTTATGGAATAAGTAGCCAGGTGAAGTAAAAAGTTTTAAATTAAATGGGAAAAAAAGTACAACTAAAATAGACAACAGCGAAATAACCTATAAATTTCTCATTGGAAAGACTATTTTCATAAATCTCATCTGAAGATATGAGAGCCTATACCCCTAAATCATATACAGTGCTTTAAACCAATGTTACATCAATTAAAATATATATGTACAATTTCTTAAGAAAGAAAACATGGCCCTCCCTGGTGGCGCAACGAGTTAGGACACAGCACTGCAAGCTGGCCGCAGCCACTTCAACATAGATTCTAACCCAGGCCCTGGAGATGATCCACATGGTGCAGCAGACCTCTCCTGACCCACCCGCTGCTGCCCTCAGCAGTGTATTTCAGTGAATTATATTCATAAGGAATAGAAGCTTTAGAGTGTGACTTTATGTTTAAGTTTTTTTTTTTTTCTCCAGAGTTCAGTGTTTCAAGAGTAACATTTATTGCCACCATTGTTGCACAGCAAATATTGTGAACCTGCCACTCACCAGGCACTATTCAAACCCTTAACATTGGGCCTTCCCTGGTGGCACAAAGGGTTAAAGTGCAGCATTGGGAAGCTGGCCAGTACTTCAGTGCAGTGGGAGGGTGCAGTGCCAGTTAGATCCCAGCCTGGGAGGTGACCCACATGGCACGGCAGACCTCTCCTGTCTCACCCACTGCTCCCCCCAGCAGTGTACTTTGTCAGTCTGCCTGTTCTAGCCACACACCCCCAACTCTGTCACTGGTGATTGGTGATTCCTCTGACCCCTCACACCGCTGGCCTATACTGTTCTGTATACATAAATCTTTCTTTAAAAACCTTAACATAATACTTTATTTAATCAACCCAATACATTTAAGAAACAGGTATTGCATGATTATTATTTTACACTCTAAAAATCTTGTAATCAGTAACTGAAATTTGTCTGACTAGAAGTTCACCACTGCCTGAGTGCCACCCTCCTCCCCACACATCTCACTGTAATTGTACAAGTCTGACCATTTTCCATTCTCACCTCACAATCTTTTTTTTTTTTCAAACCTCACAATCTTTTATCTCCCTCCATCCTGAAATCTGTTCATTATTTTCTAGTGGGAAATGTGGAAGAAGACTGAGAAGGAAAAGGAGGCTGGAGAGAGAATAAAGAAGACATAATTTGGGAATTAAGTTTGCCTGATGGTTGCCAGGTGGCTGTCCCCCTTAGCTCCTAACTGGAACTCAGTTGCATTTGTTGGAGGTTGTTTGGTAGGACTAGTTGTGGCAGACATATTTCTGGAGCTCTTGGGCACTAGTTGAATTGAAAACCTGTGACCTAACCTTAAAGGAAGATTTTTTTACTCATCACATACACACATATTCCAACCCTAGGAAGACCACTACTTCTTCAACAATGAAAAAGAACATCATCAATAGAATGTTTATGTGACCAATAGAAAAATGATGAGGAAGATTCAGCACAGGAAAACACAAGCCCTATAGCTATGTCATAGAGCCTTCAGATTTATATTTTATGGATACATAAAAGAGGCTTTTTGTGTATTAAAAAAAAACAAATGCTCAAAAGTATAGGACAGGATATCCTGCCTGAAAAAAAGGGAGCATTGTTAGTGTAGCTTCTCTGAGCTCTGTCTTTACCCTCAATTCTTAGTTCCAATTTGTAAGCAGGATATTAAAACTGGCGTATGAAAACTGCACTGTTGAAAACTGTGAGGTGGCCCTCCCTGGTGGCGCAGCGGTTAAAGCACAGCACTAAGAAGCTAAAGCCACTTCCGCATGGGTTCGATTCCTGCCTGCCCCAGAGGTGACCACATGGCGCGGCAGACCTCTCCTGACCCGCCCGCTGCTCCCCTCAGCAGTGTACTTCATCAATCTGCCTCCTCTGCTCCCCACTCTGTCTCTGGTGAAGCCTCTCACCACCCCTGAGCCTCTGGCCTGTACCCCAGTTCTGTATGCACAAATAAATAAATCTTTAAAAAAAAAGAAAGAAAACTGTGAGGTGCCAACCTGAGATAACATCCAGCTAAGAAACTGTCCAAGTCACATAGGGCCTTCAGCCAGAAGAGGGAAGACACTGTACTTTCTGTTAAATGGCTAGGATATGAGAGAAGATGGCAAATTCAAAAAGTAGTCCAGGGCCCTCCCTGGTAGTACAGTGGGTTAAGGCACAGCACAGCAAACTAGCCACAGCTGCCTCAGTGAAAGTTCGATTCCTGGCCCCAAAGGCAATCCACATGGCACAGCATACCTCACCTGTCTCGCCTGCTGCTTCCCTCAGCAGTGTACTTCATAGGCCTGCCTGTTCTGTTCTCCACTCTGTCTCTGGTGAATCCTCTCACCACCCCTGTACCTCTGGTCTGCACCTCAGTTCTTGTGAGCATAAATAAATAAATCTTTAAAAAAAAAAAGAGTCTAGATAGATGCTGAACAGAGAGGCAAACATCTCTTAGACACCGTAAACCTATGCTGACCCTGACAGAAATAACACTGAGGAAATTCAGCAACAAAGGTGGCCAGAGAAAGATGACTAGAGACTGTAGTCAGGGAAGGAGATTGTTATAATTTCAGAGCCAGGCTTCTATGCTTAAATAGCAGCCCTAGGGAGACAAGAGTTAGTTTTTATGGCCTGTACCCTTAGCTGAGGGTAAATATGGGAAGTGATTCTAGGCCATCCCATGTAGGCTGGGACACCAATAAAAAAGGACAGAGTATAAAATGGCACTTGTCCTCCCTTACACTCAGGATTCAAGTTAATTCTGTGAAGCACAGCAGTGTGGCCCACAGACACTAGACATGCACATCTGGAAATCCAGCGAGAAGGGCTATCAGCAATGCCACAAACATAAACCACTCCATACACACAACTTTCACTAGTGACTGGATGCCTCCAGGCCCCTCTCCCACCTCCTGACTCAGTAGCTATAGATCAATTTTCCCTGACATACAACATACTGAAATGTCAAGCCATGAAAAGCTTTAAAAGCCCACATTGCCATCTGCTGGAAAGTGGAAGTTCTGCGCCTTCAGGGCTCTTGAAAATAACAACCTGGAAAGCAACAAAATGGGGAGATGAAAAAAATACAAGTAGCACCTTGAGTCCTCAAGGGAACATTGCACCACAGAGCAAAAGAACTCTCCAGAAGTCATCCATAAATATATCGAAGATATTTTCTAACTTATAACCGAGTTCAAAATTGCCCTGATAAAGAAAACACAAATATATACAAAATACTCTAAAAAACAAATGAATAGTCTAAGAAATAAAATTAATGAACAGAAGGTATAAATTAAAACTTTAAGTAAGACAATAACCTGTGTGTGTGTGTATATATATATATACACACACATATATATAATTATTATTATTATTAAAAAGATCAATAGAAGAAATAAAAATTTCTGGAGAAAGCTATGGAAGTAGAATAGAGCAAATGGAAGATTGAATCAATGTCCCTGGAGATGTGATACACAAATAATACAAGCAGAAGAAGAAAGAAAAATACAGAGAAAAAATAAAGAAACAGTTGGAGAATGGCCTGACTTCTTGAGGAAAATCCACTTAAAAGTAATGGGTATTCGGCCCTCCCTGGTGGGGCAGCGGGTTAAAGCACTGCACTGAGAAGCTAAAGCCACTTCCGCATGAGTTCGATTGCGCCTGTCCTGGAGGTGACCACATGGCGTGGCAGACCTCTCCTGACCTGCCTGCTGCTCCCCTCAGCAGTGTATTTCGTCGATCTGCCTGTTCTGCTTCCCATTCTGTCTCTGGTGAAGCCTCTCACCACCCCTGAGCCTCTGGCCTGTACCCCAGTTCTGTATGTACAAATAAATAAATCTTTAAAAAAAATAAATAAAATAAGAATGGGTATTCTAGAATGGAAAGTGAGAGAACACAGAGAATTTATTCAGAGAAATAAAGAGGAAAATTCCCCAAATCTGGAGCTAGAACAAGTCGATGAAGCTAAAACAACATCTGATTACCTAAACATAATGAGTTCTATACCAAGAAACATGAGTTTTTTTTCCAAGAGTCCGAGCCCAATAAAGACTATTGAAGCTGGCTAGCAGAAGAAGCAGATAACCTATAAAGGTATCCATCATCATGCTTATATCTGACTTTCCTAAGGAAACATAGTGGAAAAGGAGAGATGAAAATTATTATTTAAATCTGTATTTAAAACATTGAAAGATAAAAACTGCCAGCCAAGAATACTCTATCGAGGAAGAGTCTCTGTCAGATATAAAGGGGAACAAAAGGTTTCTCAGACAAACAGCAGCTGAAGAATCACAAGAGCTCCCATCCAAGAAATTTGAAAGGTTCTCTCACATTTAGATATAAAGAAGTATATTCACAAAAAACTAACTGATAGAATGATAGAACCAGAAAATATAAGGAAAATGACAGTAGTAGACCTCATCTAACAATCATTATACATGTAAATGGATTGAATTCACCAATCAAAAGGGGCAGAATGGCTAGCTGGATCATAAAACAGAATCCAGGAAAAACACCTGAACTCCTAGGATGAACAGGTATAAAGTAAATTGTTGGATGACTGTCCTACAAGCGAGTGGGACACAAGGACTGGCAGGAACAGACCATTCTACCAGATAGAATAGTTGTCCAGCTAAGAGGTAATAAGAAGAGCATACAGGACTGTGCTGATGGCACATGGATGGATTAGTAGTGGGAGGTCCATGGGGATTACATTCAAAGATAAATAAATTTAAAAGACAAAAAAAAGGTAACAAGAAACAGGGATGGGCACTATATAGTGATTAGTATATAATATATACTATACAATATATAATACATCAGAAAGCTATAGCACTCATCAGTATACTCACTGAAGGAAGCAGTATCAAATCAATTAAGCAATTATTACCAAAACAAACACTGTAATAATGAATGGGGAAAAAAGAATTCCATAAAACTGAGTCATTCCAAATAAATATGGCAAACAAAAAGCAAACCAATAATAAATCCTAGAAATTTGACAATAGAATTAAAACTACTGGAGGAGAGGGAAAGTATAAGGCAAATGGAAATGGAGTCCATTGACCATGTGGTGGGTGGTAATAGATAACTTAAGGGTGTGATTCTAAATCATATATATACTAACTCAATTGAAAATAAAAAGCTTTTAAATAAAAAATATTTTTATGGTCCTCCCTGGTGGCACAGCCGGTTAAAGCACAGCACTAAGAAACTAACGCCACTTAAGCATGAGTTCAATCCATATGGTGCAGCAGGCCTCTCCTGACCAACCTGCTGCTCCCCTCAGCAGTGTACTTTGTCAGTTGGCCTGTTCAGCTCCCCACTCTGTCTCTGGTAAATCCTCTAACCACCCCTGAACCTCTGGTCTATACCCCAATTCTGTATACATAAATAAATCTTTTTTTTTAATGTTTTTAAATAGTTTGTGGGAAACAGTTTTTAACTCAAGATGAAGAAAAATTTGATAACTCTACCTGTCCAACAAAGACTGCCCCTCACTGGAAATTTTGAAGCCACAATAAACTAGCTCTATATCCATAATGACCTAGGTATGATTAACATTGACTGCTGTGATGTTTCCAATGCTGAGACTTAACATCTAAATATGTTGGGATCATTATTCCCAATTCTTAAGGATTCTAATTCAGGGTTTGATGCTTTTCTATATAGAGAAGACATTGACTACACTCAAACACTCATTGATCCTTAAAAAAAGAAAGAAAAAGGGCATTGAAACAGACATTAATAATCTGAGTTCTGCTCCAGAATGTCCTTCATAGTTACCATGTAAACTTGAAAAAAAAAAATCTCTTGGGAATGAGTATCAATTCTTCATCTGTAACATGAATATATTAAGAAGAAAAACTCTTTAGCAATAGATCAAATGAAATTTGAACATTCAGAGCATTCCCCAAAAGACAGCAGTGTCCCATGGAAAACAGGGGAACATGAAAGAGATCACCCTCAGAGTTCTCAATTATTCCTTTCCAAAGTGAATTCCATTCCACATGTCACTTACATATTTCCTTTTAGAATTTTGTACCCTATTGCTTCCAGTTTTCCCCAATAACAAAGAAAAACAATTAGGAAAATTGCTTCAGAGAAAGAGACTAGAGACTTTAATGGTTTATCCTTGCAAAGAGTTAAGATCAAAAAAAAAAAAAAAAACCTTGTGAGAAGGATGACAATAATGAATCCCGTATTTTGGGACTGGGTCCATGGCACCCAAATATAGAGCTTTACATTTGAACTAAGACTTCTTCCTGGCATGACCTAAATTATCTAGGTAGGTGAGTTAAAAACAAAATAACTAAAGAGACTCAGCTTCAAATTGAAGCGTGATTAACTGGCATAGCATCAGGCTTGGTCCCCTAATAAATGCAGCTGCAGGAACCAGCTTAAGAAATGTGATTTTGCAGCCTGCTTGGGCAAAGCTGTTATCATCTAAGATAGCACTTAGGTGAAATACATTCTCTCTTAAAACAATAATCAATATTAGATACCTGTCGCCTTGGCTTTCAAATCCTCTAATGCACTGAGATCTGCTAGCAAATGAGATGTGGATAAAAAATCCTTCTGAACTTGATTCATCAGTCATGTGAGCCAACTACAGAAACCTGGGTGAGAAAGCAGGAAGGACAGTCTGTGGGGAAATTACCCAGGAAGCAGGTTTGTTGCTTCTTACTCATTTCCCTCTCTCCTCCTCCCTCCGTAAGGATGTTTTTGTGTACATGCACATGCCACAGCAATGAGCATAATAACTTGTGAAAGTTACACCAGAAGAATCATTTCAGCCAACAAAACAAGGGGGAATTGTTGAGATGCTCAATCTGAGAAATTTTAAACACCAACAATGATTATAGAACAGACTTTTTCACCAAGTATAATTCACTCTAAAGTCATCCATATTGTTGTAAATAGGAGGGTTTTGTCTTTTATTATAACTGAGTAGTACTCCATTATGTATATATGTGACATTTCCCTGATCCATTGTCAATCTGTGGGCTCTTAGTTTATTTCCAGTTCTATAGTGATACAATAAACTTGAGGGAGGAGGGCTATATCTCTTTAAAATATTGTTTTTATTTTGTGGGTAAATATCTAGAAGTGGGATAATTCATCATATGAAAATTCTATTTTTATTTTTTAAGGAATTTCCACATTTCCGTAATGGCTAAACAAGTTTACATTGCCATCAATGGTTCCCTTCTCTTTACGTCCTCTATAATAATTGTTTCTTGTCATTTAGATAATAGCCATTCTCAGGTGTAAGCTGATATCTCAATATTGCTTTGATTTGCATTTCTCTCATAATGAGAGATAATGGACATATTTTCATATGCCTCCTGGTCATCTGTATGTCTTCATTGAAGAAGTATCTATTTTAGGTGCTTTTGAATTGAGTTGTTTGTTTTCTTTCTGTTGGTTGCATTGTTGCTCTGTAGATCTTAGCTATTAGTTCCATGAGAATGTATTATAGGCAAATACAATCTCCCATTTAATAGAATATATTTTCATTCTAATGCACATTTCTTTCACTGAAACAACAGCTCTTTAACTTGATGTAGTCCCATTTGTTTATTTTGGCTTTTGTTTCCTTTGTTATTGGAGTCAAGTCCCCAAACACATCTCTATGACTGATATCAAGGAGCATATAATCTTTATTTTCTTCCATGTATTATATGATTTCAGGGCTTGCATCCAACTTTTTAACCTATTTTGAACTAATTTTTGTGTATGGTATAAGTGGTCAAGTTTCATTCTTTTGCAAGTGGCTGTCCAATTTTGCAAAATCATTTGTTGAAGAGTCTTTCCGTTCCCCATTGTAAATTCTAGGCTTCTTTGTCATAAATTAGTTGTCCATTGTGTGTGGGGTCTCATTATGTTCCATTAATCTTTGTGTTTTCTTTTATTCTAATATCAAGCTGGTTTAATTTCTATCATTTTGTAGCACAGTTTGAAGTGAGGGAGCATAATACCTCCATTTTTATTGGGTTTTTATTTTCCCATTCAGGAGTGTTTTTGATATTTGAGGTATTTTGTAATTTAAAATAAATTTCATGATTTGTTGTTGTTCATTTCTGTGAAGAATGCTTTTGGGGTTTTGATAGGGATTACATTGAATCTGTACATTTTTTTTGATAACATAGTCAATTTAGTGATGTTAGTTCTTCTAGTCTATGGAAACAAAATACCTCCCCATCTCCTGTGTCTTCTATTTCTTTCAACAATGTTTTATAGTTTTTTTGTTTTTTTTTTTAAAGATTTATTTATTTGTGCATACAGAACTGGAGTACAGGCCAGAGATGCGGAGGGTGAGAGGATTCACCAGAGACAGAGTGGGGTACAGAACAGGCAGATCGACAAAGTACACTGCTGAGGGGAGCAGCGGGCGGGTCAGGAGAGGTCTGCCTCGCCATGTGGGATTCGAACTTATGCAGAAGTGGCTTAAGCTTCTTAGTGCTGTGCTTTAACCTGCTGCACACCAGGGAGGGCCAGTTTTATTTTCATGTGTCTTTTACTTCTTTTTTAGTTTTAGTTTAAAGCTTAAGCTTTTATATCTTTTTTATGTTTATTAAAGTAACACTGGTAAATAACACTGTATATGTTTTAGGGGTATATAAGTATAACCTTCACAAATTTAAGTTCTCATACCACCAAAACACAGTCCATTGAGTACCCTCTCTGATTTGTTCTGATATCCTTATTCCTCCCTTTCTGATATCCTCATTCCTACACTCAGATTTCTAAGGTTTATTTTAGTTTGATTTTGTCTACTCCTTTATTTTTTATATTCCACATGAATGAAATCCACCAGTATTTATTCCATTTAATATTATCCCCTCCAATTTTATGCATGTTGTTGCAAGAGGAAAGATTTGTCTTTTTTTATATTTGAGTAGTATTTCATTACATATAAGTACCATATCTTCTTTACCTACATATATGTTGTTGGACACATACATTGTATCCATATCTTATCTACTGCAAATAGTGCTACAATGAACATCAGAGTACATATACCCCTCCAAATTAGTGTCTATGTATTCTTTGATAGGTACCTAGGAATGGAATTACTCCATCATAAGATAAATCTACTTTAAATGTTTTTTAGAAATCACTATACTGTTTGCCATAGGGAGTG
The DNA here is from genome assembly GCF_000260355.1 of Condylura cristata. NCBI lineage: Eukaryota > Metazoa > Chordata > Mammalia > Eulipotyphla > Talpidae > Condylura > Condylura cristata. Next base: position 76,316,366 of record NW_004567103.1, on the reverse strand, counting down.
GACCCCTCAACATTCCTATCAACAGCTTTTTTTTTT
>NW_004567103.1:76301065-76314590 GCF_000260355.1 Condylura cristata | reverse complement strand
TTTTTTATCTCTGTTTCTTCTGCTTGGTTATTTGTGTATAAGAAAGCCTCTGACCCTATCAACAGCTTTTAAGGGTTACTTTTTCTCCACAATCTTGCCAACCACTGTTATTTATGCTCTTTTTGATGCTGATCATTTTCACAGGTATCAGATTGTATCTCATTGTAGCTGGAATTTGCATGTCTCTGATGATAAGTAATGACAAGCATTCATTCATGTATGTAGACCATCTGTATGTCTTTTTGGGAGAAGTGTTTAAAAACTATTCTACTCTCTCTTTCTCTCTCTCTCTCTCTCTCTCTCTCTCTCTCTCTCTCTTCTCATTTTATAGCTTTATACTACTGTTCACTTTTTTACATTTTTTATTTATATATTTTTACATAGTTTTTCATTTTTGTACAGTGTTTGATTTCTCCTCTCATATGTTGTCCCCACAAAATTACTATCACCAAGACACTCATGAACCATCACCATGGATGTTTGTGCTCTTCCTTCCTATTTTGATCCTTTTGTCTTCATCTCCCCTCCTGAATGTCTCCAATTTAAAGGTTGCCTGCTAGTTGTTTTTTTTTCCTGATCCCTCATATTGTTCCCCTATGTTCCTCCTATAAGTGAAACCATCTGGTATTTTTCTCTTTCCTTCTGAATTATATCACTGTATTCTGCTCATTTTTTGATTTGGGTTAACTGTTTACTTTTTGTTAAGTGATATGAATTCTTTGTAGATTTTGGATATTAACTTCTCAGTTATATGATGTGAAATTTTTCTCCCATTTGGTATACTGGCTTTCTGTTTTAAGGCAGTTCCTAAAACTGCACAGCAGCTTTTTAGTTTGCCATGGCTCCATTTGTTTATTTTTGCTTTGGTTTCCCTTGCCCCCATAGTTGAGTACCCAAAGTTATACAGTATTACGGAGCATTTGCTTATGTTTTCTTCTTTGAATTTTATGGTTTCTGGTCTCTTAGACAAGTCTTTGATCCATTTTGAGATCATTTTTGTGTATGGTATGAGATAGTGTTCTAGTTTTGCAGTCACATTTTCTCTGCACCATTTGTTGAGTAGAATTTCCTTTTGCCATTCTATGTTTTGGCTCCTTGTCATAGAGTAACTGTTCATGTACATGTGGTTTTATTTTGGGTCTCTCAATTCTGTTCTATAAATCTGTGTGTGTATTTTTATCCTAATACAAGTCTTTTGCTTCACTGGTTGAATTTATTCCAAGATAATTAATTCTTTCTTGATATGATTATAAGTGAAATTATCTTTCTGGTTTTCATTTCTTCCAGTTTTTTATTTGCATCTAGAAATGCAGCAGAATTTTGCATATTAACTCTCAGCCTGCCACTTTGCTATGTTCACATATTATTTCTAGCATCTTTTTACTGAAATCTTATGGATTTTTTAAGTATATTTTCAGGTGACATCATAGTTAATATATAATAAATATAACATACATATATACATAAAACCCTAAGATTCTACATCTTCATATTTTACAACTTATATATCTTATTTTTCTCTCATCCACCTACCTCCTTTATGTGTTACTATCTTCAAGGTCACAGATGTGGTCCTATTCTAATTTAATCTAATATGCATCCATTACTTGCTCTACACTTTTGATCTAATTTATTGAGTTATTTATATCCTGGATTGCTGTTATTTTCTTATTTAAATTTTCAATTTCTATCTTCTGTCCATTAATTTTATTTTCTGAACTCATTAGTTTTTTCTAAGTTTTTTGAAATCTCTTTGATTAGATTTTCTGAGTTCTCTTGTATCACCTTGACTTGCCTTTCTGAGTTTTCTTCTATATCTTATTTTCTTTATTATAGTAACTGAACTCTGTTTAATAGGCAAATATAAACTTTTATGTATTTGTGGATGGATTCTTCCAAAATTAACTGGCTTTCTACTTATTTTCAATTATATATGTAGCTAGCATTAGAACAATTGGGATATCTTAAGCACTCATAACATTGAAGAGAGTTTCTTGGTGAAGTTCATAGAAAAAGTCATGCAGGAAATACCAGGCTTACCAATGGAGAAGTACAGAAAAGAGATGCTGAATCAGGTTAGCAATGAGAATCTGGAGTGCCCCTGTGGTGGGCAGTTTTCAAACATTTGGATCTGAATTTTTTTTTCTTGGGGGAGTAACTTGAGGAAGGGGGTAGTTCAATGAGAAAACAGCATAAAGGATATTATAAAATAAGAGGGAAAAGATGAAGAGTGTGTACTCAGGAGTAAGTTGAAAGGAGCCTTTGAATTCTTTTAAATTAAACCCTGTAGTTACTTTTTTCTTGTTTGTAACAAATTTAACAACAAAATAAATCCCAAAGATAAAATTAGCAAAGAGCATGTAACTCCAAACCATCAAATTCCTCAGCCATTGCTACCTAACCCAAAGATTGGAACTGGCCCACCCCAATAAAACATAAAGTTGAAAAAAAGAAAAAGAAAAAGAAACATAGAAGTTATTATGGGAAGATTTCTCTTGGTTAAAGAAAACTGTAAGTGAAAGAACTTTAAACAAATTTCAATTTCTTTCCAGCAATGACAGTAACATCAACGAGATGCTTGTTTCCCAAATCATTCAACAAGTAGAGTTTCAAGATTTGTTTTAATTACTAGAAGAGAATGATTTTTAATCAACATATCAAAATGGAGATATAAATATTTCAGAAGACTTAATTTCTTTAAAAGTTTAAATGCTAATCTCTATTCTACATATATATATATATATATGTGTGTGTGTGTGTGTGTGGTAAATGCTTCCTTTATATGCGAGTGATGATGGTTTGCACCAAAAGAAGTGATGGAGAGGGGATTTGTGAAAAGTGGAAATGCCTGGATGTATGTTAAAAAAAGATCTTCAGGACTTACTGATGAATTGCATGTGAATGGGAATAAAGAGGAAAATTAAGGTTGATGCCTCTATTTTGGACTGAGTATTACTGGAGCAAAGTAGTAGTTGTGCCAAGATTTGATGTTTAATTTGGACTTATGACAATTGGTATGCCTTTTGTACATTCAAGTTGAGACGTCAAAAAGAAGAAATAACCTCTAAAGACAAAACCCTGGGATATTTCATTGTCCCCTTGTTATCCTACCACCCCTTTTAATACGAAGATAAGTAGGGGAATTAACAATAGAAATAGGTTAAGGAAATCAATGTCTATCATTTCATTCTGATATGTTTAGTCTCAGATGTCTCATATTATCATTTTCTTGAACTGTCAGTATGATAAAATGAGTAATTTCTACATGGAACCAGGCTTTACTAGACAGTCTCAATAGTTCTTAATCCTCATTGCACATCTTACAACACCTGATGTCCAATATTATCAGCCAAATGCCCAAAGTACATAATCCAACGTTGGCCAAATATGGTAAAGAAGAAGCATAAATAAAAGAAGCTCATTAACATATTTACTGAATGTAGAAATTAAGTGCCCAGGCAATTGCAACTGAACCTGATGCTGGAAAGCAAAGGGCAGCAATATAGCTTTGACTCTAGATCCAAAATACTTTCCCTTAAAGCAGATGCCCAGAATAAATCCCCTAGTTTTGGTTAAGATAACATTTATAATCAGGTCATAGTTTAATTTTGTTAGCAAAAGAAGTAGTAGATCACTCAGAAATGATGTGACTTTTAATGAGCAAGTGGTAAACATTAACAGAGTATCAATAGTAACCATAGAGCTCTAAAAGTCCATTCTAATTGAAAGAGAAATTTTGAATCATACTTGCATGTGTGCATTTTTAATAACACTCTTTTTTTAATTTCCTTTTTGCATACATTGGAAAGACAGGTAAAATTCAGGTGTAAAGAAAAATGCAGAAATAGTAAAATAATTGCTTTAGTTCAGTGCTTCTCAAACATAATGTGCAAATTACATGGAAACTTATTAAACTGTAGCTTCTGGTTCAATAGGATCTGGAGTAAGGTCTAGATTTCTGCATTATTAACAAGTTCCCAGATGTGCTGCTACTGCTAGTCCACAAACCACACATCCAGCAGCAATGCTGTAATTAACATTACCTGATAAGAGGCTAAATTGACCATGTGGCAGATAAAAAGCTTTCCCTGCAGACATATGATCACTGGGAGATCTTAAACACTGATGCACATTCACTGAGAGGGAAGTCTTTTGACTATAAGCAAAAAGATACTGAGCAAATAATTCATGTTCAAACCTAAGAAAGCTAAAGTGGATAATCATCAAGTTTTACAGAAGAAAGGATCAAACAATGATTGGAACCAATAGAGCATTTTGTTAAAATGGTGCCCTGAATATTTTTTATCTCTAAATTGTTTAATCTAATTTGTATAACCTATTTAAAAGTAATACCTAGTATTTTAATAACTTTTCAATACTTTTATTTCTATTAAAAGAATATTTAGGTGGGAATGACTTTTCTGTTTTATTTGACTCAGTTGTCTCAATAGTTCTCAATCCTCATTGCACATCACAATTGAAGAATTTTCAAAGTATTGATTTCCAGATCCCAACCTAATAAAACATGATTTTATTACTCAAGATGGGTTGTGGACTTCTATAAATTATCAAGTTCCTGGGTACTTTTAAGGTGCAGTCTTGGTAATTCCACTAAATATAACCAGACCTGAGAAAACATTTGGCTCCCTTCAACCATATCTCAGGAAATACCATCCCCAAAATGGCAGAGTATCAACAGGAAACTAGTGGAGACTAACCTTACACACTCGAATTTATAAAGTTATCACAAACATCATAATGGTTTAATCAAATCCCTTGATCTCAAAACATCTAAAAATTTAGCCACTTCTCTTTCCCATTTCTTTTTTTCCAAATCAAAGGCTTCAGACAGATTATCTTTAAACAGGTTTCAAAAGACTCCCACTAAAATTGAAATGTTGGTAGTTTCCAGCTGATTTCAAAATGAAACCCATATGAAGAACTTCTATTGAAATATCAGAATTGATCCTACTTATTGATCCTATGATGCTTTAAAATATATAGGAGGGAAGGTTATTAGCCCTTTGGTGGTTGTATGATAGCATACATTTGAAACTGTGAATGTGTACTATTTAAAATGTATACAATGTTATACATGTTTCCACAGATATATATATGAGGATATATATATATATATATATATATATATATATACACACATACATGTATATATATATATATATATATATATATGAGGAGATATATCTATGAGGAAAAGGGAAAACAGAAGGAAAACAGGGAAGGAGGAGCAAATTAAGCTCCTTTGAGATAATATTTATTTATTTATTTATTTTAGTTGAAATGATTTGGAAGAGAAATAGTGCAACAAGGTTAGTGTTTATGGATACCAGTTTTTAAGAATAAGTCAAAAGTGAAAGTTCAAATTAAAAAATAACTTCAGACTTCACAGTCCATACAGAACAGTCACCACAGAGATAGCATACTAAGAGAGTCCCACAGAGGTGAGTTAGCTCAATTTACAGTAAGATAACAATACAGAGGTAAGAGTTTGGTACCTCTTGGGTTTCTTCCTTTGGCATCTCCCTACATCTTTACATGATCTTTCCATTGTGTGTGTCTGTATCCTAATCTACTCTTCTTATATAAGGATACCAGTCATATTGGATTACCAGCCTCAAATGCAGACACATTCTGAGATACTAAAGATTAGTTAGGGCTTTTAACATGTGGGTGGGGGCACAATTCATACTCTAACAGTTTACATTGGTCTTAGGATTCCCAAGAGCAGTGGAAAAAAAAAAAAAAGCAAGTGCTTTTTATTTTTATTTTTTTAAAGATTTTATGTATTTATTCATATAGAACTGGGGTACACACCAGAGATGTGGAGGGTGAGAGGATTCACCAGAGACAGAGCCGGGAGCAGAACAGACAGACAGATGAAGTACACTGCTGAGGGGAGCAGAGAGTGGGTCAGGAGAGGTCTGCCTCGCCATGTGGATCTCCTCCTGGGCAGGCGAGAATCAAACTCCTGCGGAAGTGACTTTAGCTTCTTAGTGCAGCGCTTTAACCCACTGAGCCACCAGGGAGGGCCAAATCAAGTGCATTTTAATGTCTATTATGTCACATTTGCTAAAATGCCATTGATCAAGCCAGTAGTAAGGTCAGATAAGCATAGAGTGACACTGTTGAAGGACATGGATAGAAGGAATAATTTGTATTCATGTGTGAAGCATATCACATGTTGTGATGGAAATAGGTAAGAACTGGCTTAATCTTGCCCTGGAGATCTTCATTCTGTTCAAGTTATTGCTCCAGATACCACTTTCTAGAAAAAGAATGTCCAATATAAAAATAATTTACAGTGAGCTATGACTTATTACAGTGTCAATATGAACAAGTCATACAATGCCCTTATACAACAAGAAAAGCAATCCTCATCCTTTTCTGCTCACACAGAAATCAGCTGTGAAAACTCTGTAGAGAACTCTGCCAGCTCTTCAAATGGCATATGCACTATACTGGCCAAATTTAAGGTATATTAACTGAAATAATATGGCTATTTCAAACATTAAGTCACTTAATATAAATATGTTGCCTTGGATGTTGATTTATCCATCCCCCAAAATCTTCCCAAACATTGCTTTTTAACAAGACATTTCTTGTTAAATGTAGGCTAAGCCTTTCAAGTGACATTGTAGACTGTCACTGCTAAGCCTCCGTCAAGTGAAGCTCTCTGTCCAGTGGTCAGTAAATAGCATGAGATTTGCACAGTCCATTTGCTCCGACTCAATTTGAGTGGTGTCAGAATCTTCAGAGCTTCCAAGTACCAATGAGCACAGAAAATGAGTTTTTGTAATAAATGATTCATAGGAAAGAGCAAGGTCAAACATCTAAGTGCATGCAACCCATCCTTTTAGGACACAGTTCAATTCCTGTCCCTTGGTAATTTCTCTATTCACCCTTGCCCCCAAAGAACGCTTCTCTGAGCTTCAGTATTATTTTAATTAATTGACTAGATTTAAGAGGAAACAAGAAAAATTCATTTAGTTTTTCTTACTTTCCCCCACAAGTTTGATTCACATAGTCACTCTTTATCACCTCTTTTGGTAAAATTTTGAGGCATGTTCCATTGCTTTGATCACTTTTAGATGTGAAGATGCATCAGTCCAGTCTAATCTTATAATTACACAACTTCAATAGAGGGCAATATAGTATCAAAGCACCTATTTAATTAAACTTTCTCCTTTATCCCATCTGGCACCTCCTCAGGTTTGAAAGTATGCATTAGAGGAGACAGTACTCTCAACTCTGCCTCTCTTCTCTGCTATACCTTCATGTCTACTCCCCAGCTGCTGGCACAGCTGAGGTCAGGAGATGATGCCCTACAGCTGGAGAAGATGTCTGAAGCACTCTCTCCTGATGTGCTTTTGCTGGTTTCTGGCAATTCCTACTCCAGTTTTGTTGCCTCATAAAATGTTCTTCTTGTGACTAATTATGTCTGACTCTACTTCTGTTTCCAGGCATTTCTCTCTCAGGAAAGGTTGGACCAAACTTCCAGGTGACTTTTATGAGAAGGAATCCAAAAAAATATACCCAAACCAAGCTTCCTTGAAAGGCCTACATTACCCCCAGGAAATTTGCTTCTTTTTCTCACCAACATGTTTAGTCACACTCACATAGCCACATCTTTCTTGTTTCTGCTGCCCCAGCAGATGCAGCCCTAGTTTACTTAAAGAGAGAATCAATATCAATCTCTGATTCTCCCAAATTCCGGGAAATGCAATCAGTTATTTGAGTAGTTCTTTTGAAACTTCCCTTCATTTGGCCTAGAATTAGTGAAAAGTATCAAAGAAAGTGGAAGAAATATTCATATTTCTCCTAGGAAATCCCCTTTTTAATTCTTCAGTCTCTCTCTCTTACATATACTAGAAGGTGACAATAAGCTAATAAGAACAGGCCAATGTCATAGTCTCTAACACTCTCTGACTGGGTGATTTTGTACAGCACATTGCTTTGTGACTGCCAGTTGCTTTGTTCTCAGACTTTGAAATCTGCACCAAAAATCTGAGACAAGAGTATCAGTAACATCTAAAATTTAGAACTCCTCTACATGTATTGTTTTTAACAAAATTGCTTCATTTTACTACATATAAGACATTTCAACATCAGAAAGATATGAGCTTGGAGAAAATGAAACAAAGAAGAGAACATAATTTGTAGTTCTGAGGTCCTCATAAACTAGTGGAGACCACAGTGGAAATTTTTTGAATAATCTACTCATTCCAATGACTTGATTCCTTGATTTCTCTGCAAGTACCCTATTCCTCTGATGGCTCCCAGCAACCATTTTTGAATGGTAATGCCACTCACTAGCCATTGCACACTGAAGCAATGATTGAAACTTCTTCAAAACATATCAATTACATTACACTGCTAGGAACTAGGGATTGGATTAAGAATCATGCCCGTCTATAGTTGTAAAAATGGACATATTTCATGGAATAGAAGAACTGAGAAAGTTAATCTGCTAAATAACAGAGGAAATGGGACAGATACACAGAGAAACTCAGAAAACAAATAAGTAAGAGTTTTGCAAAGCTCTGATTGCTGGTTACCTTCCTATAGGCTAGTTGTATCTTGATTATATGATACTACCTGCATCCATACAAAATTTTTCTTTCTTATTTAAGTTAACTAAAATTAGATTCAGCTATCCTAACTACCCTAAATAACACAGAGACATAATAGATAGAAAAGAAGCAACTGAGAATAAGGTAACAAATTATAGGTGAACTGCAGTTGATTAGTGAGGATATAATCAAAATTTGAGATATTTTAGAGAAGATGAATAGGATTGGCAATTGGAAATGGAAAATATTCCAGGTAGAGTAAATGGTATAAGCAACGGCAAGGCGGTTTACCTGAGGAGCCTAATGTGTCAAAGGAAGCCACTAGATATGAAATTAGACAAACAAGAATCAGATTCTTTTTAATCCTGAAAGCTATTGTAAATAGGTTGGAAAATTCTTGAAAACAGCTGTGGTAATATGATACACTATTGACAAAGTTAAATATTACAAGAGTATTGAAGACAGTTTAGAAGGTAAAGGGATTGGATAGAGGGAAAGCAGAAAGTAATAGCAACAGCCTAAAGTGGGGAGGGGAAACAATTGGGGAGGAATCAGCATTGTATCATAGAAGTTGCAATAAGACAGGGAAAGATGAGTCTGACACATTGGTCTCCACATTTCTCATTAAAGGAAGCATACCCATAAAATAATTCCTTGTGTCTACTTAACACTGCATTTTACAGCATGATCATCCTTGTGGGCTTATTACAATGATGCAGCTCTATGAAATACAATGTGTCACTGGGGCTGGACTAAGGTTCTTCTATGAAAGTAGACTTTGCCTCACCTTTTTTTTTTTTTCATAATAAATGATATAGACCTTTGGGTCAAGATCATGTATGTGGTAGATGTTTATAACATCTCCAGCTCTGCTTTTCTTTTGAGTAAAAATTTACTTTCTCATGTTTGAATAACGCATGGCCCATGTGCTGACAACACTCTTCCCCCTTCACCCGTTATCCATTACATCTGCCAAATTCAGATGCAGCCTCAGATCTTTATCAGCCCTGAGGAAGGGAGCCACCCCTAGCCCTTCAACAATAGTAGGAAAAAATATCATTCACCATGTAGGGTGATTTTGTCCCAGTGAAGACCTAAAGTTTGCCACTATTTCAACCAAATGGTGATTCTACTATACAACCAAATGGTGACTTCCCAATCACTTTATTCAACCATGGAGACATTCCATAGCTCTAAGAATCAGCCCTATAGGCATTTGCTAGGTAACCTAATTCTCAGTAGACCGGAGAGTGAAAGTTACTTTAATGAACAAGTTAACCATGGTTTCCTACGTCTCTAGGCTGATTCCTTATTTGTTCATCAGACAACGTATGATTTGGACCTTACATTGCACAGTGTGAAGAGTTCAGGATATAATTCCTGTTCCAAGCCCCAGGCTACCACTTATTAGCTATGAGACAGCGAAAGAATAGTGCTTCAGCTGCTGACCTTCAGAAGGTTCTTAAGATGAATACTGGCTGATCATTCATGCTTGTGCATGTGCCTTAAATGTGCCCCAATGCTCTGCTACCACAATAGAGATCTCTCAGCACCCATAGACAGGCCTTTCATAAGGGTCCTCCCTGGTGGCACAGCTGGTTAAGGAGCAGCACTGTGAAGCAATTAGCAGCCACAGCAGCACAAGTTTGATTCCTGGGAGAGTGACCCATTATGACACAGCTGACCTCTCCTGTCTTGCCTAACTGGTCCCCTCAGATCATATTTCAGACAATCTTCCTGTTCTGTCTCTGGTGAATCCTCTCACCCCCTGTACCTCTGGCCTGTACCCCAGTTCTTATGTGCATAAATAAATAATTTTAAAAAAAAAATGGTGTGCCTGAGGGATAGGCCTGATCTAGGAGGCATCCACTGAAGTGGCATCATTCACATGTAAAGACAGTGCTCTCTAAGGACTAAATGCCCTTTTAAAGGATCTTGTGGATGAATTTGAGTTTATCAAAATTTTCTAGGATTTCTTTTATTTTACAAGAAAAAGTATGTAACTTTATTTCACATTTCATTTTTGATGCAGAAAACATGGAGCCAAGATCAATGAAAAACTGTTAAATTAGCACATCCTAGGTGCCTAGGAACATCTATTCTTGTTGTTGCTTTTAAAGTATGAGCTCTACTGTTATTTTTAATCTGACTCTTCTACACTGTATTAAATTTTATATGAGCACTCACATTTTTTCTCAAGAAGGGATATAAACTAAAGGAGATATCAATAAAGACTAAAAAATTCAGTTCTGTTATCCACCCTGAAGACCTTCAAAAAAAATTAAAATAATAAAACTCATGTCCTGCTCATTAGAAAGTCATTTACCTGGAGGTACGTTCCAGGGATTGCTTTCAATACTCAGAGATGCTCTTATATTTATCTACATTCTGGTCTTTTAGATTATTCAGAACAAAGTTAACAGGGCCCAGAAGTACTCCTCAGTCCACAACCCCAAAAGGCCCCCTCTCCAGATCTGAACTGATTCCCTACTGGAGGGAGCAGGGAAAGACCCAGTGCTCACTCACTGCCCAAGCCCCAACTGAAGCAAGCGACCTCAAGTCTATACCAGCATGCTCCTTTCCCAGAGAATTACTCTAAAGTTGTTTCAAAATAAAGTTAACAATCATGTATTATTCAATCACTATAACATGTTACAAGGGCTGCAGATACAAAGATGCCATTCCTATAAGATTCAATGGAAATGCGGCCCTCCTTGGTGGTGCAGCGGGTTAAAGCACTGAGAAGCTGAACCCACTTCCGCATGAGTTCGATTCCTGCCTGCCCTGGAGGAGAACACATAGCGTGGCAAACCTCTCCTGACCCACCTGCTGCTCCCCTCAGCAGTGTACTTCGTCGATCTGCCTGTTCTGCTCCCCACTCTGTCTCTGGTGAAGCTTCTCACCGCCCCTGCACCTCTGGCCTGTGCCCCAGTTCTGTATGCATAAATAAATAAACCTTAAAAAAAAAAGATTCAGTGGAAATGGCAAGTGTTGACAGAATCATAATAAAGTACTTATTGGGATAAGAACTGGATGAGAAGCATAAATGAGGGTTAAGAGGGTGAAGAGAGAAGCAGACTGCTGAAATGAACTAAGTCTGGGTTCAGAAGCCAGATCACAGCCTCTACAGGAATATCTGCCTCTCTCTCTCTATATATATATATAAATGTAAGACCCTGGGCAAGTTACTTAACCTTTCCATGTCTCTGTCCCATCAGGATAATAAACCTGCATCAGCAGGTTTGTGTGATGGCTAAATGAGTTAACACAGGAATAGCTCCAGACAAGGAGTAAACACTTCATTCTCTTTATAAGGGAGTTCAAAAGAGACAGAAAAGAAAACTGTCGACTGGTCCAATCTCCTTGTCAACTGAGTCCCTCGTAAAGTGTCTGATGATATTTGCTAGGAGGAAGACCCCTGGAGAAAAACTGTTCTTACCTCTACAGACTCATCTTAATCATGTCACCTAAGAGAAGTAGGGCAACAACATTGCATTAAATATTTAGCTTCATTAATACGTTTTAATGCCATTAAAATTAATTCAGAGCCCTCTCTGGTGGTGCAGCTGGTTAAAGTGCAGCACTGCAAGCTGGCCACAGCCGCTTCAGTGCAACTCCAAACCCTGCCCCAGAGGTGATCCACATGATGTGGCAGACATCTCCTGATCTGCCCGCTGCTCCCCTCAGCAGTGTGTTTCAGTAGATCTGCCTGATCTGCTCCCCACTCTCTCTCTGGTGAATACTCTCACCACTCTTGCACCTCTGGCCTGCACTCCATTTCTGTATGCATAAATAAATAAGTTCTTTTTTAAAAAAAATAATTCAGGAGCTTAAAGAATCAAATTGAAGTGGTTAAGTCTCCCCTTCACTTAATTTACATAATTGCAAGTTTCTCCCCAGTTTCTTCAAGGCATTCAGCCTCTATTTAAAACTTGATAATCTAACACTTTGTGTCCTTAATAACTGTAATGTTGCTGCAAATGTAAGGAAAAATGCACACTAGTGTCATCAGATAGCACATGGAAAAACAGAGCTGGCAGCAGAAAGTGGATGCAAAGGACACATTTCCATTTTCAAACTTTGCCCATGACCCAGGCATTGTACAGAGAACATTTTGGGAACACCTGGATCTGGAAGACAGACAGCTCATGAAAGACAGAACACAGCTTTTCAGGGCTGAGAGTAGGAGGGAGACGCAGAGAGAGAGAGTTGCTTAATTAAACAGATATAAATAGATAACACAAAACTAAATAATTTAATAATGTGTCATTTTTACTGTCAAGGAAATTTCATGTCCCCAAATAGTTTCCCTAATCCAAGATCTATTATGTCTGAAGTCCCACCACTGACATGCCTTTCAGTTAAGCCATGCCCTTTTCAGGCATAACTTAATAAGTTCGAAGATTCTCAGAAATGGTAGCTTTCCTCTTTCCCTCAGTAACCACGGCAGATGCTAGTGTACCAAAGGCCAGAGCCCCACTATATGTTACCAGTACTGGATCTTACCCAATATCCCACTTCTGCCAAGGAGTCATTGATGCCAAGATTCACCTCTTTTTTGGTGTGGAATGAGGTAGAAATGGATATGTTCCCACTCTGTGGCCACATTGGTCAGGTGAATATGAACAACTCTCCTCCTAAACCCTGGAGGCTGCCTGCATTTGTGCCAACAAATAGATGGTGAAAGTGTCACAAAGATGGCTTTCATATCTGAGTTTGGCTCCACCCCTTCCACAGCATCTGCATTGACAAGACATCCTGCACTGGGGCTGACATTCTCCACAGGTTTCTGGGGTGCCTAGCTATTGCACAGTGGCCAGGGTCCATGCTGGCAAAATCATAACATCCATATGCACTAAGCTTCAGAACAAGGAGCGTATGATTGAGGGCCATGGTCAAGGTCCCTGGCTGCCAGAAAATCCACATTTCTGGGG
>NW_004567103.1:76279795-76299760 GCF_000260355.1 Condylura cristata | reverse complement strand
CTGCTCAGCACTGCAGTGTCTGCCTTTGAGATTTATTCCAGAGCCAGGACAATAGCTCCTACTAACCCATGTCGTGGGTCAGTGGCTGTTATGTCTCCCGAGTCCTGCCTCCACTGACCATCACGCACATACATGCATTTATTCCATCCATTCAATCAACAGTCCTTGGTTTCCTCCCCCCTCTGCCTTCAGTTATTAATTTAAATTACCATAGGTAGTATAGCACAGAGAGGCAGCTCACTGTTGTCCTGAAAAGTTATCAAAGTCCCATACTGTATTAATCTCTTCACATAATGTCTGCTTTGTCTTTCAAGCTAGATCAGAAGCTTTCAAAAAGCAGGCCCCTGGTCTTTCACTGCTCACATTTTCCAGATGGGCTTTCTAACAGAAAGTCTTGCAGAAAGTCTAACAGAAAGTTCAATAAACCCAATTAGAAAGTAAGATTGATTTTATTTTAAAATACAGTGGTATGTACAGTGAAGGACAAGTTTGTCACATATGAACACATGCTTGAATCATTTGTAAGAGAAGAGACATTTTGAATGCTGGCCCTTCCTAGAGTCAGAAATGCCACCTGGGACTGGATGGTTTTCTGAATATAGACATGTGTGTTAGCGCCCATACACTGTGGAATGAATGCCTGTATCTTGGCAAAAGTAGGGGCTGTGCAATAGAGGTAAAAGTCGGAAGTCAATCGTGCCCTTTCCTGCCCTTTCCTGGTAGATATTTACAACCATTAATTAACCCCACAGGTCTTGGAGCCTTCTGCTGGGATGGGGAGTAGCAACAGGGCCCTGCCTGATGTAGTTTAAAGTTATTGGACATGCCCATAGACTGAGGTAGCAATTGGCAGGAAAGGACAATGGAACTCCCTTGGAAAATGTATCATCAAGAGAAGTATTACTCAGCCTAAATGGTGCTCCTCAGCAGTGAGGCACAGGAGCACAGTGGACTCCTACCTACATCCTTCAGAAATGTCTAAGCTATAGCTACTTGTAGTTTGTTATGGGCAGACTTGCACAACACCCCTTGTTCCCACTCATCCGAAATTATGTTGACGAAATTATGTCCAACTGAACTTGGAGATAGCATCTTTAGGAACTAGTTAGGGTTAAATGCAATTATAGACAGGGCCCTAAACTGATAGGATTGAGGCCTTATCTTGCTCCCACCACCACCACCACCTTTTTCTTCTCCCAAGTTATAGAGAACACAGATATAATGCAGCCTTCTGCAAGCCAAGAAGAAAGCTCACAACAGAAACCTACTCTGCCAGACATTAAACTAGGACTCTCAAACTGAATACCTATTACAGAATTAACTTCTGATGTTTAAGCCACTCAGTACATAGTACTGTTGTGGATAATACACTCTTGGCATTCTTATTTATTGGATTTATTGGATTTAAAAACTCAGAAAGGTTAAGTATCTTGCTTTAAGGCCATATAGCCAGTAAGTGATAGAGCCAAAACTGCACCTCATAACAAAAAGCCAGATTTTCGTTGATTCACACTGTTACAGAAAAGGGGAGGTAGACCAATTTGTCAGATAATAAGGAGATACAAAAGAGACATCATAATAGCCTTAAGTAGTCTAGAATTGTGAAGGAGCAAGGCCTACCAAAAACCCTGGATGAATGAATGTATAAATGAATGAATGAATTCTTCCAGGCTGGAGCAATAAATACATCATGGAAGAGGTGAAAATTAAGAAGGTGGGGTTCTTTTCTCAATACCTTGGTCCTTCATTTAAGAAACATATTTCTCTATCTCTGATTCCAAAGGAGTCAGTCTTTCCCTAGCCACATTCCACTGGAAGACCTAGAGTTTTAGGCTTAGTTTTTTTACAGACTTGTCCCACAGTATCTTGATAGGAAGAATAATAAATAATTATATACTGGTTGATTGTTGGTATCCTCTTCCGCTCTCCCTTTCCTGTGTGAATATCTTTCCTGTAGTTTATGCAGAGGCTTCTTAAATTGAATACGAATTTTTGTTTTACATTTTCCTACATCTGTGCAAGAGACCTCCACATCACTTTGAGCGTTAGGAAATGAATCTCTACATATTCTGCTACTAAAACAACAAAAGATCTGTGACATGCAGACAATATATCCTGTATATGGCAGTAGAATTGGACAGAATAGAGAAAATTGGAGGTCTCCCAGTCTCCACCTCATTCTGCCCTCAGAGTGACTACAAGAAGCTCACCAGGAGGGAGTGCAATGGGGCGTGACATTGGAAGTGACCCTGGAGGAGAGATAAGGAGGACCAGGGCAAGAGTAGGGTCAGCTCCAGAGTCAGGACCCATGTGTACTTTGCCTATATATGATTCATCAAAAGGCCACCCACCATGACCCAGCAGGCAACCCTACTGTTCTCTGTGGCCTTTCCTTTCATTCACATTGATAGATACCCCATAGAGTTCACTGTATCCCTAAAGAATATACATCTGTATGTGCCTGCATATATGTGTGTGTGTATGTAATGTGATACATGACAATATAGTTTACACTTCTTTAGTACTTAGATAATCCTCACAACTCTTTATGGTGGGTACCACTAAATTATCTTCACAGTACACATATGTTACTCTCTCTGGCACAGAGAGGTTAAATAAACTGCCCAAAGTCATAAAGAGTTGAGATTTAAGCCAAAGTCTCACTCCATATCTCTGATTTCAGCCACTTTTCAACATTACTTTCCATGACTCAGCATATATGTACATCTAGGTAGTGAAGACCACCACCCCCCTTCCACATAACCTATGATTTGTATTTGGTATTTTTAGCAGTCTCTAAAATTTAGGGGGGGGAATGTATTTCAGCAATGGCTTCCTTTTTATTTCTACTTTTTGTTCCCTACCACCATCCTTGATAGGCCTGGCATTTCTCCTTCACTCTTCCTTCTTTACCTCACCATGTTTATTAATGTCTGCTAGATTTTATAAGGACTTTTCTTTGTCTAATTTTCCATTATGTAAAAATCTAATATTTGTCTTTCTCATTCTAAATTGCATGACTACCTATAATTTCCTCAAACTCCTTCCATTTTACTGAATACAAAAATATTTTAATCTTTCTTTATGACTGCTTAATGATGGAGGAAAGAGAAAAGAGGCATCACAAGATTCACTCACACAGGGAGTTGGGGTAGATGGGATTAGCACAGCCATTGACACAGCCATAGAAATCAAGATCTTCAGGTACCAATGTCAGGATTACAGAGAAGACCAAGCAGGTGGCATACTGTTGCAGACTGTGTCTATCACAGACCCAAGAGGTGAAAGATAAAGATATGGAGATGGAGCCCATTGTGGGGTCTCCTGTCCCTTTCAGATTCTATTCAAAGTCAACAAACCTAGGCTCACAAGGAATGAGGCCCTCCCAAAGAGAAAATGTCTATGTCAGTGCAGTCTCTGCACTGGCTGGGGGCAGCAGTCCTCTGTCCATCTATGCCTATGCAGGTGCTTCTTCCCATGACTCTCTTCCTCACAGGACGGCAGCCTCTTGACTGCCTGTGACCTGTACCATGCCTGAAACTCTCTGCACTGACCTCCCTCAGTGGAAGCTGCTCTCTTAAGGTTACCCACTTAGTACCATGCAGCTCTCTCTCTCTGCAAACCTGTTCTTTCCAGGACATCTTTCCCTGCCCACTTGTGCCTATGCAAGTGGCCAATACTCCTGTCCTTTTCCCTAATAAACCTGCTCTTTAAATATAATTGAACTGAATGGAGAAACTTGCCTGGAAACTTGCAACATGCCGCTGAAAGGGGAGCTCTGGTGAAACCTTTCCCAGAGTAAACCTATAACTGGGTGGTCCCCAGGAGAAGGGAAGGTTCCAGGTTCCTTGCCCCACCCAGAAGGAGGGTGGAGCTGAGTAGAGAATAGAGGAATCTGGAGAGGAGTATAAAAAGGAAGCAGGATGAAGAGCCAGAAGGTGACTTGAGGCAGCCACATGGAGCAGAGAGACACGTGAAGAACTGCTTGCTTCTTGGTCCTGGACTGGTTGAAACAGATGTGGGTGAAAGACCCAGGGGAAGTTTCACTATGGCAGCATTTATCTTGATTTTGACTTTGTTCTTTTCATCCCAGACTTGTCTGGCCATTTCTGACACTTTTCTATGGGTCCCAGCCAAAAGGTGCTTTAGATTTGTGGTGAGCTTTTAGGCCTTGCTTTGGCCAGTCCCTTTTGGGTGGACTTTTACTCATAAGGGGATGGGCAACTTTGGGTGTTTGATTTAGAAACTATATTCTTTGTATTTTCTGTACTGCACATTAATTGTATTAAAGTTCCTTTCCATTAAAGCTCGTATGTCTTATATTGATGCAGCGGATGGCAGAACCTATTTAAAGCAGTCAGGTTTGGGGGTTCAGGAGTGCCCCTCTCTCCCTGCCCTGTAACAAACCCAAGAACCCCACACTAACTCCAAAAATGATATCACTTAGCATTCCATATTTTGTTATACCACATTTTCTTGCCTTTATCTGCTGTTGAGGTTCACTATTGCATTTTTTCAATTTGGTTATAGTATTTTGAGATTCTGAAGTTATAATTGCCTCCAAAATTCTCATACTAGTCTCAACGTCTAGGCTTTGTGTTTGAGCATGAGTTAGATATCTTTATTGATTATAGTTGAGACCCAACCATAAGTTTGGAGTTTTCCAGTACAGCTTACAAAGCCTGGAGTATTTTCCCCTGATTTTAAGATCCAGATATTCCAAGTCTGATTAGTGGGGGCATTCATTTGTCACAGTTGACAACTGTGAATAAGGCAGATATTTCACATATCACAGCCTCAGGCTGAAAAAAATAATCTTTCCATGCAGAGACACAGGTGATCTGTCCTGATTTTCCTCCACTTGTTTGGGCTGCAGCTATCATATATTGGGAGCCTCAGGCTCAAGCCAGTAATTTTCACTGTGCACTCCTACTCCTATAGTTGAATAGGGCACCCTCTGCTCTGTGTGCTAATTCTATGTACCCCTTTTCCACAGAAGTTGTTACTAGTTAGCCAGGTCAAATCATTTATGTTCAAAAAGCCAGACTCTGAACCATGAGATTGTTTCTACAGGGAAACCCTTTTTTAATGTGGCACCAGCATAGAAAAATGTAGTTAGTACTTTAAAAAATCATTTCCTTAAGTGGTAAGTGAAGGAAGTTTATATAGGAATGAAATGGATGAAAGGATGAAAGGAGAATGGGGAAGGTGTAGTCATTCTCATGTCTGGGAAGGCACTAGGCAGTCTAAGGACAGTCACAGGATTATTGATGGCCTGCCTTGAATTGATTTCTCTCTTCTTTGTTATCAGTTTAAAATCACTCAGATGTTTATAAAGCACTGATGTTATTAGCCTCCTCAGAAAGAACAAAATATCTTCATAGGCCTAAAAAATGTAGCAGAATGCACTAAACTGCTAGATTGAAAGTTAAAGTAGGGGTCATGTCATGGTCTTTGGCTCAGACCTAACCACACAGTGCTAGGTCTCCAAAGTCCCCGTGTGGCTCTGTGCCCCTGGGTCAATAATTGTAGGATGGCTCTCTACAGCAGCCCTTTTGAATTGTACTGGGCATTATCAACATAAGTAGTTAAAATATAGTTTTTCCTGCCCCCTCCTGCCAAACTGTTGGTTCTGTCATTGTGCACTTATCTTTCAGGAGTACTCATTTGCTCTGCTATGATTTAATTGTGAATATAATTAAGTGAGCTGGCATCTTCATGCTTTACCATCATGCTTGATCTACCTTTATGTTTTATTGGACTCTCCAGGACCATGATGTCTCTTTCATGGTGAACTTAAGCTCTTCTAGATCTGGAATCCTATTTTATATTTCTAGATAATCCAATTGCCCAAGAACATCTTGTAGGAACAAAGAGCTGCATAAATGCTAAATACATTGAATTACTAGAAATTATTAATAAAAGCTCAATGATTAAACATATTTTTTTCCTAAAGTCCCCTGATGGACACAATTTTCAAAGAGGTAGATATAGTACTGTACGGGACAGTATGTCCTGAATGAACTCTACAGATATAGGTTTTGTGGACTCCACCCACACCCAAGATACTAGAACCACAAGTCCCATCAACACCAAAGAGAAGGACTATGACCTGAGAGTGGGGTTAAGAAGCCAGGTTTGGATTTAAAGTCAGACATTTAGGCATCAGGGCTCTCTTGACCTCAGGGCTGACAGCTGGTCTCTTGGTTCTTTACCAGCTTTCAGCATGATATTGGGGTTTCAGGTCAGTGGAACTAGTAGGGTGCGTTAATTATCTTGGCACATTAATTATCTTACCTCCCTCACTCTCTTTCCCTGAGTTATTCATTTCCATCTTCCCTTGTAAACAAACCCTTATTAACCTTTTTGTGTGTGTCTCCAGTTGAATCTTAGGCACACAGGTGAGGACCTATAGTCAAGCAATCCAATTCACATCGGGTTGCCCTGTAACAATACTATGAATGGAACCCTTTATGTTCTACTACCAATACCAGTCTTTCATTCTCTGGACAGCATGGAAGGAGAAGATAACTTACCTTTAATAGTATTCTACCTTGGGCTTTCTCTGGTGGCGCAACAGGTTAAAGCACCACATCATGAAGCTCTCCAAAGCCACTGCAGCACGAGTTCAATTTCTGGCCAGGGAGCTGACCCACATGGCATGGCAGACCTCTCCTGCTGCCCCCCTCCGCAGTATATTTCAGTAGATCTGCCTATTCTGTTCTCACTCTGTCTCTGGTGAATCCTCGCACCCACCACACTTCTGGCCTGTACCCCAATTCTGTAAGCATAAATAAATCTTTAAAAAAAAATAGTATTCTACCTTTTTCAGAGTATTAAAAATATATTGCCTTAGTTCATTCTCACTAATTCTCTGAGTGATAATTCTCTGAGTTAATGGAAATGTTCACCAATACTCCTACAGTATTGGTTAAGAAACTGGGGCAGCCCTCCCTGGTAGCGCAGCGGGTTGGCAGGCTGCACTGCAAAACTAAGCCAACTTATGGCTGATGAAGGAGGCATCACAAGATTGAGTCGCACAAGGGACAAGTAGAAGAGGCTAGTGAGCAAATAACACAGCCATAAAATCAAGGTCCTCAGGCATAAAATCAAGGTCTTCAGGATGTCCGGGATGCCTGGATGTCTCCAAGAGGTCCCAGCAGATAACAGACTGTTGGGGGCTGTGCCTGAAGCTCAGACCCAAAAGTAAAAGATAAGGACATGGAAATGAAGCTCATTAGGAAATCTCCAGTCCTCTCAAGTTCTACCTAGGCTCACAAGGAGCCCCTCCCAAGGAGAAACTGCTTATATCAGGGCAGTCTCTCCACCAGCATAGGGCAGCTGTTCAACCACTGCCCACTATGCAAGTGCTTCTTTCCACCCACTTTCTCCCTCTGCGGGCAGCAGCCTTCTTGCCTGCCTGTGACCACACCGGGACTTACTTGCATTGACCTCCCCAGGGACTTACTTGCATTGACCTCCCCAGCGGAGGTTGCTCTCTCCTTAGGCCATTTGCCTGCAACTATGCAGGCCTCTCTGTCTGCAAACCTGTCTCTTTCAGGGCAGCTCCTGCCCACTTGCACCTATGCAAGTATCTTTTCCTTACCTGTCTCTTTCTAATAAACTTATTCTTTAAATATAACTGAGTCTCTGTCTCATGAAGAATCTCACCATGTGCCACTGAAAGGGGAGCTCTGGTGAAACCTTTCCCAGTGTGAACCCAAGAACCCCAAACTCAAAAGATGACATCAATGGCTGCTTCAGTGACAGTCCAATCCCCACCTCAGAGGTGATCAACATGGCACAGCAGAACTCTCCTGGCCCACCCATTGCTCCCCTCAGCAGTGTACTTCATCTATCCGTCTGTCCTGCTCTCCACTCTCTCTCTGGTTAATCCTCTCACTGCCCCTGCACCTCTGGCCTGTACCCCAGTTCTGCATGCATAAATAAATAAATCTTAAAAAAAAAAAAAAGAAAGAAAGAAACTGAGGCATTAAAGAGGTTATATGAGGTAGTCCAAATCATACAGCTACTCACAGCAAAGCCAGGACTTAAATGTCAATTCCTGTTTCCCAATTTCTGGACTGGCATTCTTTCTCTATGTTAGGATGCATTCCTTGTTCAGTGAACTCAATTTTCATTTCAAAGAGCTTTATCTCACTACTATCTTTTTTCAAGCCTCATACTTGTTGGAAAAGATTTAGGGAGGGCAGTTCACACAGAGCCTTGTGAGTTAAGTTCCCCATTCCCAGGCCATAGACTAGCAGCATCAGCATCACCTGGGGGTTTGTTAGAAATGCAGAATCTTGTTAGAAATGCAGAATCCAGATCTATTGGATCTGAATTTACATTTAACAAGGTATCTTTCACACCACTTCCATAGAGGACATGCCCATAGGGCAGTCATCAGCAGACAAACAGAAGCTAATTCTTTCTAGGGTACACACTGTGAGGGTTAAATGGGCATTTTATGCATTTTATGCATTTTATGCATTTGACTTCACTAGAACTCACACATGACAGGAATGTGAAAGAAATGTGCTTGTGCCTTGCACTTGGAAATGTTACAAACTTCAGGTGGCAGACAAGAGGTGGGGGGTGGGGGGGGCAGGTATGTATAGAAAAGTGCTGTGCACCTGTCAGTCTCTCCCTCACAGGAAGCCTAGGGAAGGGGACACCCACCTAAAGATACATACGCATGGACCTTCTGTCCATAAATAGGGTATCTCCTGGCGCCACTCTCTTTCTGCGTGCTTGCTGGTGCTGTGGGATTTAGCGTTCTGAGCACAAGATCCAATTCTGCCTGGCATAAACCAGAAAATTGAATCCATTACAGATTATGTTGCCCGAGTTGATTTCAGGAAGGTCTGTCACCTTGTCAGTGGACAGGTGGTAGGCTGAATTGGATTCATCCTCCTCCTCCCACCCCAATTCTCCTCGCCAGCTCTCAGGCTAGAGGAAGTCTGAGTCAAACACTGTTTTTAATTTTTTATAAATTGTCTCTACAGAATAATGTTCAAAATAACACACACAGTGTTTTTAAAGAAGCAGATTTAACATTTGTGTGGAAAAGTTAAACATATTGATAGGATTTCCTCACAGAGAGAAACATTTGCTAAACCATTTTGAATTTGGCCATTACCCTTAACAGTACGGTATACTGAATAGTGTCCCCACAGAATTTATATGCATTAGAAATGTTGGAACATCACTTAATTTGGAGATAGGATCTTTGCTATGATAATTTGATGATATGAGGTTACATTAGATGAAGGGTGGACCCTAGATCTAAATACAGGTATCTTTAGAAGGAAAAGACTCTTTTGACACACACAAGTGAGGAGACCATGTGATGATGGAGGCAAAATTTGTGTGATGCACTTAAAGCCAAGGAATGCCAACAACCACTAGTAACTACAGAAAAACATAGAAGGTTTCTTGCCTAGCCCCTGCAGAGAGAGAACAGTCCTTCCAACACCTTGATATGGGGCATCTAGATTACAAAATGGTGAGAAAATCTATGTTTCAAGACATCCAGTTCATGGTGCTTCATCGCAACAGCCCAAGATACTGAACATGATATTTAATAACAAATGTCCCTCACATTATCTGGAGAGGTTGCCATATGCCAGGTATTACTCTGAACACTTTTCATTATTTTCCCAAATTAATTCTGAAAGCAACTTAATGGGGCAAATATAGCAACTCTCATTTTATGTGAGAGATGTTAGGTTACTTGCCCACATGGTCAGGCTGGTTCTAACCTGTAGCCCCACTCCAGAGGTGCTGCTTGGGCCTTAGAACCAGGAGTTCTAAGAGAGATAAAACAAGATGAACATATGGGCAAGAGTCACTCAGCATCCTGGGTGTCTGCCCTGTCCCCACCCCACTGATAAACAGAAATGGGTGCCAGGGGTCATGACTAGGGAGTCAACTGGATGATGAGGTATCTTAGCTACCCTGCAGCTGTTTATGTCTCAGAAATGGGTTGATTCATGAATGCTCTCAAATAAGGAAGGTTCCAGTTTATTAACCTTAACTGAAAAGGACTCAGGGACCCTGTAGCTGGTATACTTGGAGTATCAATCAGCTGAGTCAAAACCTCAGAGGACTAGGTACAATAAGGTTAAGATCCATTTCTCTTCTAGATCTGAGTGAGTGGGCTCATGGCACTGTTGGGAGGAAAGCACCAAGGACAGAGTGATTTTGCTGAACTCAGAAATTTCACTCTTTGACTATATTTCCATTAAGTCTGTTACGGCATTTACTAAGAACTATGTCTATAATTATGATGCAGATGTAGTTCAGGAGTTGAAAAGGTGGGCTATTTCTCTAGTATCTTTAAATATCCACTTTCAATGGGAAACCCTGTAGCTGAGCCACAACTAGACAGAACTGGATTGTCATGTTGCAAATCCTAAGGCTTTGAAATGAGTGCATGTAACACACAAAATCTGTGTTGGAGGTTCTCAGTCTTCTCACCTATTGTGTTAAGCTAGATACTTCATTGTTGGGGGTTGAGATAAGAATATGCCCTGTGCAGCATCCTTGGCCTCTTACCTATTAGATGGCAGTAGCATCCCTGCCCCAGTTGTGACAACCAAAAATACATCCAGAGAGACAAAACCATGTCCTACTGCATTGACAATCACTAGTCTATATAGAGTAACAGAAATAGGTCACCATTATTTTGAGTAAAACTTTGTATTTACAAGGTTTTTTAAGCAACTAAACATACTCTGTTCACACACTATTAGGCCAGATCTGGCCACCTACCTCAAAATCTGTGCTGTATTTCTCATTTCCTTCTTTACCTTCTCCAATGTCATGGTCTCCTGTGTTCCACTGCTACCCCTTTCCATTCTGCTTTCTTGGCCGTTTCCTTTCACTTGCCTCTAAAATGTCGATATTCCACCAGTTTTCAATCTTAGCTTTTGTTCTGCTTTCCCTAGTTAAGTCTCACTTCTCCCATCAGCTCACTTCTTACCTACATATGGATGACCAACTTCTAAATCTGACCCTTGTGTTAAGCTTCAATTAAAAAGTACTAAACCAGGGCCTTCCCAGTGGCACAAGGAGCTAAGTGTCAGCACTGTGATGCTATCAGCAGCAACTGCATCACGAGTTCTATCCCTGGCCTGGGAGCTGACCCACATTGCACAGCAAACCTCTCCTGTCTTGCCCTCTGCTCCCCTCAGCAGTGTATTTCTGTAAATCCACTTATTCTGCGCCCCACTCTCTCTCTGGTGAATCCTCTCACTTCCTCTCCCACCACCACACACACACACACCTGGCCTGTAACTCAGCCCTTGAATGTATAAATACATTTTTTTTAACAAAAAAGTTAAAAAAAAAAAAACTAAGCCAGGACCCTCCCTGGTGGCACAGAGGGTTAAAACACAGCACAGCACTAAGAAGCTAAAGCCACTTCCGCATGAGTTTGATCCCCACCCTGGAGG
The DNA here is from genome assembly GCF_000260355.1 of Condylura cristata. Classification (NCBI taxonomy): domain Eukaryota; kingdom Metazoa; phylum Chordata; class Mammalia; order Eulipotyphla; family Talpidae; genus Condylura; species Condylura cristata. Next base: position 76,288,301 of record NW_004567103.1, on the reverse strand, counting down.
TGACCCACATGGTGTGGCAGACTTCTCCTGACCCACCTGCTGCTCCCGTCAGCAGTGAACTTCGTCAGTTGGCCTGTTCTGCTCCCCACTCTGTCTCTGGTAAATCCTCTCACCACCCCTGCACCTCTGGCCTATACCCCAGTTCTGTATGCATAAATAAATCTTTATAAAAAATAATAAAAAAGTACTAAGTCAGTATTTCAGTATCCCTAACTAGATAGCTATACATTTTCCACAGATAACCCAAAATCAAATTACCTAAATTATGCCAAATATTTACTAAAATTCTAGGGAGTTTGGTTCCAATAATCATCCATATGATTAAAACTGACAACAGAATTGTGAGAGGAATACCTTCTGTAAGGCTATTTGCTTAGGTCTGAGTTCTCTCCACTCTGGAAGCTTTCCTTTGGAATTATAAATCTTGGCCTCTCTTCATAATCCCCAACTGTCACTAAAACACCATTCTTTAACACTGTGAGGATCCAGGTCCTCTTGTCCTCCTATACTTCCCCAAAAAGGACAGGGCCCCTGACCCATCCAGTCACCCACACCAGAAACCTGAGTCTCACCATTAACCCCTCCCTAGTGCACCCCAGTCAATAATTCACTAAAGCTATAGTAGCTCCACCTTGAATCTATCTACTGCACTCTTTCTACTTCTACCTTAGTTTTAACAACCATTATTGTGTCGGTACTATTCAATAGCCTTCCCTGCCTCCAAAATTGGCCTCACCCAATTAATATTACACATATTCATGAGGATAATCTGTAAAAATGAAAATCTGTCATATAATCCAACAATTCTACCTCTGGGTATGTATCCAAAAGAAATGAAAGCAGGGTTCCAAAGCAATAGTTACACTCCCGTGCTCATTACAGCATTATTCACAGTAATCAAGGGATGGAAGCAAGCTAAATATCAGTAGATGAACAGAGAAACAACATGTGGTACATATATAAATTGAAATACTATGCAACCTTAATAAGGAAGGAAATCCTGTCACATACTAAAATAGGAAAGAATCTTGAAGACATGCTGAGTGAAATATGTCTGTCACAAAAGACAATTCATGATACCACTTAACATAGAGTATATAAAGTAGTCTAACTCATTGAAACAGAGATAAGAATAGTGGTTATCAGGGGCTGGGGAAAATTGGGAAACAGGATTTGTTTAGTGGGTACAGTGTTATAGTTTTGCAAGATGAAAAAGTTTTAAAAATCTGTTGCACACTAATGTATAAATGCTTAACACTACAGAAGAACTGCAGTCTTAAAAACGATAAAGATGGGCCCTCTTGTGGCGCAGCGGGTTAAAGCACAGCACTGAAAAGCTAAAGCCACTTCAACATGAGTTCCATCCCCGCCCTGACATGGCTCGACAGACCTCTCCTGACCCACCCGCTGCTCCCCTCAGCAGTGTACTTCGTCAGTCAGCCTGTTCTGCTCCCCACTCCATCTCTGGTGAATCCTCTCACCATCCCTGCACCTCTGGCCTGCACCCTAGTTCTGTATGCATAAACAAATAAAACCTTTAAAAAAAAAAAGATAAAGAGGACCTCCCTGGTGGCTCAGCGGGTTAAAGCAGAGCACTGAGAATCTAAAGCCGCTTCCACATGAGTTCGATTCCCGCCTGCCCAGGAGGTGACCACATGGCGTGGCAGACCTCTCCTGACCCGCCCGCTGCTCCTCTCAGCAGTGTACTTCATCGATCTGCCTGTTCTGTTCCCCACTCTGTCTCTGGTGAAGCCCCTCACTGCCCCTGAGCCTCTGGCCTGTTCCCCAGTTCTGTATGCACAAATAAATAAGTCTTTAAAAAAAAAAAATAAATAAAGATACTAAATTTTGATATGTGATTTTCCCCACAATTTAAAAAGTTGTTTTGATGAAAATTTGTATAATTGCCTATGTAAACTTTTCCTGACTCACTTGTCTCTTTTAGCCTTTGTAAAGTCTTCTACTTAAAACCTTCATCACACCTCCCTTCTCCAGTTACTGTATTCTTGGCAAATGATTTCCAGTCCTAACAGATGACTTCTCAGGCTTCCCTCCTTTGTGCCTACACAGTCCCTAAATGAACCCTACCAAGGCACTCGCTCTATGTCGTCACTATTTTCCAGGTCTGGTCACCCTAAGATACCTAGGAGGCTTCAGACAGGGATACTCAGCATCTTCACCCCTCTGTCTCTGGGAACGAGCTTCACATCCAATTCATTTATCAAGGTTTTCATCAGAGCCCCAGACTCTGCCTCAGAGGATGTCTATCGACCTGTATTTTCTCTACCTTATTCTGTAAGAAATGAATATTTCTCCCTTTTCTTCAATCTGAGTTTTCTGAACGCTTTTTATAGTCCTCTTCCCTCAATGAATTTACCACACTGCCCTACTCATGCTTTGACTAACCTCAGGCCTTCCAGTTTTGCTTTCCTGTAACTCCCTCCCATGGCCTCTGGATACCAAGGATTTCCATCAATATATAGTTGCCTCAGACAGTATGCAGGATGGCCCACTGAACTAGAATAAAGTCTCATTTTAACTGAGACCAAAGATGATAAAGCAGGTGTCAGTTGAGATTATTTATATGCAATTTAAGGAATGATCCTTAAGTCCACTGCTTGGAGTCCCTGAAGAGCAGATTCATGAGCATTTCTCCACCTTTCTGTTTTAAAATGTAGAATTTATTACTATGCAGTTATGAGGTCGGCAGATCTGGGGATAACAAGGGTAAAGATAATTTGTTACTTACAGTTGCCAAAAAGAAGGCTATACAGGGAAGCACCAAGGTGGGCCAGGAGGCAGAGGAACAAAGGAAAAGTGTGGGTGAAAACTTGTTTTAGGGATTTAGGCAAGGTGGGGAATGAGCAAGGCAGGGTAAGCAAGCAGGCACGTTTAGAGTTGGTTAGTTTGAACCTTTTCAGTGAGCACCAGACAGAGAAACTGTTACTGGTTGTGTAGACCGTGGCTGTGTGTGATGATGGCAGGTGGAGAGTGGCCCAGAGTACAGAGCCCAGTAGTGAGGTGGCCAGGAGGATGGGCTTGAGATTGCTGGCTGACATAAGAAAGGTGCAAGGTGGTCACTTGCTATCTCCAGGAATTGCTTACCCTGGGAGGACTCCCAGTCACAAGTCCCCAAGACGCCAGGACATCTTAAAATACAGATGAACAAAGAAAACATGCTAAATGCACTCCCCAACACCAGAATTAGACCAAGGAGTATGAAGTATGCCTTCTCAAAGAACAAAGAAGAGGTAGGGAGAATGAAGGATAGTCTTATTACTAATACTGTGGGTAACCTAGGCCAGAGCATTCCTTCTTACAAAGTTGATAAGAAAAATTCCTCTCGCTGTGTATTAAAAATATCCATTCACTTTCTGAGAAGTCAAATTCTAAAACACGATATTTCTTTTTATGTGGAGTGATAAATACACACCTTTCCCATGGAGAATATTTATGAAAACTTTTCTGGGAAATGTCTTTTCACCAAATATAGAACCTCTAGAGACCGCTCAGGAAATCAGGCCCCCAAATGTGCTGTCAATTGTGACCTGACAGTCTCAATTACTGCATTTTTATATTGTAACTCACTTCCTTTAATGTTACATATATTCTACTAATGGTGTTAAAGAGATGGAAACTGGCAGCTCTAATGGCATGTGATGTATGTTCTCCCTAACTATTAAAAGCAAGGTTTTGCCTGAGATAAGAGGAAGCTTCTGTTTGCCTTCATCAGGGGAAGGACTTCAGCACACTCTTCAGCAGGCGGGACTTTGGGGGTGATGTGGTGTGTGAATCCTGTGCACATTAAAGATGAGCAACTTTGACAGTTGGTAGCTTCTGAACCTTTTAAGTATGGCTTTCTTTCTCCAAATGACCTCATGCAGGCCCCCCTGCTTGGGTCTCTCCCCCCCTCCTCCTTTTTTCTTCCTTCCTGGAGACTCCAGCCCTGGCCTTACTGGAACTGCTTGTCAGTTCTAATGGTCTATGGCGAAGGATAATTCTGCTAAAGAAAAGGTGTGGCCACATGTGCCTGCATTCTGGAGAATGGGTATTTAAAATATCCTAAACTAGCAATTATGTATAGGATACACTTGTGCTCCCCTATCTGGAGGCAAAGGGGGAGACAATGCCTCCTTCATTATTGCCCTGCATCTCCTTTCCAGAGGTTCCCAGCACCACAGATCTAGCAACCAGGAAAATGCAAAATGGGTATTTGTTTCCCCAGCAACCCCTGGCTGGCTCCTCTTTCACCTCGTTATATCCTTTATCACCCAGATCCCCCTTGTGCTCTCAATGCCTCTATCCTGACAGAGAGACCAGGAGATTATGTGATATCAGCTACTTATACTTCCACCTACTAGCCTTTTCTCCTAGGCATTTTAAGTGTCTTTTCTGACTATCACATGACATATTTAGGTTTCTTGCAATAAAATTTCAGACAAGATCCAGCAAGGAGGGAGACTCATTTGGCAGGTGGGAAATGGGCCCTTTCTGGGTCCCTGATGTCTAGAATGGCATCCACAGGTCCCTCTGCCCACACAGGAAGCATCAGTGTTTCTCCATTGTTGGGAAGCACTGAGAAAGGGACAGTCTTCCAAACTTAACAGAACTTCCAGATGGGGTCTCAGTGTGGGCCTCTAACACAGACATGGTTGTGCTGTGCCTTCAACCCCAGGAGATCCATCAAGGCACTCCAATTGTTAGCTCCCTCATCTACCAGCTCTGCCCTCTCCCTTCTCTTACCCAGGACTGAGATCTGTAAACTCTCTTTCCCATAATTCACCAATCCCTGACAAGTGTTCAATTCCAAAACTCAGGTCTAAAAAAATTTAATACAAAAATTATACACTTTTTATATAGTGAAGAAGATTTTTAGAAGCTAAAGGAATTGCTCACGCTAAACAGACTGCTTGAACATAATCAAAAAACTTGTCCTTGAATGTGTCCCAATGGCTATACTGAACCCTAAGAAGAGAAGAAATCCTGGCTTTTAAATCAAGCATAATGATACATTTATCGAGCATCAATAAATTAAAGGATAGTTCTTAAAGCTTAGATAAATGAAGAGATAAACAGTGTATCTGTATTTGCAAAGTAATTACCATAAAATCATTAACTATCCCAAGATGAACTTTAAACTTTAATTTCAATTATATTCTCATATATACATACACACACACACATATTTATTCATATATTCCTCAAATTTTTTACAAATTAATTTTAAAATTCATCTAAGTGGTTCATTGCTTCCCTCTGGAATACCAAGGATAAGTTTACAGAGGAAGCAGCCACATGTAAAAGGGTCTGGGGAAGTGAGGACCAGAGTCTTAGTAAGGAGGAGAGCCAGAATCGATGGAAAGGGAAGGAAAGACTGAGAAACAGTAAGCCAGGAATGGTGCCAGTATATTAGGAAGGACACCAGTCCTTGCCCCAACAGAGAGAATATAATTCACTGTAAGCACAACTGGTTTGACAGCGCAACAAAAGACCCCCAGCTGGCTAGGGACCAGGTTCAATAGTAGGGAGAACCCCACAGTTGTCCACTGAATGGCTTGTGGGCTTCCAGGAGTGTCTGTAACCACCTCAGGGAACTGAGAAAGACAACTTCCCCTCTCCCAACCCACACAACCTTCTGTGTGTACTTATAGGGAGGCTGCAGGAAACCACAAAGAACTTCCTCTGCCTAATGGCTTACGCATGTCCATCATGGAGAGGCAGCCAAAGGGTTGGCCTAGAAACGCTCTACTGCTAGCATCTGCCTCACCCCAAGGTAAAGGAGAGTGCAGCACTGCCAGGCATACCACTTGTGGAGACATTTTGGCAGGGAGCTTCTAGACTGTGACTTCAGAGAGACTGAATGAACAGCTACACCTCTGCTTCTGCTCTGGACATTAGATCTACCTCATGTATACAAAGAAACTGCAAACATGGGGACCCATATTATCTCTATAAAATAGTAGGGGAGAGTAAAGCACCATAGGACACATCATGCAACAAATGTTTCAGTGGGGTTGAGGGCTTCCAGACCAGGAGCTGCAAAAAGACTGAGGGCACACTCACTTATTCCTCCTTCTTCCAGGAACTCTGGACCTGCATCAGGAGTATGGTCAGAAACTATTGGGATGACAGGGAAAAGAATCTAAGAACAAAAGTCTTCCTTGTTGGTGGTGGCCAGGGTGGAAGTCCACAGTGGTAATATTTCCTTCTAATTTGCTTTCTTGAGCTCCCCTGAAACTTCAAAATTGTGACTGCTGGAGAGTACAGAACTCCAGGGGGAGAAGATATGATACATAAAAATGGGGAGATAATAAAAACTATACATACATACATAGCAACTTGAGAGCTCAAGGGAACTGGTGACCACAAGGAGGGAATGACTTTCCTATTAGAGTGTTCAACTGCCATGATAAACAAAAATTCAGAGAAATAGCAGAAAATGCAGCAAATGTAGAACAAAATGAATGACTTAAGAAATATTAATGAACTGAAATTAGAAATCAGAGATTTTAACAAGAAATAAGAAGCTGCAGGATGTTAAACTACAAATAAAGTACTTAAAAATTATACAGAAATGTATGGAAGCAGACTAGACCAAATGAAGGACTGGATTAGTAACATCATAATCACACACATGCTTTTATACAATGCAATACTACTCAGCTATTAAAGAAAACAAACTCTTATCATTTGCAAACACATGGATGGAACTGAAAAGGAAAATGCTAAGAAAAATAAGTTAAAAAAAGAAAGACAAGTACTAGATGTCCTTACTTACATGTGGAATATAGAGAAACAAAACAATGGTCAGACAAAACCAAACCAATAATAAACTGTTAACAGTAAAATTGAAGGGTAGAGCAGAAGGATGGGGGGCCTAGTGCAATGTGGTAGAGGGTTACCGGGGAACTAGCGGTGGGCATGGAAGGAAAACATCATTTGTAGAGGTTCGAACCTATCATCCCCACAGCAGTTACAACTTTCTCTCAAAAACATAATTTGAAAATAAATAAACAAAGGGGAAGTAGTTAAGCATACAAACTAAAAAATGAAGCATATTTTAATTTAAATGGAATAGTCTATATTTTGACCAAATTATAGAATAAAAAAATATTTTTTAACTATTTCTTTTTTTTTTAATTTATATATTTATGCATACAGAAATGGGGTACAAGCCACAGGAGCAGGGGCAAAGAGAGGATTCACAGAGACAGAGTAGGGAGCAGAACAGGCAGATCAATGAAGTGCACTGCTGAGGGGAGCAGCAGGGTCAGGAGAGGTCTGCTGCACTATGTGGATCACCTCTGGGGCGGGCATCGAACACACACTAAAATGGCTGTGGTTAGCTTGCAGTGCTGCGTCCTTACCCACTGTGTCACCAAGGAGGCCAGAATAAAAATTTTACATGTCATAAAAGATGTTATGAATTAAAGAAGACAAAGGTAAAAAATATTTATTAGTGTTAGCTTTGCTAATTAACATTAGGGAAGGTATGCCTTTAGATCCAAATAATACAATAAAGCAATTTAAAATAAAAAATTATGCCCTCCCTGGTGGTACAGAGGGTTAAAGCACAGCACTAAAAACCTAAAAGCCACTTCAGCATGCGTTTGATCACCACCCTGGAGGTGACCCACATGGCACAGCAGACCTCACCTGACCCTCCCACTGCTCCCCTCAGCAGTGTATTTGGTCAGTTGGCCTGTTCTGCTCCCCACTCTGTCTCTGGTAAATCCTCTCACCACCCCTGCACCTCTGGCCTGTACCCTGATTCTGCATGCATAAATAAATAAATAAATCTTAAAAATAAATAAATGTAAAACTCAAACCATGAAAACATATAATCATTATTATAACTAATAATTTAGTACATCTGTAAAATTTGCAGGAATGATCTTTCTAAGTTTTAATGTATTAGAAGTCAGAGAAAATAATTAACAAATTTGCTAGCAAAAATTATAAGTACTCCAACGAAAATTATTAACCAAAATAAAAAGAATGGGATGGACAATTATGATACAGACGTCAATGAGATAATTAGTATACAAAAGTTCATGAAACTTGCAATAGACACATTAAGACCTCAGTAGATTAGGCAGAAAGATACTAGATGATAAAATTCAGAAGAAATATGACTTTGCCAACTATAAAACTCATGTAAATTAAACAAATATTAAGTTACACATTTTACATACTAAGTCAATGAAATAATGTCTAATTGTAATTTATATTGCTAGTAAAGGTATATTAAAAATATTGTCACCAAAGTATAGTATTTGCCAGAGGGGATGGAGCTTGGGAGAGGGTAAATGAAGCATCTGTACATATTGAGGTGTGAAGTAGTCTAGAACTTTATGTATTATTGTCTAAATTAATGAGAAATTAATAACATTTGTCTTAAAATAGTACTGTCACCTATATTTCTTTTTTTCTAAAGATTTTTATTTACTTATGTATACAGAATGGGTACAGGCCAGAGGTTGATGGGTGACACGAGCTATGCAAC
>NW_004567103.1:76279203-76279435 GCF_000260355.1 Condylura cristata | reverse complement strand
CTATTGTTCGGCCTTTAGATGTGGAAACTCATCCAGGTTGCCTGTTTTTAAACTAATCAAGTTTTCCACCTGATACACCTTAAAGGAATCCATAAAAAGTCCTCTGGCTAGTTTTTCAGGATTCTGCTATGTAGTCCTTAGATAAAGAAACCCACCTATGTCTCCTATGCAGAGATTTGATTAGCAAGGAATTTCCTCTTCTGTCTCCCAGGATGATTAAGGCAGAAAAACA
>NW_004567103.1:76254902-76278848 GCF_000260355.1 Condylura cristata | reverse complement strand
CCAATTTTTAGAATATCGCCTCGCCGATGTCGTTCCCACCTTGAGACTCTGCCTGTGATAGCCTCTCTACAACCTGACATCGGGGCTGGTCCCCGACAGATGGGTAAGAGGATTCACCAGAGACAGAGTGGGGAACAGAACAGGCAGTTGTACTGAAATACACTGTTAAGGAGGGCAGCAGCGGGTGAGATAGGAGAGGTCTGCTGCACCATGTTGTTTACCTCCCAGGACCCCATTAGGCCACCAGGGAGGGCCTGTCAATCTATATTTCATAAAGCATTTTAAATTGATATAATCCTCTGGGAAAGTTACATACCCATTTTTTCAAGGATCATATGAAAGATTATTTTGTTTGACTAGATAATCCTACTTTCCCACAAAATATGAGAAAACCTATATGCAAGAAGATGCCTATTGCTAGAGACATCTTTTGCAGTCACACACACACACACACACACACACACACAAAAGATATAAACAAATGCCCCATAATAAAAATATAACTAAATTGGTTATGGAATTGTAGCAATTTAAAAATATCTCTGCAGCTACTTTTATCTTGTCCTTTCTCCTTAAAACTCGGCTGATCTTGATTGTTAAAGTCTGGGCTGACTTTAATAACCAGTTAACCAGTAAGAAGAAACTGAAGTGGTACTGAAAAGTTTAAGGGTCATAGAAGACAATGCGGTTTCTCTCTGGCTTACCAGAATACTCCTAGATCCCTGAACAACCACATAAGAAGTCTTAGCATACTGATGCTGCCATATTGTGGAAAAAAAATCCAAGTAGAGAGTTCACACTGAGATCCCTTGAGACTACATAAAGAGAGACAGAAGCCCAGCCAGCCCCCAGCTGTCCCCATCTCTTTGTCCCAGATCCACCTTACATATGATGGCAATAGCTTGAGCCTAAACTCCTGACCCATAGAACCCATGAGAACTAATACAATCATTGCTATTGTTTTGGGCCACTAAATTCTGAGATGTTGCATAATAATAGATGCTTAGAACAGAAATTTCTGCTAGATAGAACATGAGGCAGTAATTTAAAAACTTAGTTTAAAAGATCATGTAGAAAAAATAAAAGATCATGTAGAATACAAGCATTCTTTCACACAATATTTAAAACTGTAAACAAGATAAAAATTTTGTTCATTACTATTGTAAGCACTATGAATTCATGTTAAAAAGTACTAAAATGGAGTAGCACAATGTTGAGTTGTATTATGTTTGTAATATTAGCATGGCATTATTGTGCTAATGTTAAGCATATTAAAATGTGCTTATAATAATTGAGTAATTAATAATAATTGTCACTCAAAAGAAAAAACTGAGTCCTATTTTAAGATACTGACTTAGTGAAATGAAAAACTCAAAGACATTAGAAGAACAAACTATGACAAAATTCACTCTTTCTCAAGAGTGACTAGAAATTCAGATGGAACTCCTAATTTTGTGTGTTAAAATGTAAAAGTTTTATCTCCTATTGTTTCCAGAGTTTGAAGCTATCTCATAAGTATTGTCCATGGTCAAAGATTTACTATAGAGGTCTTCATTTTATTTCACAGCTTTTATTTTTAAGACAAAAATTTACAGTTGGTTGTATAAAATGCAAACAACATAGAAATGTTTGAAATAATCAAAGAAAACTATAGTTTTAAAGTCTTCTTACTTGGGATTAGAGACTGCCTCAAATTGCATCAGGAACATGTGAGTTTCACCATAGCTCAGAGACCTACCAATCTAAGGATGCACACACACAATATGTCATGACATGTAAGACTCAACAATAAAACACTCAGTAGGGCAAGGGAGGCAGAGAAAAGTGTTGCAGCCACCAGTCCATCGTAGTCCACCAGTGTAGTTGGCTGGTGGCCACCCAATTCTGTGTACTCTCGCTGGAGGGCAAAGTAGATTTTGGAGGGTGTGCTCTTCTTGCAGACTGACAGTCCACTTCGTGCTGTGTATGTTTGGGACTAGGGTATTGCTTCAGGGATTGAATAATTACAGATTTGCAGGTGAAAATAAGTTATTTAGCAATAGAATTCCCTCAAAAATAATTCTATATTTCTTGTTTATTTCATTACCTGCAATCAAACTGTACACAAGATCTTAACTATGTCTAATCCTTTTGCTAAGATTGGCTAGAGTTTATAAAGGCCTATTATTATATACATAATAAATATCTTGGGTGCAAGAAAGCAAAATCAAGAGTAATATGTAGGTATTTATATAATAAAAGAGAAAATCTCTATCTTTTCCCACCTGTCTTAAGGTCAAGGCCATCTAAGAACAAGCAGCAGGTCAAATTGTCCAAGCCCTTCTCTAGTCTGCCACTGCCTCAGTATTCCATTCCCTTTTCTTTTACCTTCATAGTGGCCACTTTGAAGTCATTTGAGATACTGTATTTTAGAGAGAAGGTAACACCCTATCTGATATCGGTCACTGTTAACTCTTTGCTTACGGGGATGCAGAAAACTAATGAAGGATATCTGAAAAATGTCTGTAACTGTAATTTTATGACCAGGTAAATGTGCCCCTTCAGAACTATTACTCACTACTTGAGTTTGCAGTACAGATTGACTTGACATTTTCAGCCTTTTTAGGTCCCCAATGACTAAAATCAGCTGACTCAGATTGCAAGACTTGAGTCTACTTTAGCAAAGCCATACTCCCATCTATGCTAACCTGGCCACAGTTCACCTCTCCATAGCAAAAGTTTCAAGAACAGCAAAACATTCCACACTATAAAATGTTCCCACCAGTTTCCTAATGCTTCAGACTGAGTCTGTCTCTGCTCTGCCTCTGAATGAACTCAGGGAACAGTTTTAATCAAATTTGCTGTGTCACCACTAAGCAGTCTTACCAGTCTGCAATACCTGTGTGTGCTACTGCTTGATCAGTTTAACCAATCCTACACCACATGCTTAGGTTCTATTACTCTCAGCCTGCCACTTCAGGAACCAAATTCCATCTTATTGCTATTGTATCTTTGCTCTTGATCTTAATATCCACAATTATATCATAAGCTTCCAGCAAATATGATGGACAAAAAGACAGTCAAAATGAAAAGGGGTGTGTACCAGATATCTTTCAAAGCTGCTGAGGATGCTTGGCTTGCTTATCATTGATAGACACAAGGTTATGCCCAGCTAAAAGAGGAGCTAAGAAATATAACCCAAATCCTGGCAGTCACATAACTAGCTGAAAACAAGAACATTATCCCTCTGGAAGTGAGGCTGGTGATTAGGGGTTGACAGCAGTCTCTGCCATAGATGGACACTAGTCTAATTCCCACTTTGAAGATGAGAACACTAAGGCTTCAAGAGCTAAGTACTGTTTGAGAGTTAAGTGGTAAAAATCAGAATCCCATCTAAGAGGTCTGACTTAGAATTCCCTTGTTCATAATGAAGTCTTTATGCAGGCATTTATATATACCATTTGGAGGTTCTCCAACCTATATATAGATTCTATTGAAGGAAACAGCACTAGATTTCCTATATTATGAGTTCTGGAACAGTAACATTTCTTAGGAAAATTTTCAGATAAAGTTTAAGAAAGTGGGGGGCAGGGGAAAGAAAGCTATGGTCCATGAGAGGATGAATTGGGTATATAAAATATACTACACAAACAATGAAATATTAATTAAACATACAAGAGAATAAAGCATTGATGCACACAACAACATGTATGAATAATGAAAACATTATGCAGAATAAAACAAGTCAGTTGCAAAGACTAGTTACTGTATGAGTCTCCATTTACATGATGCCCAAATAGATATCAGAAGCAAATTAGTGGTTGCCAGGGGGTGGGGAAATGGGAAATGGGTATAACTGCTAATGAGTACATGGTTTTTTTGGGGGACAGTAAAAATATTCAAAAATTAATTATTTTCATGGTTGCACAACTAGGAGAATATACCAAAAAACTATTAAATTACATACTTGAAATGGGTGAATTATGTTATGTGAATTATATCTCAACATAGCTGTTGCCAAAATACAAAGCCCAAGGTGACACTGCAACAGGAACGTGAGTGCAAGCTGTAGCTGCACAGATGGAGCGCTGCACGCCCTTCCAGCAGAGTTTTGTACTCTCTATCAATCATCCAGTGTGAAGGAGTGCCTCAGTGAAGCCACAGCCACATTGGGAATCACAAGTTGTAGTTGCTGTGGTAAAATTAACAAAAGGAAAAGGAAAGAAAGAAGGATAAATGGAACTATGACAATCAGGAGTGCAGAAGGAGTGGAGCTTTGCTGTTAAGCTGTTAAAATATTTTTATCTTTCTTATAGACTGACTAACCATCCTTGACATGTTTCATGATTTATATTGCCAAGCCTTCTGCACTTGCACTGAAAAATCATGTGAGAAAAAAAAGAACTTCTTTAGCTCTATTGCCTTATTTGGGCAACACAGACAGTGCCAAGCTCTCCTCCCCAGAGCCTTCCTCACTCTGGCAGGGGTGACTCAGGAGTCTAGTTATTGCAGAGCCAGAGGTCTCTGACAGGCCATGGATCCATCTCTTCTTAATTTACACAATAATTAGCTAAATAATCCTAGTGTACAGTGACTTTTCCAAACAGATGAATCTGGTGGGGACAGATCTCCTGAAATCCATCTCAGTGTACTTTATACTATGCTCAATCCCAAAAAAAGCAGAGAAATGTGTGAAAATGTTCAAAGGTTAGAGACTCATGTTTAGTATAAATATTTAACAGATATTAAAATATTACTGTAGAACAGCATTGAAACTTTATGTGTTTCACTCTGGGATCTAAGAAGGAGGAATTCTTACAAGCCATTTCAGTTTCTGGAATCTCCAGTAGTGTGGACATTCTGAATTGGGCAAAAAGGCAAAATGGAGAGAATGGTGATGTTTACAAATGTCAGTGTCTTTTAGAGATAGGGAAAGTAAGGTAAAAGAGAAATATTTTCATGAGTGTGATATTGTGATTGAGTTATGTGTGTGTGTGTGTGTTTATATATATATACATATATATAGTTAGTAATTAATAAGAGAATCAAAATATATTTCTCATATATTGGCCTTCATCCATATCCGTAGTTTCTTGCTTACAGCTCCCAAAACCCTTGGAGTGTCTTGACTGATATGAGCAATAAGGGCCTATCTTATCATAATATTTAATCTCTTGTTCTCAGTTCATGAAACTGATCCAGAGACATAAAGGTGAAATAGATACCTTGTTTTCCATAGCAGATCTCTTTCCACCACACTGAATTTAAATTAATGAAGTGAATTTTGGGAAACATCTAAAGAAGGAACTGACCCATATTAGAAGGTTGAAACTCTCTAACCTCTAGGGAGGGGAGAGTGGCTACAGGTTGAATCAGTCACTTGAAGGCCACTGTTTAAATTAAACATCCTATACAATGAAGTCTGAAAACCCCAAAAGAAAAGGTTCTGAGAGCTTCAGTTAGGAAACCAGAACACTTCCACATGCCACCATACTAGGCCTCAAACTCCATGAGGACAGAAGTTCCTTTTTTCAGGACCTCATCCTAAATTCTCATCTGTCTATTGCTTCATAACCTTTATCATTCTTTGTGAAAAACCAGTAATCTAGTGTATAAGTGTGTGAATTCCGTGAAGCACTAGGAAATTAATCAAACCCAACTTGGAGATCTGGGGAACCTCCAATTTATGGCCAATTGCTTAGAAACTCAAGTATCCACCTGGGCTTGTAGTTAGTATTTGATGTAAGGCCAGTCTGTGGCAGTGAGCTTTTAGCTGGTGGAATCTGCTGCTTTTCCCGTGTTGATAGTGTCAAAATTAAATTGAAATATAGAAAACCCAGAGGCATCAGAGTTGCTTGGATATGTGGGGGAGACTCCCCACATGCTATGATTGGTGACCACAATTATTAAGAGGACAAAGGATACTAAAAGGAGCAGTGATTGAAAGAAAACACTATTTTAAGGAAGTGTATTGTATATTAACAAAGTCTAGTTTCCATTTCAATAAGCAAGTGAGCGGAGAATTGGAATATTCTTTATGAACTTTTGGCCATTACATTGCTTTATTGTGCATAACAACCTGACCAAATTGAGTCTTGAAGTGTACACAGTTTACTCATATTATAATGATACTACCATAAATTCATTAAAATTGCTTATATCGGAGACTTAACTGGGAAAGTGGTGAGAGAAGGCTCCCTGTTATGCTACTGGGAGAATAATTTAGAGGAATCATGACAGGCACTGTATTCCAAAGATCCTGTGACTTAGGATGAAAACAAAGTATCTCTCAAACATTAGAGACCAACACTGACTGCTTGATGGAATGATGTTGAAACAAAATACCAGTTAAAGTCAAATCAGTAACAACTCTATAAATCTGACCATAAATTGAGGCTATAGTTCAGGGGGGTGGGGTATGGAAAAGGAGGGAGGGGGCACAATGGATTGTAGTAGAGAACTATGTGTGTTTTAGTGATGAGTGTGATATAGATCCTATACCTCTAAATCACAAACAAAGCCAATGTTACCCAAATAAAAATAAAACAAAACAAAAAGTAAGCAAGCAAAACAGGAATTGAGGAAACAGTGTTCTCAAAGCTTTGAAATGCATGTTTTTTTTATTCTCAACTATTTCAGAATATGATTTGGCAAGCTGAAGTGATTTTTTTTTTTTTTTGAGAGAAGAGTGGTTCTGATTAATCTTTGTACTCCTCACTTACAAAAATTCATTTTGTAGTTGGGAGGGAATTTGCAAGCCACATCTGGACTATTAAAATGGGAAGTAATAATATTTACGTTATATAAGAAATCTCAACATTTATTGGGTTAATAATAAACTATCTGAACTTTCTGATCATTCTTAACTCTGAAAAAGAAAGGGTAACAAAGCCTTTGGTCTCATGGCAGAGCTGGTAGTTACCCCTCAGGATCTAGTTCCTTTATTACCTAGCCACACTCTTTTAGGTAAGGACCTGTATGCCTCTCTAAAGACTACATTTCCCAAGTCTCCTGTGTAGCAGAGTAGGAAAAATAACTATATTGGCCACACGCCTACAATGCATTGTGAATAGCAGTGATATGTGCCAGTTCAGGCTGATCCTCTCATAGAGAAAAAAACCTGCTTTTCTTTTTCTCCCCTACCCATCACTGGCTGGAATAATGGTATGGTGGAAGAAGCTAGCACAGCTATTTTGGCCATAAAGTGTTGTAGAAGGTATGCTTCAGTTGGCAGAGTAATAAAATAGAAGAAACTTTAGAACTTCTTATGGTAGAGATCCAGACTGCCAAATTAGACTTATGAAAGAGAACTAAACTTCAATTTTATCCACTGACAATTTTATCTTCTCTATTATAGAAATCAAGCCAATTATGTTTTCAAAGGGATTGTTCGTACTTAAAATATGAAATCAGCTTACACAATTCCTTCTAAGTGATTGGCTTTTCCAGACCTATTGAATGATATCTGTGGATCCAAGTCACAAAGTTTGGGTTCAACCCCAAAACTGATACAAAATTCCCTGTTCACAGACAATATGAGATTTTCCCCCTCCGTTTTAAGTAATTTTTAAACTAACTGCCCTATTACAAATCAAGGGAGCTGATATAGAACCTTAAAATTTTTTCTAGAGATTGTGATTTTTCTGAGATCTTAAAGCAGATAATTGCATACCATTCTCAAAACACAAGAGAGATTTAGTCTTTAGAGCAAAAGAAAGATGCTTTAAAGATATGATTAGTCAGAAAAGTTAGACCTGCCTGTTTTGTAAGCATTGCTGAAGAGGTGACAAAGGTGAATGATAAAACTTCCAATCCTCCACATAACCTTGAGTAAGACACCACCTCTTCCCATCTTAATCATCCAGATGTGGCTTGCAAGGATACTACAACTACAAAATGAATTTTAGTAAATTAATGGTGAATTAGCTCTCCAACCTTCAGTTCTCTCCAGTCCCAAGACTCCAAATAATAGTCAAACAGAATTGACTGAGGTTCTAATTGGTCTCTAAGTTCAGTCGCTGGAGATCTAAAGTGCTCCTATTGTAAGAAGGTAAAAATTAGCTGCAAAAAACAGCCTCACTTCAGTTTTATGAAGTAGGTTCATTTTAAGGATACTTGGGGTCTGCAGACTGTGAGGCTCTGAGGTAGCTCTTAAGACAAGTCACTGTATTCATTGTCCATTATCTCACAGTGAATTGACTTCTCCTCTTTCTATTAACTCTCCTCTATACTTGTTTTGTCTAACTTCAGCTTGCTTCAGGCTTCTCACGGCTTTCCCTGCTTCTCACTGTACTACGGCCTGTTAAGTTTCTGCTCCCACTATTGACTGCCCAGTTCATTCAGTCTATGCATGCATGTCATGATTCCATTTTATGTTATGTGATGCCATCAGTCAGAGGCCAACCTGAAGCTGGATCTCATTGTGTCACACTGCCATCTCTGATGAAATCAGTAATGGCTAAGAAGATTGCAAAATCCATCTTGTAACTTCCATGCAATAAGGCCTGTAGACAGCTAAGAACCTAGATGAGTATATTGAGTGTTCTATAATGCTATAGTGCACCGTGTGTACTCTATTTTGAGTTTTAATAAGGTTTTCAGGCAGTGGAATAAAGTATGGTTTAGAGTGTGGGCTCTACAGGGACAGTCACGCTCTGTTTCCTTATCTGTTGGGTGAGGATCATCTTCCACCTATACTAGGATTTCCAGAAACAAAATCAATAGGATAGAAGAGGGGACAAATAGACAAACAGAAGGTAGATAGGTAGATAGATAGATAGATAGATAGATAGATAGATAGATAGATAGATAGATAGATAGATAGATAGATAGTGTGAAAGAGAGGAGGGAGATTTAATTTGAAGAAGTGGCTCACATGATCTTGGGAACTTGATAAACTAACATTTGTAAGTCAGGCCAGTAAACTAGAAATTCAGCTAAATCTGATGTTGCAGACTAGACTCTGAATTCTGCAAAATAGCAAACTAGAAATTCAGAGTTTCTATAGTGCAACTTGAGGACTACTGCTTCTCTTTGGGAAATCTGTCTTTATTCTTGTGGCCTGCAACAACTGATTGGATGAAGCCCAATAATATTATGGAGGGTTGTCTGTTTTACTTAAAGTCAACTGGTTTTTAAACATTGCAAAGGTAAACAAAGATCTTTACAATAACATCTAGACTAGCACTTAACCAAATAATTGCTCACTCTGATCTAGCCAGCATATAAAATGAATCGTGATGTTATTCTTCTCACCACACAAATTGTTAGGAAGGTATTATTCTTATGTATTTTGTGTATCTTTAGCACCAACATTGTCATGGAAACACAACAGGCACAAAAAAATACTTAGTGAATGTCTGATGTGGTAGTACTTTGAAACTGTGCATGCTGATCTGACCACTCTGCTTGAG
The DNA here is from genome assembly GCF_000260355.1 of Condylura cristata. NCBI lineage: Eukaryota > Metazoa > Chordata > Mammalia > Eulipotyphla > Talpidae > Condylura > Condylura cristata. The sequence continues at coordinate 76,269,456 of NW_004567103.1, read as the reverse complement.
CCTGCTGCCATCTTGTACCTTTAAGTCCTAAAGTCATCATTAAGCTAAAATAGCAGCCCTGTGATTCCTCTTTTAGAAATCATTTCCATCCACACAGATGCAAACAGACTCAAGGACAAGGTTATTTGTTACAAAATGTTTTGCAAAAGCAAAGATTAAAAACAGCCGAAATTCATATCAGTACAGAATTTGGTTAAATGAACTAATTGGAATTTTTTCAATGAAAAGCTCTTTATGTGAAAAGAGCTACACAAGGTAAATATGTCATATCTACAACAGATATACTATTAAGCAAGAAAAGCAAGGATCATAACAACAGGTTATAATGCTACCAGTTTTAGAAAAGGGAAAAAGGAAGGGGTACATAGAGATTTCTTATTTATGCCTAACAAACATATGTAAAGGTATGGCAACTGGGAGACAGAGGTAGGAACGAGACTTTTTATTGCATATGCACGTATCTTAGTGATTTTAAACTACATGACTATATTGCTAATATAAAAATTAGTTCAATCTAAAACCCATTAAACAAATGTGTTTTTTACTTGGTTGTTTTTTCCCAAACTTACTTCTACCTGCTTTTGGGATTTATGTCATCTCTTCTGCACTCAAATCTTCATCCTGTGAGTTGTACTACCTCATGTTGTCTCTTCTGGTATCTGGATAATATGTCGTAGAAGAGACATATTGAAAAGGCCAATAAGTGTTTGATTTCCATAAAGTCCTAAATTTTACATATGGGGATTGATGTTTGGTTTGTAGTAGATACTCCTCTGGAGGAAGAATGAAAGAGAGAAAAGGGATCCTTAAAGCAATTCCAGGAAATTGATCTTTGTCAGAAGTAGCAGGAAAAACTTTTGAGAAGATAGCCAAAATATATCAGCCCAAACATAACAAGATTCAAAAATGAAAATTCCACATTATTTTGCTGAAAGACAGATTGTAGTGTTTTTGTGCAATCCATCAGAACCAAAACAAGTGAATCATGAGATAAGAAGACAATACTGTAATAGTATATCCTTAAAAAGCAAGCTTACTGGTCCCTAGTGGTGCAGCAGGTTAAAGCACAGCACTAAGAAGCTAAAGCCACTTCAGCATGAGTTCCATCCCCTCCCGCCCCGGAGGTGATCCACATGGCATGACAGACCTCTCCTGACCTGCCCACTGCTCCCCTCAGCAGTATACTTCGTCAATCTCCTTGTTATGCTCCCCACTCTGTCTCAGGTGAAGCCTCTCACTGCCCCTGAGCTTCTGGCCTGTACCCCAGCTCTGTATGCATAAATAAATCTTTAAAAAAAAATCAAGCTTACAAATCCAGCCAGAACAGTCTGTGAATCCATACTAATTCTTCAATTCTTTCAGATCCTTGCTATCTGCTTTTTAACTTTACAACTCCCTCAAGTCTTAAAGAAAAAAAAAAAAAAAGAAAAATCAAAATAGTTTATAGTTTATCCAGGAGTTTTGGTTGTATGGGTGTTTTTTCTTCCTCTGTTGGTAAAGTGACATTTTTCTAGATCACAATATCTACAACCTGCCAAAGTTTGCAATCTGTCTCTTCTATATCAGTCAGGTATGGTTGTTTACACTACAGTAATTAACCCCAAATCTTAAAAGGCTTAAAACCTCAATGACTTATTTCTCAGTTGTGCTAAGTACAAGCCCACCTCATTTTGTTGCACTTGCAATTTGATTTATTGCACTTTATAAATAATGTACTTTTTATAAAATGTAAGGCTTGTGGCAAAAATTATGACCACTGTCTAAAGGCTCAGAAATAGTATATATTTTCTAGGAATAAACTATTTTTAATTAAAGCACATTATGGCTTATTTGACTCAATGCTTATTGCACACTGAGAAGCATAAAGGTTGTCTGACTCACTTTGTAGCAGTACTTACTTTAGGGTGGTAGTCTAAAACACTTCCACACCATCTCCCTGGTACACCTGTACCTTGCAGCTTCTGAAAGCTACCGCACAGGTGTTGGACCATCTCTCAACAAAGGCTGGGATAATACAGCCTCACTATATGCTGGAAGGAAGGAGAACAGGAGAGATTGGTGGAAAGCACTGGTGATTTCCACACAAGCTGTGCTCCTAAATATCAGAAGCCTTGTTCCTACCTGGTTTTTCATTGTTCAACCACTAGTGCAAGGTATGGACCTCTGTCCAGATCCCAAGAGGTAAGAGTGCTTGAAAGAATGAGCTGTGACAAGTCCAGCCCCATTTGTCTTCCTTCGCCTCACATAAGAATTCCTCTTTGGGGCCCTCCCTGGTGGTGCAGCGGGTTAAAGCACTGCACTAAGAAGCTTGAGCCACTTCTGCATGAGTTCGATCCCCGCCTGTCCCGGAGGTGACCACATGGCGTGGCAGACCCCTCCTGACCCGCCCGCTGCTCCCCTCAGCAGTGTACTTCGTTGATCTGCCTGTTCTGCTCCCCATTCTATCTCTGGTGAATCCTCTCACCCTCCTCATTTCTGGCCTGTACCCCAGCTCTGTATGAATAAATAAATAAATCTTAAAAAAAAAAAAAAAAGAAAAGAAAAAAGAATTCCTCTTTGAAAACTGCCCTCCAGACTAGGTGATTCTGAGGGCGCTAGCGGGGCTGCACAGTCAACAGGACTTCATTTTAATGAGCTACTCTCATTCCTTTTGTGACTCTTCCTCACAAGCAATGCCACGCACCTGCTAAACTACAATCTTTTGGGTTTGGGAATGACATTTCATAATGTCTAAACTGACAAGACCATTAAAAATGCCTTCATTTCAAATTCTGCTCTTTATATCTGAGAAATCTGAGGTACAAATGGTATGACTTACCCTAAATCGCAAAGTGAATACGTGGATATTTAAGTTGTTAAATGTGTAATAAATTTATATACCACAATAAAAAGAGAAACCAAGTGTAGTTTCCCAAGAATATTTGCATTTTAACAAGGTGCTAATTAGCAACTAAACTCTAAAAAGTACTAAAAGCAATGAAAAGATCTTGACATCCCATAGTCACTTCAATATTTGCTGCAAAATAAGATGTTGGTTTTGATATTACACATAGTTCGTATGTATGGTATAATTAAAAATAGTACCTTAAAGATGGTTTTATTTCAAAAATCTATATCTCTCTATCAAATAAAAACTTTTCTTTTTTTATTAGACAATCTACCATTGATTATTAAGATAAGGAAACAAAGAGAAATGAGTGAATGACCTGTTAGGGAATTTGAGAAATCGGGATGAGGCTGGGAGAGCATTCATGTTTGAAAAAGGGGTCCTTCTCCCACGGACCATCTCAGTCTCAGTTGTTCTCCCAGTCAGCAGCCTGAGCAACCAGGGCATCGGGCTTCACAGCAATAGAACATAAGCAGATGGTCCCTTTTGTGAACCATTTGTTTTCTCACTCTTACTTTGCTTTGACTGGGGCCTCTGTTGCCATCCCCTTCGGTGGCATCAGGAAGCCAGACAGTGCACCATGGTATTACCAGATGCTGCTTGGACTAGAAGTGAAACTGCATTCAGGTTGCCTCTGAGTGGAAGAAAGCAGTGATGCTGAGGACTGCCCCAGGGCCTCAGCTGCCTAACTCAGCATCTTTCCAGACAGGTGCCCCCAACAAAGAGACCAAAAGTTACTGAGGCAAATTCCCGCTTAGGGTAACCACTGCCACCACCCTCCCCATAAACTGGAGAAGGAAGAATGAGATCCAAGGATCAGGTGCCCATTCCTGGGTGGAAGGGCGGATTTCAGGCCACCATGGACTAGTAGCTCATTTTACCCACCTTGAGCACCTACAAAAGCTAATCCAGCTTCCCTCAAAGCAATCCTGTAGAAGTTAGGAACAATGGCCTTCAGAGGCTACCTCCAAATGCCCCTGGTCACTTGTGACCTGTGATATTGGACAAATATTTCATTTCTTTCCATTTCTGTTTCTTCATCTGCAAATGGAGATAATGAGAGTAGTTCTTTCATTGAATGGTTTTGAGGAGTCAACGAGTTAAAACACATAAAGTGTTTGACCCAGTGTCTGGCAAATAGAAAGCACTCAAACTCTATTAGCAAGATGTCTTCCTAGCCTTTAAAAAACTTTCTTGTACCTATGAAGAAAGGAAAAACTATTCTCATCTCACTTCCCACTCCTGCCCCCACCTTCAAGAAGAACCTGAATCTTGTTTAACCAAACCCACTTCCCTTATGTACAGGGTTAAGGCAGGTACCACCATGCAATATACTCCTTTTAGCAGAAGCACTTTGGATGGTGCCTCAGTTCTTTCACTTCAGCCACTGATCATCACTTCAGCCTCCCATGAGCTCCAATGCAGCAGGCAACCAGTCAAGGCAACTGATGTTTTTCTCCTGATTTGAGGCTGGAGGCTATGGTTTCTTTCAAGCACTGAAATTATAGTTCTGATCGTTCACATTTGCATGGAGGTCTGGATTCAGTGAGAGAAAAGGTTGTGTGTCTTTTCCCATCCAAGTTTCCTGGGGAGTGAATCTGCTTGGAGGTAAATATGACTACCCCAGTTCAGCAGAAATGGACAACCCCCTAGTGCCAATCCCCATCTGGAGAGGAAACTACAGATATCATCCTGCCCAAGGCAGTTAACAAATTCCAGGCTGACAGCCTGGGCCACAACAAAAACAATGAGTTGAAAAGGAAGAAATAGGCAAAATGACTGTGGCTTTAAGCTGCATAGTCTTTATTTAAAGAGGTGTCTAGCAAGGTGCTTTGAACCCAAAACATAGGGCATAGACATATAATGGAATCTCAACCCCCAACCAAATTTTAAGTCATTTCACAAAACGCATTATACTGCAAACATAGGAGGTAGATGATCGTCAAAAATTATATTCCCTTGGTCAAATTTCTAGCTTATCCTTTGGAAGAACTTTCTCATATGTACCCTTTACTTAGGAGAAGATGAAAAGAAAAATGTGGGATTCCAGTAAACATTTTGATCCTCCCTAGGACTCATACAGTGGTCCTAATGAGCTCCAAAATATGGGAAAAAAAAACTGTCTACCACTCAAAGTCACAGATGGAAAATTTAGATTCCAAAAAACCTTCTGGAAGGGACAAAATAACAGACATATTATCTGAGCTCCATTAAGTCAGTGAATTTTTCCTATTTCTTTTTCAGTGTAGAATCATTATCTAATGATCTAAACCTCATGGTTAGACCTGGAGAGTCATTTATTCCAAAATGTGCTGGTTCCATTTGCCCACGAAGTAGGTAGTAATGCTCTCTTTCCCAATGGGAGCAACAGCAAGAACGGAAATGTAATTTATATTTTATTGCTGAGTTGGGCTTTTTCAAATGATTTTCACAGACGTATCTTTAATAGATTTTCAGACACATTTTACTTGTTGAAAAACTTCCATGCCCTTGCATAATTTCAATTATCCGATGGAAACCACAGGTTGGGGAATTGTCTCCAGCCACTTATTCAGCCCTTTGAATAAACCCTATTTATAACTTCAATTGATTACTTTGTCCATTTGGAGATTAGCTCAGATGAATGAGGATTAAGAGTGAACAAGTTTAAGATCCCTTTTTCTTCTGTCCTCTTTACAGCAGCCTGAAGCATCTTGGAGTCTGGCCTCTCAGGCCACTGAGAGTTCTTGTGTGGAGATGTCGGCAGGGGGCATTATTGAGACAAACATCACCAAGGACTCCATCAGTGGCAGACTACAGAGCAATCCAGACAGTGGTTTGTTTACTCAAAACACAAGAAGCCTGGAGATGGGCAGTCAGTCACTGGCCATGGTTCAGGGCACCGGCAATGTCTGCAGCAGACATTTCAGTGGGTTTTTGAGCAGAAATGGCTGCTCCAGGGTCACACACCCATGAAGAAGAGTAAGAGAAAAAGTGTCACTCATCTGGAACATCTTTTTTTATTAGGAAAGCAAAAATCTTCCCAGAAGCTTCCAGTTGACATTCATTTACCTCTACTACCCGTGGTCTTAGTCAACATTATATCACTCCTTGCCTTCTAGTTTTTCTGCCTCCTTCCTTTCCTGGCTCCCTCTGCCTTTACTCAGTATAACAACTAGAGTGTCATAGTAAGGTAGAAATTAAATCACACCATTCCTCTGGTCTAACCTCCAGTAGCTTTCCAGCACTCTCAAGAGTAAAATCCAAAGTCCTTAGAAGGCCCATGGGATCTGGTTTTCTCTCTGCCTCTCTGACCTCATACCCTTCACATATCCTGTCCCCTACAATCCAGCCAGACTGGTTCCCACTATTTGAACAAACCCAGCTTCTCTCCTACCCATCCTGGTCCGGGCTATTGCATTTGCTGTTCCTGCTGCCTGGCATGTGGGTCCCCACCATTACTGTATTATTGATTCTCTCTCTTCAGCCTTGCTCACTTTTCAACTATATGGTAAGAACTGCCTTGACTACCTTATTATTCATTATTCCGACTTCCCTTCCCCATCCTCTTCTGTGTTTTATTTTACTGTTGTAACAAAACTACTCAACTTAATCTGGTTGTTCTTATCAAATAAGAATCTCAAAGATGAGTTAGCATGATAGGACTGTGAGGTAAGAGAAAAAATAAAAACACACTAGAAATCTTAATGGACACTTTATGTGTCTTTCATTCTTAAATTCTCAAGACAGCCTTGGAGGAAGGTGAAGCTCAGAGACATCAAGTAGTGTGTCCATAGACCTACAGCTGAAATGAGAGGCTGGGGATTTAGCCTCCAGATTCTGCATTCTTCCCATAAGCCAGCTCCTAATGGACATGCTGATGCCCTGGGCTTATGTCAGCAACTGAAAGCAGGCCTTCTAGAAGCCTAGGCTCTCAAGCTTCTTCATTTACCACTTTGGGCAAATATTTGGCCTGAAAGGCAAAGGAAATAAAAAAAATATTTTTATAGTCTTGGACAAACTATAAGTGTGATTTTAGAAAGTCTGGCAAGACTCACCTTGCCCCCAGTCCAAAATATACCTCACCCACTGCCAAGCTGCTGCTCAATATTCCTTTAAATACAGTTAAATCTTTTCATGAATTTAAATGCTAACTGAACATGTCCAGCCTCACCAATTTCTCCTGAAATTTCTCCTCTTTTTTTTATTATTTTTTGTGTGGTTTTACTTTGTAAACCTATCAGTTTTCATATGTTTTTCCTTCTAGATTGCAAAAAACTGAAGAAGAAACCATGCCCTGTATACCTGAGATGGCATTTCCCCTACCATTTGAAATTAAACAAGTAAAAAGCACGCAGGATGATTACAAAGTCAACAAGGCAAATTCTCAAGAGAAGGTACTGTACTGGGATATTTATGTGGGGACAGCAAACTGTGGGGATGTCATGGGCTTGAGAGTCACACACATTCCTTTTCCATCCTGATTTAGAACTTGAGCAGTTGCCTCTATCTCTTAGAGTCCCTGTTTTGAAATTTGCGAATAAGCACAGAACCCACCCATTGGTTTATTAAAAGTAAGAGTAAAGCAGGCATGTCTAAACAGCCCAGCACAAGTGCCTCGCCACCTGACCCTGGAGTCAGAACCAGAATCAGTGACCCGCAGTTATGGTTACTGCTCCTGTTTGCAAAGGACTAGCTGAAAGCCATTCCTTGCTTTCCTGAAGAGCGAGAGGTTCCACCAAGGCATTATATTAAGAAAAGTGCTGCTGGCCAGGAATTCCAGACAGCCAGAACAAAGCTGGCCGCAGAGCATGGCTATTCTGAACCTGCCACTAAGGGAAAAGTTTCTCCCAACATGGAGATTAGTGACCCTTCTGTAGAAAGAAGCCGTAAACCTTAGACCAGGGCAGCCTTGGGGTTCATTCAGAACAAGATCCATTCAGGTAGAATAGAAAGCCAAAATCAAAGCACCCCTATGCACACAACACTCTGCCACCCTGTAGGGCGGCTGAGTAATCTGAGTGTCAAAGGCCTGCAGATTTCTGGAGTGTCTGCCTGAGCTCCTTCAAAACACCAGAGCTCCTGCTCACCATTACCAGGTCTCACCCATCCCACCCTGGAACTTCAAGACAGGTGGCAGGACAGACTTCTAATGCCTTCTTCTGCCCCTCCAGACATTGCTTGTCACTCTTCAGTCTGCAGGGCAGTTGACTACCTCTTCCCCTGACCCACACCTCAGTTTCCACAGGCAGAGAATCCCTTATGGCCCCTATAGAGACTGCACTGGTATAGTAGGTGTTGGGTAGCTCTCTGAGCACTTGAAATATGACTTGTCCAACTTGAGATGTGTTGGGAGAGTAAAGGACAATGGAAGGTTTTGAGGGTATAATATGAAAAAATGCCAAATAGCTCACCAAAGCCTTTTCATAATGATTACATATTGAAATGAGACTATGTTGGAGATAGTGTTAAATAAAAGACATTGGACCTTTCACTTTTTTTACATGAAAAATTTATATTTGTTTCTCATGTCATATTTCTGCTGCATAGTACTGAATGGACAATTCATCACATGATACTACTATTTGTTTAATCTCTGTCTCACACACTAGATACAGGGAGCTCAAGGAGGATAGAAACAGTGTCGTCCAATGCCCACAGAGAAACTTTATTTATGGTAAATATTTCAAAAATACTTGTTGAGTGAAAGAAGCTATAACAAAAGCAAATCCACAACTATTCAGAGACTTTGAAACATTATAAAATCATTTGGCATTACAAGCTATGGATTGTCATCAAATTGACTGCTCCTCTCTTTAGTGTAGAAATGACATTTAATACATAAGTTGGTTTATATGCTTGCATATTCCCACAGGAACTGAAAAGACTATTACCAAACTACAGAGCCTTATGCATGTGAACTTGAGCTTGCACATTTGTCTTGTGAGCTAGAGGGCAACTAATTTATAAAATACTAAAAGTGACTAGTGTACTTTCTCAGAATGTGTTGACTATTTCATTTATTTCCTTGTAACCTTATGGGTGATCCAAGGACCAACAGCATGAGTATCACCTCGGAGCTAGTTAGAAATGCAGATTTTCAGATTATACCATTATACCTTAAATAGACTGAATCAGAATAAATCTCTGGTTGCCTGTGCTTAAATTTCAGAGCCTAACCTAGGCATTTGTTTCTCAACCCTAAATAAAATAACGGCTCTCATTGCTATCATTCCTTTATACACGTCACTTTTTTTTTTTTTTTTTGCTAATAATGGGTTAAACATTCACTTTGTATATGATGCCATCTTAGGCCCTGAGATGCAAGGATGAACCCAAAGCATGATTCTTGATAATATGATTGGTGTCTCCCATTACTGAACCCTCAGTCTTTTGGAGCTGCTGGGCACCCATGTACCAGAGAGCTCTGCAGGAGGGGCAGATGGGAGTGAGGAGGTAAGTCACATAAAACAGGCCCATGTCTGGAGGGAATCTATAGATAGTTACTCTGTGAATCAAGCAATTGAATGTGTTTAGAGGACAGGAAGCAAACATTCAACACTGCCCTTCTCTCCAAGAAGGAAACTTTCCCAAAACCTGCTTGTTTCCATGGAGACCTAAGAATCTGCAAAGCTTCCATCAGTTTTCTGGTACCTGGGCTCAGATTCAAGGAAGCATAATTCCCCTTTATCTGGGTCTCTGGGATAGTGTGATTGATTTATCTTGCTCTGGGGGATTGTGGACTTTTCTTAGTCAGACCTGTGTGTTTCTGTAGAGCAAAATCAACCCAAACTCCAACTCAGAAACTATCCTCACACTCTCTGGTGATTTGTTGTGAAATCTGGATGAACTGCCACCTAAACAATCAGAAAATTCAGGACCTGAATTAGATTCTTGTCCCTTATTTCTACAACTATAACTACTCTCACTTTGTTAGTCAAATTTCTTAGCAATAAAGAAAACAAGAGAGAGCCCTTCCTAACCAGAGAAGCTAATGTCCAAACAAGGAACAGCTCAATACTTTCCCAAGGCCCCAGCTTCCACAGCGATCATTCCATAGATGCTTGATCTATCAGGCGGTGTCTTGGACAAGCCCCGGTTCATCTTACCCTCACACTCCTGCCCTGTGCATGCCAGCCACTGCTTGCTCCCACTTTGAGGGCCTTTAGCTGGAATGTTCTTTCCATCTCCCACCTACTCTATGCCTCTTCTTGCCAAGTAAACATCTAAATATCCTTACCTACCACAGCTAGGGTATCTCTTTCAGAGCCCATGGTCCATGAGGCCTGTGTCCCTGCCCTAATTTCTCAAAGCCTGTTCCCTTGCTTAGATTCCTTCCCTCCTCATCTTACAGTGCCCTCCTCTCTTCTAAATGATACAGATGTTTTTCTATAGCCTATGAACATCCAAAACTTTTTAAGCAAGGGAAAGATTGAAGATTTGGGAAGATGAATTTGGCAGCTGAGAACAGAGTATTTTTTTTTAAGAAATGAAAAGATTGCAAGCATAGGAGAGTGGAATTATTATCTTTTAAGTTCCAGAACTGAGCTGTTTTAAAAATATTACTTGTCCTTTATCATGTATCTAGGGGGAAGGCAATGATACCCCCATTTTTTAGCTGAAGAAACTGAGACCAGAGGGGATTACAACTTGCTCAAGGCCACACAGCTATTAAGCCTGGGCCTTCCTGGCTGCTTTAAGAGTCTGGCTCCCAAAGAAAGTATTGTAAACATACTTTATGAGAAGATTAACAGAAAGGAAAGAACTGATTGACCTGGAAAATGGTATAAGAGGGTATCAAAAGACAGCATTGATGACTGTATGTGGGGGCTGCAGTCTGGGGGAGGAACTCCACTGATTTGTGTTCTCACCTGGCTACTTTTCTTTCAGACACATTCCCACTATGTCTCCCAGGCGTTCCCTTAGTGTTTTGATTATGTCCCATCAGAGAACTGCTCAGATTTTTATAATCCCCAGTTGCTTTGCTGTCTTCTCCACCCAGACTATGTCTATGGGATTTACAGCTAGATCCCCACAGTGAAGTTGACAGCCAATAAGCACCCAATGGAGACTTGCTACATGGATATGAGGCAATGAATGAATGAGGGACAGGGACTGGCAAGAGAGGCTGCTCAAGCAGGTGGGTAGCTCTTCTGGATTCACTGAGATTGCTTATGAAGACCTTTGTGACTTAACCCCACAAGGACTTTTCCAGGGGAGAGTGAGGTGACCGCATGAGGTAAGGCATGGAGGGGACCCAACTTGGTGCATCCAAGGCTAGGCACAAAATCCATACTGCCACAACTATATATCTCAGAGAATACTTCTAGAGACTTTTTGGTTGGTATATTTGGCACTTGAAAAACACTTTATAACACAACTTGCAAACTTTTAATGAAGTAGAAGTTGTCCTTGAGGGTTTGCAAGGATGTGCTCTCTCTATAGAGAAAACCCACATCTTGGCTTATAAAGTATTATCATTTCTCAAATCCTCTATGCTCACATTTGGGAAAGTAACAAAGATCCCTGAAATCTGTTATCAACACTTTGGTCCCTTTGGAATTTGTAAAAACTCCTTCTCCCACTTTGGGGGAGAATCACTACATTCTCCCCATATCGCTATGCTGGCTCTAGTCAATGTCTCCATTACTTCCTGGACGTACGGTGGCTGTCACCTCCTCCTAGTCTGCTGCTAATATTTCTGCCCCCACACAAACCCTTGCCCACCCCTGTATTATTAGATAACTTCTACTAATTACTGGTCAGGTTAAGACTAGAAAGGACAACTCCTTAAAGCACATTCATGACCTTCCTGCTGTGGCTGTCCTTCTCTCTGGACTTGCCTTCCATTGAACACTCTTCAAGTTCATAAGCTACAATCAAGCCAATCCCTCCAATAATCTGTCCTCTGTTTTCTAGACATATTGTCCCTACAAGCAATGATACCTTCTCCTCAGGAACCTGGGCAAATTCAGGTCTTCCAGAATTTGCTCAAATAAATCATTTTCTCTGAAGCTGATACTGATTCACCCCATGAGAATTATGTCTTCTTTTTATATATTCCCATAATACTTCTTTTTTTAGCACTTAAAATTTTTCCAACATGTTGTCATGAAATCAAAAGATTATTTCTGAGAAAGCAACCTCATTGCATGATGGACTCATTTTATATGTCATAGTTAATGTCTTTGATAAATAACAATTCTCCCATATTCAAAGTATCAGTGGGTTGCGTCAATTTTTTTTTTTTGAAACTCAAGAGTTTCTGTATTTAGTGACCCTAATTAAAGCTCTTAGCATATCAAAGGAATTTTTCTAGAAAAACAACAATAATTAGTTTGGAAATTTTCACAATTTGTTAACTTGTCAAACTCAATAAACACTGATTTTTTTCTGCTTGCAAGTCTTCCAGAGAAAGCTTTGAAATCCTTCATCATCCCCAGGGGTGAGTGGAAATAGCGTAGGTGATTATTTTCAAACTTTGTTCTCTTCTGTCCTTTTCCAAGTGAGAAAGAGATTATATTGACAGTAAGGGTAGTCAAATCAAAGATTCATTATCAATTGTTTCCTCTCTCATGGATAATTCTCAGCTTATAAAAATATCATAGAATCTCCATATTTAATAACCTCTTAACACAGTTCCCTCCTCCAGAAATGGTGCCAGCAAAACTTCTTAAGTTTGTTTATATACTCCCTATCTCTATTCTCTCACACTTTTAGACTACATTTACATTGTACTAAATATAAATCCATTGTGGAAAATTAGGAAATATAGGTAGGCTAGATCCTCTCTGGTGGCACAATGGGTCAAAGCATAGCACTGAATAGCTGGCCATGGCCACTTTGGTGCAAGTTTGATCCCCAATCCAGAGGTGATCCACATGGCTGGCAGACCATTCCTGTTTCACCCACTGCTCCCCTCAGCAGTATACTTTGTCAATCTGTCTGTTCTGCTGCCCACTCTGTCCCTGGTGAATCCTCTCATTGCCCCTGTACCTCTGGCCTGTACTCCATTTCTGTATGAATATATAAGTAAATCTTTAAAAATAAAATAAAATATATAGATTAAATATATATGTGTGTGTGTATATATATAGGTATATATAGGTAGGTTATAAGAAAATTAAAAGTACTTGTCAGATATATACAATGGAATATTACTCAGCAACCAAAAAAGAGAAACACATGTCTTTTGCAGCAACATGGATGGAACTGGAAAAGATCATGTTTAGTGAGATAATCCAGAAAGAGAAAGAAAAATACCGATGGTTTCACTCATAGCAGGAGTATAATGGACCAGGTGGGAAATAACAAAAATAATTGAACAACCATAGACCAGAGACATTCTGTGGGGGTGGAGTGGGGAGTGGGATCAAAAACGGGGTGGGGGGGAGGGAAATGCACGGGATTATGGTGATGGCACACGGGTGACTTGGTGATGGGAAACCCATGGGGATTACAATTGAGATGGAAAAAAAATGTACAAAATGATGTAAAAATAAATTTTGTAATAAAAAAAACGTACTTGTCAGAGAAACTTCTAAAAACATAGTTGACTACATATCTTAAGGCCCACTGAAGTTAGGGTAAACATTTATACTTCATTGGTGAAATATATCATTTCCATTCACTAATAGAATGTGAGAACTAGAGCCTCCCTGGTGGCTCAAGGAGTTGAGTCATAGTTCCATGATCCTCAACCACTGCAGCACAAGTTTGATTCCTGGCCAGGGATCTACTCACATGGCACAGCAGACCAGTTCTGTCTGCTGCTGCCCTCAGCATGAAATTTCAGTCAATTTGTCTGTTCTGCTCTGAATAATCCTCTCACCCCCTAGCCCTCCATACAACTGGCCTGTATCCCAATCTTGCATGCACAAATAAGTAAACCTTTAAAAAAATTATGAATAGAGACTTCCGGAAGATGGCAGCAGAGTAAAGACCCCGAGATCACCGCTTCCAGACCTGCATAGGAATTGAGGACTGAAAACGGACTATAGACTCACTTACAAGTTTCAACCCAAACGAAAACACCCTGGACTCACTAGAAGGTAGATAAGTGAGAGGGAATCGGTGATTGGGGAGTTCCCAGAAGGGAACTCCCGGAAAACCCAGGCCCCTGGAAGTTCCACGGGCTGCAGGAGCCGCTTTGCCCCACGCTAAACCCTGGAGGTAAAGCTGGACGGCTCAGTTCACTGAGTGGAGCCCAGGCTGCAGAAAGAGTGCAAATCTGATCCTCAATACCTGGGTGAGAGAAAAACCGCTGAGCCTGCAGACCCGATCCTGAGCATCTGGGCACCACGCAAAGCCGCTGATCAGCTCGACCAGCTCGGGAACAGGCAAGATAGCGGCAGAATAAAGACGCCGAGACAACTTCATCCAAACTCCCACGGGATTATACAAAAACGGACTATAGACTTTCATGCTACGAGTTTCAACCCAAATGAGAACGCCCTGCACTCACTAGAAGGAAAATAACTGAGGGAGAACCGGCGATTGGGGAGTCCCCATAAGGGAAGCCGCACAGGCAGGAACTGATCCAGGAACGCCAGCGGCTTCCAACTCCCTTGGCTCCTTTAAAAATCTAGGTTGCGAGCCCAAATGCCCAAAAGTAGATGACTGGATTAGAAAGATGTGGTACATATATACAATGGAATATTACTCAGCAACCAAAAAAGAGAAACACAT
>NW_004567103.1:76221051-76248847 GCF_000260355.1 Condylura cristata | reverse complement strand
AACTTTGTAATAAAAAAAAAAGTCAGAAGCAGTAGGACAAAAACCATATGGTTTAACTTAAATGTGGAATACAAGAAGACAAAACAAAATCAATAACAAACCCTAGAAATCAGACTACAAAACTACAGGAAAGGGACACGGGGAAAGGAAAATGCAGAGAGGACACCATGGTTATAGTGGAGGACAAGGGGCATTTTGCAGTGGGTATGAAGTGGTAACAGACACCTAGAGGGTATGATGCTATATACCTCTAAATCATATGGAGACCCATAAACCAATATAACCTCATAAAAAAAAATTAAGAACTAAACTTCAGTATAATAGCATGTGGAGTGTCACTGACTCATTGCCAAATAAAACTGGTAAAAATTACTTTTAAAAAAGAAGTAATCCCAAACCTTTGGTAATAGTCCTAAAGTCAAAAGCAAATGAGGAAGCATCTGTTCAAGATAATCTATGAAAATTCACTAAGAAATGTTAAGTGTCTGTGGTATTTGAGCCAATACTGCTCCTTTCCCTTCCTTCCTTCCCAGCTCAGTAAGGTTAAAAACTCCAACCTCAGATTATTGTAGTCAACAACTCAGGATTCCTTCTTGGGAGCAGGACTTCAGTGTTTCTCATACTGTCCTCAACATCTTTGTGCCAAAACTAAACCCTAGGTGAGTGCAGTTGAGAAATGGAAGTTCCCATTTTCTTCCCTAATCCCATTCACAGAATAGAGGTTCTACCTTGGATGTGGCATATTTAAAATGCTGGGGCATTGGTAGACCTTTATTTAATTCATGAGGCAGTGGTTCATGCCAGGAGAGGGAAGCTGAGAGAACCACAGACTACTACCCTCCCTACCAAGTGCTCAGCATCTAATAGGGGGGTACCATTCAAAGAGAAGCTTACTATTCTCCCTATCTAGCTCCAGAACCCTGTATCAGAGATTTATACTGCCTAGAGGAAGAAATAGGTGATAAGACGGCTCCAAATCGCTTCCCAAAGGAACTGACTTCACTGGCAACAGAGGATGAGGAAGTTTAAACCTAAGGACATACAGAATAATGGGAGTTTTAGTGAAAAACATTTAGAAAGAGATTTATGGTCTAATGAAAATACAACCTAGATTATAGGCTGACTATACAGGAGAGAGATGGGAATAAGACAGTTGGAAGGAGCCTTCCTGAAATCAGAATAAATAGTAAAAACTGAATTTAGAAATTATTCCTACAACAGAGTAATAATTGCATTTGCTTATAGAGAATTTATGCGCTTCAGCATTGTGGGAAGCACAGGCATAATCAATTGCAATTAGCAGAGTTTAACAGTTGCATTGGAAAGAATGGAAGAAACCTCACCACAACCACTGTCACCCACAATGACTGCCATCTTTGGGTATCCACAAAGCAATGCATTCGTAAGGAACATCAAAGGCTTAACACTATGGGAAAGGGAGGGCAATAGAATTCACAAAATAATCCAGCAAGTCACTAACAAACAAGCAGATAATAATAAAAGGTGTAAGAAAGGTGAAGGGAAGAGGGCCAGTACCCAGAGTTGTACTAATATATCACCTAGAATATTCAGTTTCCCACCCAAAAAATTTACAAGACATGCAAAGAAATAAGAAATGACCTATAGACTGGAGGAAAAGACAGTAACAGAAACTTAGTGACCAGACATCAGAAAAAAGTACAGAAAAACATTATACTCACAGAACCAAAGGAAAGCATGATGAAAGCAATAATGGATGGTCTAGTCATGTCACGTCAGATATAGAATATCACTAAAGAGAGGGAAAATATATATTTTAAAATAAGCCAAAAGGAAATTCTGGGACATTACTACCAACCTTACAGATATAAGGATTATTTAAAAAAATATTATAAACGATGTATCCCAACAAATAAGATAGCTTAGATAAAAGGGAAAGTTCCTTGAAAGACATAAGCTACCTGAATTATCTCAAAAAAAAAAAAAGTAGATAATTGTAACATAGATACAAAAAGGAATCCTGTTACTAGTGAGAGGATTGTATTATTTATAATAATAATGTTTAAAAATGCCACCAAAAAACCTCCACAAAATCCTGAGGCTTCAACAATAAACTCTACCAATAATTAAACTTAGTTTTCAGAAACTTTTCCAAAAAAATAGATCAATTCCAGGGCCCTCCCTGATGGTGCAGTGGGTTAAAGTATAGCACTGCAAGCCAGCCACAAGCACTTCAATGCAAGTTCAATCCCTAGCCCAGGAAGGTGATCCACATGGCATGGCAGACCTCTCCTGTCTTGCTTGATGCTCCCCTCAGCAGTGTACTTCATAGATCTGCCTGTTCTGCTTCCCATTCTGTCTCTGGAGAATCCTCTCACTGCCCCTGCACCTCTGGATTGTACCCGAATTCTGTATGAATACATAAATAAATCTGAAAAAAATAGATCAATCCCCAACTGACTTTATGGGACTGTTATTATTTTGATAATAAAACCAAACACAACACAACAAATGTATAGGCTAATATTTCTTATGAATATAGATGATAATAAAAATCATCAACAAAATGCTAGCAAGCCAAATGTAGCCACATATAAAACAAATTTTACACAGTGACTACATAGAATGTATCCCAAAAATACAAGATTGGTTTAGCATTGAAAAATAAACTCCTGTAATACATCACATCAACAGAGTAAAAAAAAAAAAAAATCACATATTTATCTCAATAGACAACAGAAAAAATAATTAAGCACATTCATTACTCTTTCTGGAGAAAAATACTCCACAAACTAACAATAGAAGGGAAGTCTCTCCACCTGATAAAGGGTGTCCTTGAGCATTCCAAAGGTAACATAGTTACTGGTGAAAGACTGAGTGCCTTTGTCCCTAAGATCAGGAACAAGCCAGAACACCCATTTTTGCCACATCTTTTTTAACTTTGTACTGGATGTTCTACTAAGGAATTGTCTAACTCTATTTGGGCTGCTAAATCAAATATACAATGCCTTTGGTGAATTGAACAATAAGTGTTTATTTCTGGGAATTGTAAGATCAAAGCACCCAACAGATTCTGTATCTGGTGAGAATTTGCCATCTGATTCATAGATCAGCCTTCTCACCGAAACCTCACATGAGAGCAAAGGAGCTCTAGAGTCTCGTACATGTACACGAATTTCATCAGGAGGGCTTTGCCACCCATGACTAGATCACTGCCAAAGATTCACTTCCTAATGTGATCACATTAGAATTTAAACATATAAATTTTGGAGAGACACATAACCATTCAGTCTATAACAGCAAGTAGAGAAGGAAAGGAAGTAAAAGAAGCCAGATGGAAAAAGAAATAAAACTATTCTTTTCAGAGATGACAGGATCTTCTACATAGAAATCCTCATGAATTCACTAAAAAAGCTACCAGAAGTAGTAAATGAATCTGGGGACATTGTAGAATATAACATCAATTGCACAAAAATCAATTGCATTTCTCTACACTTGTAATAAACTTTCAAAAAGATAAATAATGAAAATAACACATTTCACAATAGCATTAAAATAATAAAATACTTAGAAATAAACTTAAAAGCTGTTCAAGATTTAAATGCTAAAAACTATAAAAGATGTAAGAAAATCAGGGCTCTCCCTTGTGGCGCAACAAGTTACAGCACTGCATCATGAACCTCTCCTAAGCCACTGCCGCATGAGTTCAAACCCTGGCCAGGATGATAACCCACATAGCATGGCAGACTTACACTGCTCCCCTCAGCAGTGTACTTTGTAAATCTGCCTAATTCTGCTCCACACTCTGTCTCTGGTGAATCCTCTCACCTTCCATACCTCTGGCCTGTACCCCAGCTCTGTAAGCATAAATAAATAAATCTTTAAAAAAAATCAAAAGGTAAGAAAATCAAATAAATGGATAAACATGCCATGATTATGAATCAGAAAACTTAATATTAAGTTGGCAATAATGCCCAAGCTGATCTACAGATTTACAGCTATTAAAATCCCAGCTAAATTCTTTGTAGAAATTAACAAAGCAAGTCTAAATTCACATGGAATTTCAAAGAACTCAGAATACTCAATACAAACTAGAAAAAGGAGAATAATATAGGAAGACACTCTTCCCAATTTTGAAACTTAACCACTTAGCAATTGTAATGAAGACAGAATGACATAAGGATAAGCATACAAATCAATGCAACAGAGTTGAGAATATAGAAATAAACCCACAAGTCAATGATCACCAGATTTTCCACAAAGTGCCAAGAGCATTCAACAGGGGGAAAAACAGACTTTTCAATAAATGGTGCTGAGATAACAGAATAGCCACATAAAAAGTGTAAAACTGGACCTTCACCTCACATTATATACAAAAATGAACACAAAATGGATGAAAGACCAAAAAAAAAAGTAAAAACTTAAAATAGGGGCCCTCCCTGGTTGCACAGCAGGTTAAAGCACAGCACAGCACTAAGAAGCTAAAGTCACTTCCTCATGAGTTCAAGCCCCGCCTGTCCTGGAGGTGACCACATGGCATGGCAGACCTCTCCTCACCCTCCTGCTGCTCCCCTCAGCAGTGTACTTCGATGATCTGCCTGTTCTGCTCCCCAGTCTGTCTCTGGTGAATCCTCTCACCATCCCTGCACCTCTGGCCTGTACCCCAGTTCTGTATGCACAAATAAATGAATCTTTAAAAAAAATTTAAATATAAATCTCTTGGAAGAAATCAAAGGTAAATCTTCATGAGCTAGGATTTGGAGAGGAAAAAAATCTGAGAAAGAGAAAAAAAAGTACAAGCACCAGAAGAGAACTAGATTAATCAGACTTAGTGAAACTGAAATTTCTGTACTTCAAAGGGACTATGGTGACAGATGATTGGGCTATGTGGTTGGAGAACTATGGGGACTTCACTGAAGGGAGACATCAAATACTATTCAAAATTAACAAAGATGAAAGAAAATAAAAAAAATAAAAACTCTGTGCTTCAAGAGACACTGTGAAGAATGTGAAGACATTATGCATAAATTGAAAGAAAATATTTTTAAATAATATATCTGACAAGGAATTTGTATCTAGACCATACAACAATCTTTTAAATTCAATAATGACAAGATAAATAACCCAATGTAAAAATAACCAAATGATCTACATCAGCTCTTCCCTAAGGAAGGGAGATACACAAGTGGACTGTAAAAACAAGAGAAAAATGCTCAATATCATTAGTCATCAAGAAAGTGGTAACAAACTACAACAAAATAGCTCTTTATATGTACAAGGGTGATTAAAATCAAAGAATCAAATAACAAGTGTTGGTGAGAAACTGGAGAGAAATTGGAATCTTTATATGCAGTTGGCAGTTATAAAAAGGTGCAGTCTTGCAATCCTCAGAAATTAATGACAAACGAGTTCCACTCATAGGTAAATACTCAAAAGAAACAAAAACATATATCCATTCAAAAAATGTGCATTGAAATGTTTATAACAGCACTGTATTAGGCAAAGGTAGAAACAATCCAAACGTCCTTCTATTTATGAATAATACACAAAATACTGTATATCTATACCATGGAATATTACTTGGGCATGAAAAGCACAAATAATAATACAACATGAATGAACCTTGAGAACATTAAGCTAAGTGAAAGAAGTCAGTCACAAAAGACTGACTTTAAGGTGATGGCTAAGAGACATTGGGTTTTTGTGTGAGGTAGTGAAAATGCTCTAAAATTCACTCTTTTAATGGTTATACATATTTATGAATATACTAAAAACAGTGAGTTCTATATTTTAAGTAGGATAACTGAATATGATATGACATATATTAAAAAAGCTTTAAAAGAAAAGTGAACCATTGACTACTGAGATCTGTTACAACAATACGGTCTATCGTATGGGTTACAGCATAATCCCATCATCTCACATTCCTGCTATGTATTTATTTTCACTTTCTTTTGTGTAAATATAATCTTTTAAATGCAAGCTAATTAATATTCTTTAAATTTATTTTTCTTTTAATTAATTATAATTATCTCTAGGTTAACAAATATGTTTCTTTTTACTTCTTTTAGTACCTAGCATTAAAAATTATTTCTGTCTTGGTAAGAAAATAATGATAATGATGAACAGCTATATATCAGAGACATTTTGTGGGGGTGGAGTGGGGAATGGGATCAAAAACAGTGTGGGGAGGGAAATGCATTGGACTATGATGATGACATATGGGTGATATGATGATGAGAAGCCCAAGGGGATTGCAACTGAGGTGGAAAAATTGCACAAAATGAAGTAAAAATAAACTATTATATATAAATTTTAAAAAATTATTTCTGTTTTACTATCATTTATAATCATGGGTTTGACAGATAAATCTCCTTTTTCTTTCCACTTTTATTTTACATAGTAATATCAATTTTTCAACTTCTTACTTTTTTATCCTTATTTATTGCTATGTTTTACACTTTGAAAGATTCCTTAACTTAATACCAATCATTCTAGCATATTTTAAATTTCCAATCTTCTATTTTTCTCTAAATGTTCCTTTTTTATATTACCCTATTTTTTATGGATGTGATTTTTTTATGTCCCTAAGATGTTAATTCCAGGTTTTTTTTAAGTTTTTGTCTGATCTCCTCACATTACCTGCATTCTCGTTTCTGTTTGTTAATTTTGCTCTCTGTTCTTTATCGTAAAGAATTCTTTTAAATATGTGCTTTTCACAGACTTTATTCATGTTTAAAAGTCAGGCACTAAAACAAGACTAGAAAGTTAACTTGAGAGTTCCTTATATAGTCAGGTAGTGCAGATTTCACTCCTTTGTTGTGGTTACTCAAAGGTCAGGATGGAGTTCTTACACTAGGCTGTCTCTCCTCCCACAAAATCTCAAAACTCCTGGCCAACACAGCAGCAATTCTGGTGGCAGGGAAAGACAAAGTGGTTGAAGGTCACCCTAATTCCTTTGTAGAATTTCTCTTGACTCCTTTGTATCCCTTTATGTTGTTTCTTTCCTTAGCTATGTGGCCAGCCCACGTCCAGATTTCTCCACCTCAGTCTCTACCCAGAGCACCTTTCTTTCTTTCTTTGACAATTCTAATCCATTGTCCATTCTGACCTCTGCAATCAAGTCTCTTGTGCAAGTCCTCAACAATCTCCATCTTGCTCTTGCCAACTTCAAAGGAATTTTTTTTTTTTTACTCATCTTATGTAGCCTCTCTAAATCCAATATGGTTTAGTTTTGCCCCTTTTTAGAAATTCCTTATTTATTCCATAGTAAGATTTCTCTCTTCTACCTTGAAATCCATTTCCCACAATCTTTGTAAATATAAAATAGACTTGCCAATCTTCTGCTTAAATCACACTAAAGCTCCTTGTCATACTTTCAAAGTATTCCAGTCCCTTACCAAGACCCATAGGCTCAGATGTCTCTCCCTCTTGCCCTGCCAGCTCATCTCTGATGCCTGTTTGTGCTCTTAACTCTACCCCATACACCCTGGCCTTCTTTTTATGACTCAAGCATAAACAGCTTGGTTTTCTGTAGCAGTTCTGTATTTATGTTCTTCTCAGATCTTTCCAAGACTGGATCTTTTTTGTGTTTCAATTCTCAGCACAAAACCCAAGGATACATTTTCACTACCATAACCCCTGTGATATTTACTGTATCAATAACATTGCCACTATAGCATTCATTATCATGTGATGTTATCTGGGTTATTTTTTATTCAATTTGTGTCTGGAGCCATGCATGAACAGAGGGGGGAGCGTCAGAGGGGGGAGCGTCGTAGCGTCTATTTTGCTCACAAATGAACCAAGCAGTGTCTAGCACATAACAAACCCTTGATGGGTGTTCATTGCATGAATAAGTGAAGTAGTTACATAGTCATGTGCTGAGTTCTGCTGGGAAGCCACCACATTCCCACTCAATGAAGGATCTAATTTCAAATCAGATTACCACCTACATGCAACTCCTCCCAACAGAACAGATGTAAATATCTCTTGACTTGCATGGTTCCCAGTACTACTTGTCATCTTCCAAAACACAGATCTAGAAAAGCAGAAGACACACCTCACAGTGCCTTTTCTCAAAATTAGGAAAGCAGGCCATTAGCAAGCAATATATATATATATATATTTAATACCTTAAGACAGAACTTTGGATAAATACACAAGTAAATACTAAGAATTATGCAGATAAGTATAGCATGTATCAAGCAAAAGAATAACCAAGATAAACTAAAAGAGATACTGCTCTCTTGATCCCAATGATAATGGGTTCCAGCCATTCCCTTGGTATGAAATAACTATAAGTTGCCATTACTATAGAATTTGCCATAGTTTTTTTGTTTTGTTTTGTTTTGTTTTCATATTATCCCTGGTGAACTGCAGAGATCTCTATAAAATGATCTGAACAAGATGGATTAGCCACTCTCAACAAATTCTGACATCAACAATCTTTCTTTGAAAAAAGTGTTCAACATCATGTAATCAGGGGAATGCAAATAAAAACCACAATGAGACACCACCTTATACCAGTTAGAATGGCACAAATTAAAAAAAAAGAAAAACTAGCAACAATAAATGTTGGAGAGGATGTAGAGAAAAAGGAATGTAAACTGGTTCCACCACTATGCAGAGTTGTGTGGAGGTTCCTCAAACTCCTAAAAAAGGAGCTTCCATATGATCCAGCAATTCCACTCCTAGGAATCTACCCAAAGAACACAAAACATTAATTCAAAAGGACACTTGCACCCCTATGTCTATTGCAGCACAGTTTACAATAGATAAGCTATGGAAGCAACACAGATGCCCAAAAATAGGTAACTGGATCAAGATGTACTGTATTTACACAATGGAATATTACTCAGCATTCAAAAATAATAATAAACTCATGCCCTTCACAGCAACATGAATGGAGCTGGAAGGGATTATGCTCAGTGAACTAAGCCAAAAAGAAAAAATACTGAATGGTCTCACTTATAGGAGGAATGTAGAGAAAACAAAAAAGGAATCAGAAAAAAAAAGTAACTATAATAAAGTAAAAATCAAAATCATCAGGCAACTATAGATCAAAGACATTCTGTAAAGAAGGAGGAGGGAGAAGGACCAGGACAGGGATGGGAAGAGGACAGGGGACTATGGTGATGGTGCACAGGTGAACTGATGGTGAGAATTTCAGGGGGAAACCATACATTGTACAGAAACAAAGGATGATATAATGAATATATTTTAACAATTTTTTTAATCTTCCTTGATACTTTACATATATAGAATACAAATGAGTGTATAGACACACTCTGATTTCTTAAAAATGTGAATACATTTTTGCTCTAATCTGCTTTAAGGAATTAACCAACAAAAATATTTAAGACTGTGAATTAAATTTTGGTTGTAAGGACAGTCATCACAATATTGTTTATAACACTAACTTAAATGTCCAAGAACAGAAGATTGGTTGCAGTCATTTAAAAAATTATTCTGTCAATAATTATTTCTTTATTTATTGGCATAGAATAGTTCATTAGTTTATAAGAACAAGTTACAAAGCAAAGCCCATTGCACTTAGACAATACACACATATATATATAAATTAGTAGGTGTGACAAAAGTGTGAGAGTAAAATGACAAAGAAGGACATGGACTAAACTGAGATCTTAAAAACAGTTTCTCTACATATTGATATTATGACCATTCCATTAGTCTTAGATATGGAACATTGAAATTAGGAGAATAAAAAGACCCCTTATTTTGTGCTACATGGAAATCAGGAGTGTCGGGGCAATCCAAAAATGAAAGGGTGTAAGATACTGTTTTGAAGAAATTTACAAGCTCTTAGAATATTGATTTGGTAACTTTCCAATAGCCATATGAAGACAGTGGAGTGCAAACCCATCTT
This sequence comes from Condylura cristata, assembly GCF_000260355.1. Lineage (NCBI taxonomy): Eukaryota > Metazoa > Chordata > Mammalia > Eulipotyphla > Talpidae > Condylura > Condylura cristata. Next base: position 76,238,979 of record NW_004567103.1, on the reverse strand, counting down.
TCTTTCTTTAACAAATAAACTCCTTTAGCAGATGAACTTCAAAAAAATGAAGAAGAGAAAACAAATCCCACTGAAAGCAACATTCTGTTCATCGAAGGCTCAGAGATGTGACCTACCCAGGCAGCTGTGGGGCTTTCTCTGCCATTTATATTTCCTCTTTAATCAAATCCCTGGATGCTACAGTTCTCAACTTGCAGAGATTTAAAAGGCACTTTGATTAATGGACTTGATCAGTGTCCACTCTTGTTTAACCACGGTGTTCTCCTCCACATTTCACATTTCACACCCACATAGCACCATTCCCATTTTATTACAGGAACTGAAAGATGGGTTTGCCTGCCAGACAGCGGGGTAATTTATGAAAAATATATTTTTAAAAGGAGAGTGTATTAAAGCTTGAAAAGAACTCAGAGCCTGTTGCTATTTTAATTTTAAATAGGCTATGCAAATAATTAAATGTCAGGTCATATTGACACCATCAAATTTAGGAGTATAGCTGGTATACAACCCCAGAGTCCCAGGGAATATTAAATCAGATTTACCAGGGCGCTGAATCATATCTTACTCCTGACATGAAACAACAGTATCGATTGGGTTAAAAATGAGCCTGCAACAAATGTTTCCACATACACTACAATTGTTTAAAAGGACATTAAAAATATCGAGATGCATTTGTAAATATATTTACACACTAAATCCCTCTTTGGTGTTTTATTTTTCTCAAACCTCTCCTGTCTCATACTAGCCTATTTCAGATATTGACTTCCAGGAAAGGATGGATGAGAACAGCCAACATTCAGGGTTAAGGAGATGGATATCCCTCACCCTACTTTAGAGAAGTCTAATTTATTTGCCTGAACTTTGTTCATGACTTTGTACATGTCGGTCTTTGTACATGTCAGTCTCGATTAGTCACACCCATGTGCACCGTGTTCTCTGTACATAGTTTGTAATATAGTACAGCTATTCCAGATTAGTAAGCAAGCTGAAATCACTTTAAAATGATACTGAAACAGTAGAAATGGTCAGTAAATAAATGTCTATTGTGCAGTTTTCTCTCATATTGTAGAAGTTCTGTGGTGAATAAGATGCTATTAGGCATTTGATAAAGGGTGACCTTTTTCTCCTTTTAAGATCATAATTTATGATTAAGAGAAATTCCTTTTTCCAGAGTACCAATAATTAGTTATCAGCAGATAGACCAGAATTAAGTTAAATGTCAGAAGAAAACCAGTTCTGTATCCAGAATTAGTTGCCCAAAGACAAATAACTGCAGTGACAAAAGTTTGATATATTGATATTATCTTATCCTTCCGTTGTCCATGGCAGACATCACTAATCAATTACATCATTTGATCAACTGATCTACAAATATTTATCATTTCTTACATGTTAGCTCTCTAGTAAGCACTGCAGACACTATAGTGGACAAGATAAACAAAGTCTGTGCCCTCTGGGTGCTTAATTCCTGTGAGAAGAGAAATCAATAAACAAGAAACATAGATCATTTCAGATAATGACAGGGGCCAGGAAGACAATTAAGCAATGAAAGGAGATACAGTATGGTTAAGGGGATGGGGAAGGAGAGGATTTTAGCTAAATGATATCAAAGTTCTCTTAGTAGAGGTCATGTTTGGAGAGGAACTTGTCCAGTGAGAGCTAGCCATGAGAAGAGCTTACTCTTACTCAGCACATTGAACTGGGCAGCAATTACTCGTCATCTGCAGATTGCCTATGCTATGAATCAGCTTGTGCAAGGAATTCTGAGGAATGTAGAAACTCCAAGGTAAAAAGCATTCAGTGAAACTGTAGAACACATTTAACAACCAGTCCCCATAAGATTCTGAAATAGCATGTAGGAGGTAGACTTGAAACATTTAAAGATTTAGCCTTCCTTTTAACCTTTTAGAATCTCAGTTTACTCACCAGTAATATAAGAGGAGGTTGGACCAAATGATCTATAATACCTTTTAGATACTAAGGTCAATAATTCTAACTAAAAGGTAAAGTGGGATTTTGGACAATTGAAGAGCTAGAGTAGATTAAATAGAGACACCTTTTTGTGAATGGGGTCATCTGAACCGTCAGAGAAGAAATAAAATGTAGTTATGGTGTCTTGCAGTTTCTTGGTGATTTCAGAAAAAGCTACAGTCAACTCCTGGTTTCACAAATAACTTTAACTTCCACAGTCAGAAACAGCTTTCTCTTGAATTCTGGATGAAAACTAATTGGTGTGGTTTTCTGTTTAATACACATATTCAAAATCACCCCATATGTCATGTCAGAGCACAAAATGCTACACAGACACAACATTCACTTTGTGGGTACAAATTGCTTTATAAATTCTTAATCTCCAGAATGACTTCAACATAGAATTGCTGGCACCATTTGGACTTTTCTTTATCCAAGTCGCACAGGGTCCCTGTACTACTTGTAAATATTTCATGCTCCACACCAGTCTCCTAGCTGTACCCTGCTGCTACTGGATGCTGACCTGTATCTTGCCATCCAGGCAGAAAGATTCAGGGCAAGCCAGGAAGTCTTTTGAGTAACCTGTGATTGATAAACATCCCCATGACTTATTGTTTTTCTATGCGCTGGAGCAAAAATGGAAATATCTCTGAGGCCTATCCCACGCCACAGAGATGGATGGTTTTGTGGGAGGATGCTCGCTCCAGTGAAAAGCTCCACTTCTAACCCAAAACTTTGGAAACCCCAACTGTTCATCAACCAGATTATAGCCCATCCCTCAGTCAGGAGCTAAACAAGAAGATGACCAACAAAACACACAAGAACTAAGCAGATATCATCCTTTCCCAAAGCAACGACAGTATTGAAAACACTCAACATGACTTTGGTATTCATTCTAAAGAACCTCTAGGATCAAACTGGAGTCTTACTGGCCAGAAAAATTTGTGTTAGTAATGGAGCACAGCAGCAAGCGCTGCTTTTCTCCCTGGTTCTCAGTCTTCTCATTTGTAAAATTAAGATTTGCTTCTATCTCTTAGAGTTTTAACGTTATGGGAGAATGTGATGAATAATCAGGGTTAAAATCCCATCTGTGGTGCTACCTGGCTCACAGGTGATGGTAAGAAGCAAGTAAGCATGTGAGTGTACTTGTTAAAATGGCAATGAGGTTATTTTGCCTGAGAGAGAGAAAGAGAAGGGGCTTACCACGCAGCACAGGCCCCTCCTTTATGGTGGTATTCACTAAACACTGGATTGATTACTCACTGACTTTAAAATGAGAACAACACTGGACATGTAGTATTGCCCAAACCTGTTTGAATGAAGAGTTATCAACAGCACTGAACGTGTAATATTGCCCAAACCTGTTTGAATGAAGATGGAGATTCCAGGTTTGTGGTGTTTTCTGGTTCATGAAATCTGATGCAAGCACCCAGATGTGTGACGTGAAGGATCTGTGTAAAAAGAAAAGGAAAGCAAGGTATCTGGGAGTATTAGTGCATGTGTATCTGTTCCTTGATCTTACTGGCTGAAAAGAATAGTCATATTGTTATAGCTAATGATCTTGTGGATCAGGAATTCAGGCCAAGTTTAGCTGGATATTTTAGTTCCATGCAGCATTTTCTGAGGTCAATCTGGTATTTAGGCGGTGATGAAGTTGGACCATGGATCCAAAACAATGTCACTGATACTTGGGGAGTTTTGGTAGAAATGACTGGAGATTAAGGTCAAGTGGACTAGCAACTGCAGCAACCATGCAAACCCATGCCAACATGGTAGCCTCAGGGTAGTCAGATTTCTTACAAAATGGTTAGACTTGGAGGGAAGTTTTTCCAAAGACCATGGCAGGAACTACATGGCTCTTTCTGACTTTGGCAGTCATGCAGTGTTGCTTTGGTCATAATCTACTGGTCTAATAATTCTATTGGACCACTAGCCCTGGTCCGGACTCAAATGGATGGTTAGCAAGAAATATTCAGCCATCTTTAATTTACCTCAATATCTGAACCTCAATTCTGCCATAAAAAAACTAGCTGTGGGTATCACTTCTATCCTCTCAACTGGTAACTGTGGTAAAGAAAGACCTAAGGCTTCTCAAATCTTTCAGATTTCCCAAGGCCTCTCTATTAACACTAGGGGGTCTTACAACTATAGAATTTTAATTTTTTAAACACTGAATTCATTGTGGGGTGGCTGAGGTCTTATTCAACCTCATTTTACTTTAAGACCAAGACTGTGAAAGCTAAAAGTCATCTTTGGTTTCCCCTTACAAGAAACTACTTTTTCCTCATTCTGCTCACTTAACAGTTGGGTAAAAATAAGTAGAGAGTGACCAGATGGTAAAGGGTTGGAAACTATATCTTGCTTTCGCCACCCCACAGAAGTTAGGAATGGCAAATGACTCACTTGGAGCAAAGAAATGTGATTGAAGATAATGAATATTAGTTCCAAAAGAAAACTTCAAGGGCCAGCATGCAAATCCTCTTCCTTTCTGTGATATTCAGTTATTGAAGACTACAGTAACCTGAGCCCAGAATGGGGACATGAAGCAGAATCTCCAAGTAAGGCTGCCAGATAAACATAGGATGCCAGTTAAATTTCAATAACAGAAAAAGTAATAATACATTTTTAGTATGTATATTTGGAACATACTCATGCTTTAAAAAGACCCTTAGGTTATCTGATATTCAGCTTTAGCTGAAGGGTCTATATTTTTTCTTTGCTAATTCTGGCAATGTAAATCTTTGTTATTGGGGCTTATTTGTTACAGTCAAATAACTTACTATACTAACTCAACTAGTTCTCATCTTTGATGAGAAATATTTTAATACGGTAAGTGCAGCCCTGATTGTTGCAAGGAAGCAGGCAAATCCTCTGTATAATAAAAGAAAATTGAGAGCTCTGGGAAATAATCTGAGAATGAGAGATGGATAGAAAACTGTTACAACATAACCTCAGCCAACAGGGAATTCCTCATCTACTTGGATGACAAAATAAGAAAAAATATTGATAGAGAATAGTACTGAAGTTACTGGGATTTGGAGCAGGCATGATAGACTTGCCAATTAGGAGGGACACCTAAGTCAGATTTAGACTGCTGAGGGGCTGAAGTCAGCAACGCCCTGTGGGGAAACTGCATGGCCATGTTTATGTGCTGTTACTTCCCAGGGTCAGTAGGGTACATGGGTGTGACTTCCTCACAGGGCAGGAGAGAAATTGGCCAGCTGGACAAGTTCACAGGATTGCTCTAATGTTGAGAGATTGATTGCATTCCACCCACACAGACGTTGGTTGCCTTTTCTGGATTGTGGTGAAGAAGTGAGTGCACTTTGGTGGGAAGCTGGGGTTTCAATGCACAAACGCAAATATTTCTGCTAAGTTTTGTTTGCAATATCAGTGTTATAGGAAAGCTTTCTTGACAGGAATGGTCTAGCTGTCTTCATCTTCATTTGTCCCATCCTAACCCACCCATATGGCCCTATCATTAGTTGCACTGTGGGTAAATCATATAGAGAGAATGTAACTGTGGGGATAGGGCCCCTAAGAATATTTGATAAAAATCTTGCCCTGATTTTGGCCACCAGGGGGCAGCACGGAGCAATGAACGATAGATAGTCTGCTGCTTCAAAATCAGCCTGGATATGATGGTCAAAAATCAATTTGTACAGGAGTGCCAATCTGAGCACAGTTTCCTGGACCCACACAAAGGGATACAGACAGGGGTAAAGTAGTATTTTCCCCCATTAAGCTATATTCATCCACTTTAAAGAAATATCCTTTATTCTGAGACTTTCTCAGTGACAAAGCTTTATAATTAAAATATCCTTTTTTTTTTTTTTACAAAATGATAGAGATTATAGGTGGTATGGATTTGGGTTTTTTTTTAAATACTGATATTCTTATTTAATTAATTAAATGTGAATTTTCTAGTGTTCCAGAATGTTTTTGGAAATTACTTTTCCAAAATATTTGTGAAATCAAAAATAAGAAATGTCAGAATCAGACTAGAACCATGACAGAAAAGGAGCGGGTGAACTACACCTTTGGTTCTCCTGGGCCTTCTATCCCACTACCCATTGCTCCTTCCTTTCTGCTCATCTCTGAGCTAGTCAATAGGTCGGCTCAAGGTCCTTCTTCTGCCCAACCTATTCCTCCTTACGAGAGCTATCTCAGGAAGGAAATTGCCAGCAATTTAGATCTCAGTGAGAAATTAAATAACTTCTTATCCCTCACAGGAAAACTTGCCTTCCACATCTACCTCTGATTCTAGAATGCAAGTGCATGAGCTCAGACTAAGGGTTTCAGACATCTGCAGACAGAGGAAGACATGAGAATGAAAAGCAGTCAGCAAGGTGTTGAATCAGACCAGCCAGGGGGCTTAACGACCCCAAACCTCTTTATTCGGAAGAACTGCCCCAATGCAGGTAGAACATGTTCTAAGGCAGCATGTCTCCAGATGCTTATTTTTTCACTCAACTTTCTGGAAAGTCACAAGCCACACGAATAAGGGGCTATGATACTCCAATCTAAATGATGGGGAGCTTTTCATCATATCCTTTGGTCAGTCCAGGCACGAGACATTTCCCCAAAATCACAGGCGTACCTAAATCCATAGTACGCTGTGAAACACAGCGATATAGTCAGCCCCAACTCCACGATACAAATGAACTGCCCTGCACTGAGCCCTGAGGAGGCTCTGTGCGGTGTTACGGTGAACTCTGAGAAGCTACTGAGCTGCCTTCAAAAACACAGGATGATGCACTCTATCACTATCTGACAGCGAAGCTTCCTGACACCTTCCAAAGTTGGAATGGTATAAAGCAAAGTGGTAATTACACCCTTCATTTAAAAGGGATTTTTGGAGCACCCGAGGCCCCCAAAATAATATACCAAATAGCACATTAGACCTAAAATCACACTCACTTAGAGGAAGAGCAGGAAGCATGTGATTCCGCCATAGCAGGTAACAGCAGGTTCGAGTCAGGCCTGAGCCCCCGCGTGCGCATGCGGCCCAGGACCCACTGCCGCCAAGCTAGCGCTGACGCTGACGCTGACGCTGACGCTGACGCTGGCGCTGGCGCTGGCGCTGGCGCTGGCGCTGACGTTGATCTCACTTTCTGTCATTTGTCGTAAAAGCGGCATCTACTTTGGATTTCAGTCAGTGAAAACACCTAAGAAGGTAGGTCTGTCCTAAAAAACGAAACAGCGTGAAGCAAATGTTTAAAAAGCAGCAGGTAATCTGCCTTTTAAAACAATTGTCATAACTAAAAAGGATGACAACTGGTTAGGGAAGCCTGAAAAGGCTGGGCCTGGAATAAAAAGGAGGATTTTGACAGGAAGCCAGAAAGCGAAGACCCCCTCAGCAATGACAGCCTGATAGAAGGGCACAAGTGCGGGTTCTGCTAATCCTAAACGGCCTGTTCAGCCCTGTTCAGCGATCATTTTTGTTAACTACAGTTCTGTATTCCTAAGCAAGGTCAAACTGCCCAGTCTGACCTTATAGGAGCCCAACCCTGCAAGGTGCTTTTCAAATCAATTAAGAACAGAGCCTCTGCCTTACACCCCAGTTCTGTATGCATAAATAATTTTTTTTTCTAAAAAAAGAAAAGCAGAAAGCTTGATCACCCTGGGAAGGGCATGTATCATGAGGTATGACCAGGAACGCAGAGGGCAGCGCTGTTGACTGATGTATGACAAGGACTCCAGATCAGTGGGATATCCTGTGGATAAGATTGAAGCCCAGGCGGCTGGATCTAGAGCCTGATCTCAATCACAATACTGAGTTATCAAGCGGATAAGCAGTGCCTGGAGGGCAGACTCGCAATCCGGGATACATAGGTGACAAAGTACATTTTCTAGCTTCGCCCCTCCCTTTTCTTTTTGTCCTCTTTCCCCACACATCTGGTGCTATATGATTATTCTATCAGTAAAAAAAGCCAGGATCTTGCTCTTCAGAGTCTGACATCCTACAGCTTGTTCCACAGCTCCCCTTTTTATCTGTGCAGTCCTGTCAACGCAAAACGCAAATAGGAAGCTCACAGTTTTGTTTTAAGGTGTGGGGCTCAGTCCAGTTTAGCCAAAGTATCAGGCAGATAGCAGGAAACATAGAAATGATAATGAAAGGCAGGAGGACGTGGGAAGCAGGCAGGGGTGGGGCTGAATCCCATGCTACAGCGGGCTATGTGAGGCCTGGTCTTCACCATCTAATTTACACCATGATCCTTATACTTTAGAGCATTAAATAAGAGAGTGGGTGTGCAATTGGCACTAAGTTTTCTACAAACTCAAGCAGTAAAAAAGCTAGAAAAGCAATTTTTACATTTTTGTACTCAATTTGAGTTTCAAGCTCCATTGTCGGATGTCAGAAAGGCCATCTCATAGAGTTCAGGGCACCACTGCAAAAGTTCTGGGCCAAGATCTACTTCTGTGGCCCTCAGTGGTCATCTCCCTGCTGTCACTTTCAAAGGCTTCTCTGTCCCCTCCTGCTTCAGGTGTGACCTACATGACTGCCTCTCTGTCATTTTCATTCCTTTCTCAATCAGTTTGCTGGGGCTGCCAAAACAAAGGACCACAAACTTGGTGACTCAACAGAAATGTATTCCCTCACAGTTCTGAAGGCTTGCAAGTATGAAATCCAGGTGTTATTAGTCTGTGTCACAATCACAAGTTCTAGGAAGAATTCTCTATATTTTCCTAGTTTCTGGTGGCTGCTGAGAATTCTAGGTATACCTTGGTTGTGGCTGCATCACCCCAATCTGGACTTCAACTCTCATGTTGTTAAAGGGCAGGAAGATGGGCACCCGGAACCCCCAAACCTGCCTGCTCTAAATAGGTTTTGCCATCCACTGCATCAAGATAAAATGTACAGGGCCTCTTTGGTGGTATTAGGTGTTTGCTCAGCATTATGAAACTATTCACTACCACTGCAGCACATTTGGTCCCCACCATAGAGTTAATTCACATGACATATCAGATCTCTCCTGTTTTACCTGCTTCTCCCCTCAGCGGTGTATTTCAATAGAAGTTATTCCCAATTTTATTGGTACATATAGTGATCAGAGACCTACGTTGTGTCCTGTGTCTAGGTGGAATGGCACATACAGAGGGGCACAAGGACCATTCGAGGATAAATAGAGGGGAGTGGGAAATTATGGCCATTGCAAAAGAATGTGGTGATGTGTGGTGATGGACAGGTCTTGAATGACACGAAGAAAATGAGAGAAGCAAACTTCTGAGGCTCGAAGAGATACTAGGCAATCCCTCAATGTAAAGATTAGGAAACTGAAGCTCCTTCCTAGTAAATGAAGTGGTTTGTTCAAGGTGAAAATTACTCAGTTCTTTGGCGTTCAGTGATTATTAGTGCTCTTACCACTACTAGTAATGTTAGTAATATACCTCATTAATGTATTACTATCAATGATACTATTATAGGCTATACCAATAGTAATAGTACAAAGCACTATTAATTGTTAAGATTATAGATCACTGGGGTCTCGCTAGTGGTGCATGGTTAAGTCTCCTGTATTGCCTGCTGCTCCCCTCAGCAGTGTATTTCAGTAGATCTGTCTGTTCTGTTCCCCACTCTGTCTCTGGTGAATCCTCTCACCCCAGCACCTCTGGCCTGCACCCCAGCTCTTGTATGCATAAATAAATAAATCTTTATATATATATATATGTATGCATAAATAAATAAATCTTTATATATATATATATGTATGCATAAATAAATAAATCTTTATATATATATATACATATGTATATGTATATATATAAAGATTTATTTATTTATGCATACATATATATGTATATATATATATATGTATATATATATAACACCTTTCATGGAAAGGAACATTAATATAATCAGTGTGTAATATAGAAAATACAGTATTTAAATCAGATACCCAAAGTTACCCTTCCCCTTGTAGATGGAAGTCCACCCAAACAGGGTTGGCCCAAAGCAAGGCTAGCACCTTCTGTTTTGTCCCAACTTCTGTGACCAGCCCAAGAAAAGAAAGCAGGAGGCAGAAAGGCTGAGCAAGCAGAGTTTATTGCTCCCAGACAGCAGCTGAGACAGAGCCCCTAGAGTAGGGTCCGCAGCTCCTGCCAACTCTATAAGGGGAAAGAGTCTCTTATGTAGATTCTAAACTCAAATTCCAAAAGGGTGACTCGTCACTATGTCCGTTGATGTAAGGCCCAGTTCATTATCGCCTTCATCTAGTCCCATCCCGGACTGCAAGACCCCATTAATTGGATGCAAGGCCCAGTTTATTACCGCCTTATCACCCTTGGATGCAAGGCCTAATTTATTACTGCCCTTATCCAGTCCCTCAGTAAATCTCTGCACTTGGTCACTCCCAACACCTTCTGGTGGGGACCCATAAAAAAGGGTCAGAAACAGACAAATCTGGAGGAAAAAAGCAAAAGCAAAATCAAGATAAAAGCTGCCATTGTTAGACTGCCTATGGGTCTCTCTCATCCACATCTTTTTCAACCAGGCCAAGCACAGCTTCTTCACACATCTCTTTGCCCCTTATGCTTCTTCCAGGTCTCCTGGCTCTCCATGCTGCTTCCTTCATTCCCCAGTCTCCTCTCCATCTTATCCTGTTTCCTGCTCAGCTCCACCCCCTTTTGAGTGGGGCAGGGAATCTAGAACCTCCTCTTTTCCTAGGGACCACCCCTTGTTACAATATGTCCATCTTCCCTTTGTGTATGAGTCCCAGTGTCCAAATTTCCTTTTTCTTGTAAGGACACTACACCATTGGATTAAGGTTCACCTTAATCCAGTCTGATCTCATCTTCACTAGCTTATATCTGCAAACCTATTTCTACCTCACTTTTGGGGACAGAAAGACAACTTGGAGTTCCACAACCTAAAACCTAATTTCTGGTATAAAGCTACCACCTGGTGGATATTTGGGAAACTGCTCATGTACTGTATTTAAAAGTGAGCAGCTGAGGGTAGCTACAAGACAGAACAAAGCTCAGCATTCAAATATGAGCCAATCTCCTTAAATATTTGACTCCTCATGCAGTCAGTTATTCTTAGAATGAATCACAAGCAGGGAGATTAGACTTTCACCTTTATCTGGGCTCCTTTGCCCAGTTTACAGTTAATTGAAATCACTATTCATTGTCTATTCTCTTCCTCTCTGAAGTATAACTTTTGTTTATCCTTGATAAAGATAAACAAATGTTTCTGGCATTTCAGGAGAGGGGAGGCAAGGCAGTCATGGAACCAGACATGATCCTCCAGGACACAGATGAGAAGCACAGACTGTGATGCTCTGGCCTCTGGTGGAGGAGGCCTGGTCAGAGAGGCTGCCTGCAACTGGCCCTTTTTTTTTTTTTTTTTAAGATTTATTTATGCATACAGAACTGGGGTACAGGCCAGAGGCTCAGGGGTGGTGAGAGGCTTCACCAGAGACAGAGTGGGGAGCAGAACAGGCAGATCGACGAAGTACACTGCTGAGGGGAGCAGCGGACGGGTCAGGAGAGGTCTGCCTTGCCATGTGGTCACCTCCGGGGCAGGTGGGAATCGAACTCATGCGGAAGCGGCTTTAGATCTCAGTGCTGTGCTTTAACCCGCTGTGCCACCAGGGAGGGGCAACTGGCCCTTTTATCTAAGCTATGCAGCCCCACAGGGCTCTGACTCCTGTTTAGGCACCAATGTTTCATGGACACTTTTATCCAAGAAAGTTGTACCTTGAGAAACCGAGGCATACTTTATTCAAAACCTTCTTCTTTTCAAGTCCAAACCCCTGTGGACATATCTGCACATAGCTGCTGATCTTTTGTGGTGATCCTTTCTCCACTCACCCTGTCTAAGGTTTAGTGAGACGGAGGTACAGAACTGCCATATCTGTACAAATATTCCCAGCCACAGCTGGGTGAACAGGGATGATCATCTCACTGCAACTGAGAAAGGATAGAGAATAGAATTAGCCAGAGTGTAGAGCCAACTGGTGAGCCATGTTCAAGCTGTATTGGGTTTCACGAGTCACACCGAATCTCGCAGTGGATCTCCCTTTTCCTACTGAAAGGCGCCAGTGGCTCTCACGAGATCACACACACAATGAAGGCCATGAAGGAGATCCTGAAGCCAGAGCTGGCAGACCTCTGAGAACATCTGACAGAATCAGGGGCTCGTCATCTTCATTTACCTGAGGTCCTCACAGAAATGAGTAATCAGTTCTAATTAAACACATTCTGAAGGTTCCGTGTTCTACAAAACATATGTGATCAACAAAGAGATAAACCAACAAGCCCCTGAACTGTTTGAAGGCTCTAGCAAAGAAAAAGACCACACCTCTGCCCCAGGGCATGATCAGGTACTCTCTATCTTTCATGATGCAAACAGGGAGAGGAAGTGTATGGTGGAGGAAGAAGACACTCCCCATCAGAAAAGAAGTCTCAGTAGAGTGACAAGTGAGACAGACAGAGTTTCCATACTTATTCTTGGGTTCCCAGGGAAGCCAAATCTGAGCAGAGTTTAGAAGACAGAGTACTCCTGGCCCTCCTTGGTGGCGCAGCGGGTTGGAGCGCTGCACTGAGAAGCTGAAGCCACTTCCGCATGAGTTCGATTCCCGCCTGCCGCCTGCCCCGGAGGAGACCACATGGCACGGCAGACCTCTCCTGTCTCGCCCGCTGCTCCCCTCAGCAGTGTACTTCGTAGATCTGCCTGTTCTGCTCCCCACTCTGTCTCTGGTGAAGCCTCTCACCGCCCCTGAGCCTCTGGCCTGTACCCCAGTTCTATATGTACAAATAAATAAATCTTTAAAAAAAAAAAAAAAAAAAAGAAGACAGAGTACTCCTAGGACAGACACCTGCAAAGGGAGGTGGGAGAAACACAAATCAGTGAGGTAGAATTGAGCTGTGATGAATCCCCAGAGCATCCTTAGTCATCTCCACAAGGAATGTTGGGGTTTAAATGGCCCCCAGGGCTGCCCATGTTGTACCCTTGCATACTCAGGCATTGGATAGGAGTTCCTTGGCAAAGGCCAGTACCTTGGACAAAGAGACTCTGCAGGTGAAGGCTGTCTTCTAACAGGTTTTTGAGCAGTGGGGTCACAAGTCTCCAAGAGTGTCCCAAACTGTGAAAAACAATAGACTCCTAGCATGGTATTTACCCTTATTAAGGAGATGAAGTCTTTCTTTTTTGTTCTTCTTAGCTTCATTCCATGATACTGGCATTGTACCTAAAGTAAATGAAATGATCTCCCAAACACCAGGATCAATGTCAGAGTTTGGGAAGTCATCAGTATTTTTTCATTTCTATTTTTGCTCCCTTCCCCCTTTCTTTTTCTGTACTATTTCTCTCCCTGCCCCCCTTTCTTTCTTTCTTTTTTTTTTTTTTGTCAACCTTCTTTCCAATCCCTCTTTCGTCCATCAGTATTTTTGTTTTCTAGAAGGATAAGTAACCGGACAGACTAATTCACACTTCACACTATGATATGAATTGTTGCTCACTAGTAATTCCTGTCTGATGCAAACTTTTCCTTTCCTGCTGTGGTCCAGATACTTATTACAGCTGGATTCAGACAATCTTCTACCTCATATCCTTTCTCCATTTCTTCTCTAGTCCCCTGTGAACACTAAAGGCTTACAAAGCATTTTTAAATCACTTTCATCATGTCACCCCTTTGTTCAGAGTCTCCTCAATCCTTTATATGCCCAGTACAAGGACAGGGGCGCCGGGCCAGAAGTCAGAGACCTGTGGGGCTGTGTAGCTCAACTAAAAGGGCAAGTTGCAGGCAGCCTCTCTGCCCAGGCCTGCTTCACCAGAGGCCAGAGCATCACAGTCTGCTTTTCATCTGTGTCCTGGAGGATCATGTCTGGTCTCATGACTGCCCTTGCTTCCCCTTCCCTGAAATGCCAGATGGTCGCCATGGCCCAGGTTCCCAACGGCTCTGTGTCTGACTTCCCTGGGTATGATGGCAGAAATTCTCTGCAGACCATAGGCATCAATGAATAGAGCATCCTGCCTATTGACATCTGGAAGTAATGCTCAGCCAAAGAAATTGCTGTGGCTTTTAAAACTCTATTTGGCAGAGATCTTCTGAACATTTGAAATCAGAACTGACTGTAAAATTTGAAAAATTAATAGTGGCTCTCATGAACCCCTCTCAGCTTTATGATGCTATGAACTAAAGTTGGGACAAATGAAATATACTGATGGAAATTATTGCATCAAGGACACCTGAAGACCAGAGAGTCATAAAAAAAAAGTGCATGAAGAATAATATGGCTCAAGATAAAGTGCTAGGGGCCTTCGGGGCACTTCCAGAAGATGTTAGTTTTCCTTAGGCTAATAAAGACCCTGATGCTAATGTTGATGAAGCTCAGGTTGAATAAGATGCTCCGGCTTGCATTCAAGCTGAGGAACATTAAATGGGGGACAGATGAAGAAAAGTATGTCTCATTTCAGAAGGGCTTTTGAGAAATACATGACTTGTATAAGATACAAGCATTGACCAAGAGAATTCCATTAATTTGGAGCAACTACTCCTTGCTATTATGAAATCTATTTGAAGTTTATCTGCCTATCTTGCAAAAACACACCACTATGCTGTGAAGGGAACTGAGACAGATGATCATTTTCTCATCAGTTGTGTGTTCCAGGAGTGAGATAGATGTTCTTGACATAAGGAATTTAGGAATAATTTTGCAACCTCTCTTTATTCCATGATTAATGGTAATACTTATGGGGACTATAAGAAAATTGTTCTGTAGAGATGCCTCAACCTCCTCCAGGAGAAAGATCCCTGCTATGTCTGCCACCACTGCACTCCTTCCTGCAGCATACCTCACTACACTTTTCATGTGCCTGACACATTCATACTAGCATATTATTGTCTAAGACTTTGACTATAGAAGAAAATAGTGGTGCTTCTTTCTGGCCTTCAATCCACATCTTCCTTTTTGTTGTAGTGAGTATTTTTCTATTACTAGGTACTAAAATCTAGGTTATTTTTTTTTCTTTAAGATGTCAGACTGCTTTTAGCCTTAAATAAAAAAAACTTCATTTATATGAAAGCAATATCTAGATCATCATCTTAATTGGAACTACTGCTTTGAAACTGTATCTCGAAATGTTGATCAAGGTTGCTACTAAACTAAACTTAAAAATTTATGGTGGTTGGGTTAAAAAGATTAATGAAAATAACCTTTCCCCACAAAAAAAGAAAGAATGACACAGGCTGAGCAGCCCACTGCCCAGGGTGAATCTCAGTTCCATTGCTTACTGGCCCTATGACTTTGTGCATGTTCCTTGTACATCTCTGCCTCAGTATCTCCACCAGCAAAATGGAGGTGAAAATAAAATAATAAATTACTTAATTTAGTTAATGTGGTAACTAAAAGCATTTATAATAATGACTGGCATCTTGTATGTTGTCTATAATCTTTTTTAATAAAGATTTATTTATTTCTGCAGGCAACAGCCGGGGTGCAGGCCAAAGGTGTGGAGGTAGGGGTGTGTGTGCGAGGATCAATCAGAGACAGTGGGGAACAGAACAGGCAGATCTACTGACACACACTGCTGAGGGGAACATCTGCCATGCCATGTGGGTCAGCTCCCTGGCCAGGGAGCCAGCTTGTGCTGCAGTGGCTGGGGCTGGCTTCACAGTGCTGAGAATTAACCCTGCACTACCAGGGAGATCCCAGTTGTTTATAATCTTAACAATTAATAGTGCTTTGTACTATTACTATTGGTATAGCCTATAATAGTATGATTGGTAGTAATACATTAATGAGGTATATTACTAACATTTCTAGTAGTGGTAAGAGCACTAATCACTGAGCACCAAAGAACTGAGTAATTTTCACCTTGAACAAACCACTTCATTTACTAGGAAGGAGCTTCAGTTTCCTAATCTTTACATTGAGGGATTGCTTAGAATCTCTTCGAGCCCCAGAAGTTTGCTTCTCTCATTTTCTTTGTGTCATTCAAGACCTGTCCATCACCATACATCACCACATTCTTTTCAGTGGCCATAATTTCCCACTCCCCTCTATTTATCCTCGAATGGTCCTTGTGCCCCTGTATGTGCCATTCCTCCTAGACACAGGTCTCTGATCACTATATGTACCAATAGAATTGGGAATAACTTCTACTGAATAGGTTTTTAGAAAGTGTTTTTTGACCAAGGTGGTATCCAGCTTGAATGTTTTGGGCCACCTTCCAATTGGTTGTCTCCTCTGACTCCACCCATCTGGAATCACTCCTCCAGCAGAGGCTCTGAAAACACTCTGGCTGTTTCAATTGCCAGTTTAATTTGCCACCATCTGTCATAGAGTATGATTTCCCAGACACCTAGAGCACATCTTTCTGGGGCTTAGCACTGAGTCCATCTAACACCAAGCAGAGGAAGAACATACGCGAAAGATGTGGGATATGAGGCAGAAGCTGGGCCTGAAAGCAGATGCATGCTCCAGCCTCCAGTTTCTGAGCTATTCCCATATATTCCCATATCTGTATTCATAGAATTTTAGGCACTAAGTCCTTAACATGAGTGTCAGTGAGTACAGTAATCTGACAGAGAGCTGCCAGTATACACTGCTCTTTTTTTTTAAATGATTTATTTATTTGTGTATACAGAAATAGGGTACAGGCCAGAGGTGCAGGTAGTGACAAGACCCACCAGAGACAGAGTTGGAAGCAGAACAGGTAGATTGACACTGAAGTACACTGCTAAGGGGAACAGCAGGGAGATAGGAGAGGTCTGCTGCTCCATGTGGGTCACCTCTCTGGCCAGCTTTGCAATGCTGCGCTTTAACCTGTCATGCCAGGGAGGACCCACTGTTCATTCTTTTACATGCTGACATCTATGGTGCCCACCACAAGTAATTGGAGATTAGGCTATGGTCAGAATAGGAACTAATAGGAACTAATAGGAACTAATAACAATTCTTAATGATTCATGATTCATGGGGGTGGGTAAGAGAGGCAGGAAATGCCGTTTTGTTTGTTTGTTTGTTTTTGTTTTTGTTTTTTTTTTAGCAGAAGGTCAGTGACAAAATTTATGCTATCAGAAAAAGGAACCACCACAAGTGAATCAAGTGAATGAAGAGAGCGTCCTTGAAACAGCGTTCTTTGCCTAGAAGGTCAAGAAATATACTTACTTATCTTTCAATGTAGGCATATTTAGACCTGTTACAATGACAATGCACAACATACCTAGTAGAGTATGTACCTTTTTCAAGAGGTACATGGTTTCTAGGAGGTTTCTAGCAACTTCAACCTCCTAGAACACACCATTTTCCTGCAGTTCAAAAAATATATATATGATAATAAGAAGAAGAAAATTGCTGCCTCCCTGTACTACGAACTGCTGTGCATTTGAGGAGTACAGAATCATTCTATTGTCCAGACTGTGTGCTCACATGCATCATTTTAATCATGAAATCCATTCAGTCTTCTAGGAGTTCCTTTTATGCTACAAATATAATTCTGAAAATGAATACAAACCAGAAGTGCTTCTGAATTCAAAGGCTGGCACTTCCCAGTTTTGCCTTGCCAACCTCCCAGCCAATGCTAATCTCAATTGTTAATGCCAGATAGTTCTGTGCCTGATTAATCTGATCAAAGGACATGTGCCCAGAGTCTCTTGTTAACACATCATAGTTGCGTTCCTAACCTAGGGCTGGCTGCCATCTACCACAAGTACTATAGGATGGTCATGGATTCACTCCTGAGAGTGATTGCCAACCTCTAGCCTTGAGCTGTTACAAAAGGCCTCCTTTATAAGCTGCTTTGAAATCCACTGCTAACGCTAAAGGGGACATCTTATAAACCTCCAATGTTCAGAGCAAATGGAACAAAAAATCTTGGGGAGTCTTGTCATATTGACTTCAAACAACTAGAGGTGGATCTGTTCCATCCTCACCTGAAATGCTGAAATGGCTCACACACCCCTCCAACTATTGCAGAACTGGGGTACAGGCCAGAGATGCAGAGGG
>NW_004567103.1:76169003-76219041 GCF_000260355.1 Condylura cristata | reverse complement strand
ATTTATTTATTTATGCATACAGAACTGGGGTCCAGGCCAGAGGTGCAAGGATGGTGAGAAGATTCACCAGAGACAGAGTGGGGAGCAGAACAGGCCGACTGGCAAAGTACACTGCTGAGGGAGCAGTGGGCAGGTCAGGAGAGGTCTGCTGCGCCATGTGGATCACTTCCAGCGGGGATTAAACTCATGCTTAAGTGGCTTTAGCATCTTAGTGCTGTGCTTTCACCTGCTGCGCCACCAGTGGGTTATCTTTTGGAAAGGTAGTTGTGGGGAAGTTGGGAAGGAAAGCAAGGAGGGAGTCCAGCAGATTATGGTGGAAGACTGTGCATGTTTCAGTGGTAGGGTTGGTATGGTAATATAACATACATCTAATGAGGTGTGAACCTATCCCTCGAAATGTTGTAAATAAGCATTACTTCAACAAAAAATAACATAACAAAAAATACTGAGTAAGATTTAAAA
Source organism: Condylura cristata (assembly GCF_000260355.1). Classification (NCBI taxonomy): domain Eukaryota; kingdom Metazoa; phylum Chordata; class Mammalia; order Eulipotyphla; family Talpidae; genus Condylura; species Condylura cristata. The sequence goes on along the minus strand of NW_004567103.1, from coordinate 76,218,579 downwards.
TTTTAATCACTTTTTACACAGTAATTTCACATATTTATATCTCTTTGGTAGTACTAAAACTAAAATTAAATATTTCTAAAGAATTCATATGCAGCAATTTTGGGATGGAGTCTTCTGTTCATGTCTCTTGAGCTGACTTTTGCATAATTCACTTCTTGACATCTGTCCTGGAGATGAATTTTTCTCATTGATCTGTCCATGTTTATCACCAGAGTATTAAAATCCCCTATGATAGTCAATATCTCACTTTAGGTTTGTAAATAATGACCTTATGTGTCCTGGCAATCCATCATCTGGTGTTTAAATATTTATAGGCTTTTCTTGTTTTTAATGATAATATATATTTCTCTTATCACCTTTTTAAATTGGGAATCTATTTAATGTAAACATAGCCCTTCCTGGCAATTTTTGATTGCCATTTGCTTGTAGAATTACTCTCCAGCCAGCCCTCCATGGTGGCGCAATGGGTTACAGCACAGCACTGCAAGCTAGCGGCAGCTGCTTCAGTGCACAATGGATCCCCGGCCAGCAGGTGACCCACATGGCACAGAAGACCTCTCCTGTCTCGCCCTCTGCTCCCATCAGCAGTGTACTTCGTCGATCTGCCTATTGTGTTCCCCACTCTCTCTCTGGTAAATCCTCTCACCACCCCTGCACCTCTGGCCTGTACCCCAGCTTTGTATGCGTAAATAAATAAATCATTAAAAAAATTTTAAGTTTATTCTTCCGCTCGTAACTTTGAATTTGTTTGTTTTTAGTGGTAAGATGAGTTTCCCATAAATAACACAAGATTGGAATTGGTTTTGCCACACTGACCTTATAATTGGTGAATTCCTCCCATTTATATTTAAGAAAATTATTGAGGCCTAAGTTCTTATTGCCATTAAAAACATCTTTATTTTAGCTTACTTTTTGACATTTTCCTGTTTTGTTTAGGTGGGGTACATATTCATTGTCTTACATGACACTGCATTTGATTTTTTTCTTCGACGATTCTGCTGAAGCTATTCTGTGGGTGGTTTGATGTGAAACTTGTTTTGAACAATTTTACTCATCTCCTCCTTCATGTTCTACAATCTTGGTATTAGAGACATTTGCATCCAATCCCCCAATTGAATGTCTGACCAGCTTCATTGCTGGGAACATGGATGGTATGAGATTGAGAACTGCAGCTAGTTAGGGCTGACACAGTAGCAGTGAAACTGGTGTTCCTTGGGAACAGCAAGCATGATACCTCCAGGCAGGAAGCACAGCTGACTCTCCGTGGAGGTTTGTCACCGTCAGACTGGCTACATGGGCAGCGAGGCTTACTATTTCCCATCTAGCTCCAAGGTGTCTGTAAGATTTGAAACCAAATCAACTGGAACAGCTCACTGAAAAGAGAAGAGCCAGCTCCCCATCCTCTCAACCCTCATGGAACAGGTGCAGAAAAGAGAGCAAAGGGAGAGAGGTCAGACCCTATACCTTTTAGCTCCAAGTTGTTGGATCACCCCTATATAAGTTAAGCTGTGGTACAGGACAGTAGCTTTGAAATGTCTTGAGGCTGTATCTTAGTAATCTGATTAGAGCACAAGAGTGGATCACAATTATTTAAGAGGAATATGGGAGTCACTTCCTTCTAGTTTCTTCACATTCACTAGTGGAAAATAAAAAAATTAAAGGTATGTACATCACTTAAATGATCTTGCTGTCAAAACAGAACACTCTGAGAAAGTGGAGGCTAGAAACACAAGTAAATTCCTTATCATTAGCTCAAAATCTGCTATACTGACATTCTCTAAGGTGAAGAGACAAGCACTGTATTAGGAAAGAGCCTGAGCAAATTCAGACATGAACTTCTATCAAATCCTTTGGGTTACTCAAGGTTTTTTCCCCATTACTTCCTACTTGTATTGGCTTTATGAATGCCTGCAAACATTAAGTTTGAAATAAAGTGCTGTATAGGTGAATCACTGGCACAGATACCGGAAATCCAAATATTTCTGTTTCACCACCAATATTCTACATGAAGGATGTATCCCCGCCCCTTGAAGGTAGTTCAGTAAGTTAAGACAGCTTTTTTGATGCAACTACATTCAGATCTCTTTATTCCTTCAGAGGCTTTTCTGAGCTACTTTAAATTAATGCTTTATTCCACCATGGCTTGATAGAAGAGAGACATGAAGAAAAATAAATACGCAAAGGCTTACAAAACAAATCGGTTAGGGTGAGAAATTGTGCATTTACTTCTGCACATTTTCAACTGCAAATGACATACTGTATTTCCTTAGAGTGGAATCTGACAGATTATCACCCCATGAATGCCTGTGGATTTTATCTCTAATGATACTGCTAATAGGAAGGGGGGTGCTTAGATTCACTTAACACACATTAAGACAAACACATTTTACATTGACATTTAGGTGACCGTGGACAAACAGAACTACAAAAAACTTCAACTGCACAGCACCTCATTCATTGCCTAAGGGTAATTTGTGTTACATTAGACAGAGGTGGAATTGTGATGAAAAGGATACCACATAATGTGTAGTTTTCAAACTTGAGGAAAGTCTCAAGGAAACAGCTAAGACATGAGGCTTCTTTGATTCAATGTGCAAAATGTTTACCGGACACATTAACTATATACACAATGCTGAACAAATCAGGTGGAATTCTAAGCACCGATTAACCCTTCAGGGAGAGATACTACTTTGTGAAATAGCACAAGACTGGAAAGAAAAGTATCTACATACACAGTCACTAAAAGTTAACCACCAGGAAACAGGGAAAGGTTATACATTTGTAACATATAAATACCTTATATATACATATAGTAATATATTATACATACATATCCAATGCTGAATTGAGAATTATCAAAGTAGAAAAATCAATTCCATTTACTTGGTGTCATGTCTGCAATATTAAACAAAGTGACAAATGTCTGCCTTCTGAAAGTGCTCTGAATTCTCAACTGAAATGTTTCTCTATCCTGTGCTTTACAATCAGAATGTATTGCACTTTCATCCTAGCCCCAATGGTTTAATACTTTGAGGAACAGACTAACAAGTCAATGTTATTGATTCATTACTACAAAGATAGCTGAACAGAAGTAGAAATGACAAGATCTGGGAAGGGCAAAATTAAATAAGCACTATGAAAGACTCAGAGCAAAGCAGGGCTCTCCATAAAGTATTAAACATCAGGTGTGGACCACAAAGTGGACACAGGATCCTGTATGCTTGGCAACTACAATGTTTAGATAGGAATGTTGTGTCCCACAACCCTTACCCTTACCTGGTGAAGCTCTGCACCAGAATTGGAAATTGAGGCCTCTTCTCTTTGTCAAAGTGAAATATGCAAAAGTGGCAAAGGTTGGGTATTTCACTTTTACTGATATGATTTAAACAGCAAAATTTCTGATAGTTGTGATTTTTAGAGAGCAAATTTTCTCAGTAAGGAAAAAGCATTCGCTCAAAGGGAATTACTATGACACCGTATGTTGTAGCATGTTATTGGGAGAACAACTGTTTCCTGTTAACTGTGTAGCTGGATTTGTCTGTGGCTAACAAAGCACTAGTTTTATATTTTCTCCCTCTGACCTAATTTTTACTTTCACACTTCCATTATAACCAGAAACAGAGTGTCCTGCATTTCAGTTAAAAACATTTCAGGGCTGTTTCTCCAAAGAAGGTAATAGAGTGCTCTGTATCCCCATCAAGGCAGTGTCTCCTGTGTGGGAGATGTTCAAACAAATGTTTTTGGTCTGAATTTGACTTAAAAAAATAGTAATATTTCAAGCATATCTAAATGGGCATATTAGGCCTAAGCAAAACTAAGATTAGGCAATGTCAAGTGGCAAGTTAGGGAATTCTTCTAAAACAAAAAGCCCTTCACATTTGCAAAACTGAAAGGACATTCTCCTTCAGCTGGAAGAAACATTATTCTAATAGGATTTCAACAGGGATCCATTCCACAAAATTTTGTCTACAAAGGAAATAGACAGCTACACACATGGGTTAGCTTTCTGTTTAAACCCTGCTTACTTGAACAACATACTTACAAAACTGCCTCTTTCAGATTTTGCTTCTTAATGAAAACAAAAAGCCTTTTTTTGTCCTCTTATCCTACCCTAGTTTAGTAAGATTAAATTTGCATTACTCAAATAATGGTCAATCTTTTTAGCTCAAATATTTCATTAAATGTTCATACCAATTACAATGTACATAATGAAACTACAGGGAGTAGCAAACTGTTCTTAACCCTGCAGTGCCCTTTAATAAAAGGCTTTTGTATCATAGGGACACTTTCAACTTCCTCCCATCATACACTACAAGTTAACACACTACAAGTTGTTTGTAAATTGGTCTCATGGGTGTAAACCAGACAGAGTACAAAAAGCTATTGTTCACAAGATCACACGACATAAGAAATCATTCATTTAATAATTCCAGGGTACACATTAGGATTTGATGAACACAAATCTTCCCATTTGATAAAGCAGTTCTGGTTTGTACCAAATTACAAGCATACATCAGCCAACATTTAGATTACCAAGTGAAATCTAAATTTAGATTACTCAATGAAAATTCTTGAAGCACATTCCTTACTGAATGTTCAGCCACATCCTGTGGATCAACCATGTCCTGTTGATCTACCACATCTGGTGGAACTGGATCTCATCTCAAGGCAGACACGTTAGACAAAAGACAGCAGTAATAACAAATGTTAGCAATGCCGCTCTGTATAAAGACTGCTTTGTTTTCAATGTGTGGCACCCAACTTGAGACCAGTAGCAGTATCACACACACATTACAACTCAGAGCCAGGGACTCCTGCCTCGTATAATTCGATGGCTCCCTCACTCCAAAGTATCTTTCTAAACTGTGGAAGCAGTACATATTTACTCCATTTTTTCAAAACATCTACATTTAACTATAGGCAACATGTATCTCATCCTGAAGTGCCATCCTTTAAACTCACAACAGACTTGAATGGGGGAGATGAGGTTGAATTATTTAAAAGGTATCTTTTTACCATCTACTTTGAATCCATTTTACATATTTTTACAAGGATGTACATTTTACAATGTAACTGCTCATGGAGGAAAGAAAAATGCGTGTTTGATAGAAGTATAACTTCAGTTCTTTGCTCTTTAGGCTAAATGGCACCATGTCTACTTAAGAAAGATTAGCTACACTTCCTTCTAAAGTTGCTCAGTTCTGAGTCTGTAATAAGCCCAGGCAGGAAAGCTGATTGGGAATAAAAAATGATCTCACAATGTACACAATTCACAGAACACAGTTCCTGGGTCTCAGAACATAGTAAATCCCAGGCTGATTCTTGACATAATTTTAACTTGATCAGTTAAAAATGTTGAGATTTTCTGTAGGGAATAACCAATTCAGATTAATACAGAATAAAGATATATCGACTAAATATATTTTAAAATATAAAACCAAAATCACAATCATTTCTCATGCTAATATTCAAGTATCTTAGGGTAAGAATGCCTGCATAGAACTAGTCCTTTGGAAGTAATAAGCACAAATGGCTAACCCAATCTGTGTTATTACTTAAAATTCTGCTTGATGTGTGTAAAATATACCACTCATAGCTTACAATTTGCAAAATGTAATAGTTTTTTAATTTTTTCTGAGTAGTAATTTACACTATGTATTAACAATTATGTACAATTATGTTTGAGTTGTGTGTGAATTCACTTGCCACTAATATATCTCAAAAGAAATACAATTATCTAATCTAGCAGTTAATATCTTCTCCTAGCAGTATTTCTTTCCTCCTTTTTGAAATGAAAAATGCAATCAAATCTGCATGTTAAAGGCAAATATATCTCTAACAATATTAAGAAGCTGTCTTACATTTCTGTTGACTTTGCAATTAACAATGCGTCCTTTCAATGACCTAGCTCACCAAAGAGAAACTTAAATCTAAACCTAAAAAACTGATGAGAGAACACTGATAAGCACAGTAAAAACTGAACTTTAAGGGTGACAAATAGAATGTTGCCAAATTCTTTTTGGTTATTTTTGGCATTCCTGAATACAAAGACAAATGATTTTGATAATGATACTGAAATTTTCCCATGTTTAAAAAAATTTTATTTATGCATCCAAGAACTAAGGTATTGGTCACAGATGTCAGTGAAGGACTGAGATGAGAGGATTCCCTAGAAACTATACAATGCTGAAGGTAACAACAGCAGGTGACAGGTCTGCTGAGTCATGTAGGTCAGCTCCCTGGCTCCAAGGCCCTGAAATTTTTTCTATTGCTTGATTATCCCTTTTAGTTTCAGATGGCAAAAGCCATGTTTGCTTGGTTTGCTATTATATCCCAACACCTTGAACACAGTATAGCATATAGGATAGGCCAATCCCACTGTGAATTACTGTCACAGCTTAGGTAGAAACATCCTTGTTTATACTGAAGTCATGGATATACTGTGAAAATAGCATCCTTTAAATGGGGGGAAATGAAATGTGTTTATTCCTATAGTCTAAATCCAATTTGCTTTGGTTAACAGCAAATCTAATTTAAATGTATTCATTCACATGTATAAAAAGAGAAAAGAGGCATCTAGTGGATGCACTAAAGGATTTAACTCAAATACCACATTTGCCATTCCCATCTTTGGCTGTCTTTGAAAGTCGTGATCTTTATGAAATAGGGAGGAAAGAAAAAAGCAGTTACTTCAATTTTAGGAATTCTAGAATGCTAATGACTGAACAAAATATCTTTACCTTGGGAGGAAAAGGAGAGTACCTAAAACAATGTCATATATGGTGCCAGTGTCCAAGATTAAGATCCAGAGTTGCGATTTTCCACTTCAAAAAGGTGAAGAAAAACACATAAGATACTACTGCTCAAATAAATCATATTTCTTTTGAGATTAATGGCAGATGAAGGATACAAAATTCAAATATAATGAAAATGAGATTAACAGATCTTTGACCGTGAGGTTATTGAAACATACATACATATAAGGGATGAGCCACTTTCTCAATGGACTGTCTTAAAAGGAATGAATTTTAAAAATTTACAGCTATAAGTGGATGTGTGAAGAGAATTTAAATACCACCAAGGATGGAAACCACTTATGGGGGCAAACATAATGAAGTCTATATAGGTGTTTATTTTATAAGACAGCTCATCTAAAACATAGTTACAGACCATTACTTTAATTAAAAAAAAAATCTGTGTAATTTTCTAGAGCAAAACAACACTGGATAAGAAACACATTCCCACAAATCCTACTCAAACCAAGTAACTTTATTCAATAAATATTTGAGCACTGGCGATATCTCAAGAGTTATACTATCACAAACTTTGCTTTTACTTCTAAAAATTGAGTCTTTAAATCTAGCTAAGTACTTCATCACAAATTCCATCCCTATCACTGGCAAGCTGAATTTTGAATATGATGTAAAGTATACAAATTTATCACCAATTTGGAGATAACATGACCAAATGTGTAAAAGTTGAAATGTTGCTTACCTAAATGAGAACAGTTTACAGTTGCAATGGATATTTTTTTTTTTGTTTTGAGACTGCTGCTGCCCCATAAAGTCCAATTTAGTCTCAAACTGAGTTCTCAGCCTTTACTATCAGCTGAGCATCTCACCTGAGCAACTATGGGTATCACGCAGGATTTGGGCTGTTTGCTACCTTGCCCTCTAGAGTTAGCAGTGTCTAGCACAATGATGTTGGTTACAGCTCTCCCACAGGTCAGATGCTAAGTAATGTTAACAAATACTGAGAAAATTTTCAAAAAATCATTGTTCAGCATAAATAAAAGATAAAAAGCTTACCAAGTCCTATTCTGTTACTATATGGCCTCTTCCAAATCATGTAAAATATCTGTTTCCTCACTTGTAAAATATAAGTTGGAAATCAAACTTAAGATTCCACAGTGATGCCAATTGTGGTTGCATGAATTCTACCTTCACTGCAACAACTTTAAAGTTTTTCAATGTGTAACAAATATTCTCCAGTCTTATCCCCCACTGATTAATCACATTCTTACCTCCCCAGCAATTACTAGTCTTTACTGATGTTGCTTCTTCCACAGCTAAAACATCATCTCCACCTACTCTCCACTTACCAATCTTATTCACCTTTCAAGATCTTGGGTAGGAGAAAACTGTTGCAATAGCAACGGCTCTGTAAAATACTTTAACGGCTCTGTAAAATACTTTAGTCATCTCATGAACATACATAGTATCAGTTACCCCAATTAAACATTATGGCACCAAAAATCAAGTCTGAGATTTTAATATTGCCCATCTCTAAAGAATGGGGATTAAGAATTTATGTGAGAAAGATACCATGCACTTCCATAAGAGAATGTACATTTCCAATTCTAGCATCAACTTATAATAAACCCCCAAAGAAGATTAACAATCTACAGCACCCCTAAATCTTACTCACTGGAAAAGGATAAAGTTTTGAATTAAATCATCATCTCTAAATTAACTGGCAAAAATGGAATTTGGACAAGAGATTAAAAATTGATCAATAAAAACCACTCATAGTATTCCTTCTATTGCTGTTAAATGTTACAGAACATCCCAGGGCATTTCAACCAGTATCATACAAAGCTCAGATTTAGAGCACACTATTCATTTACTTATACTATGGAGATTTCAAAATGATTAAAGTTTTAGTCAAATTACCACTGAATGCCTACATTAGAACTAATTTATCATTATTTAATAGCACCCCACTATTTTATACAGAATTTCACTTTAAGGAAAAAACTAGAAAAGGGGAAATTTTTTTCAAGTATGGTTATTTTTAAAGGAATGGAAATTGTATATCCAAGTAATTCAAAACTTGTTTTTAAAATTAAAAGGATTTTATGCATTCACATATCCATCTACCACATTTACTTATACAGTATTAAGTGCCAGGCATTAAGCAAAGCATAAAAAAAAAAAATAAAGACATCCATTGTGGAACTGCTTTCCCCAACTATTGTTAAATGTAGCATTTATCTTTAGGAATTTCAGGAATACACAAAATAGCAAATTTAAACCATAGGCACACTCTAAATTTCACTTTACCAGTTGAGTCTTTTCCCTCAAAACTGCCACGACTGCCACATTTCATGAAAATCTAAGCTTAATAAGGTATCCTTCAAATCTCAGGGTAAAATATTTCTTACCTCTGTTTTTACTGCCATACTAGCCTCTAATCTTGACAGAATTTTCTCTTTAAGATTTATTAACTTTTTAAGATTTATTTATTATGCATACAGAACTGGGGTAGAGGCCAGAGGTGCAGTGCCACCAGGGAGGGCCCATGATTTTTTATATTATTTTCACAACAATCTATGAAGCACTTTTTTTTTTTAAGATTTATTTATTTATGTACATAAGAACTGGGGCCTAGGCCAAAGATGGGGGTAGTGACAGGATTAATCAGAGATGGAATGGGAAGCAGAACAAGCAGGTTCACTGAAATACACTGCTGAGGGGAGCAATAGGCAAAGACAGGAGAGGTCTGCTGTGCCATGTGAATTAGCTTACTGGCTGGGGATAGAACTCAGGCCACAGTGGCTGATGATAACTTGACAGTGCTAAGACTTTAACTCCTGTACTATTAGGAAGGTTCAAGACAGAATGTTTTAGTCATCTGCATACAAAGTGTTTGAAATGTGTCTGCGCATTTGTGTATATGCATTAATACACAGGGTGAAGAAATACCTCTGAAACTAGAGGTCCAAATGAAGTATATAATTACTGTTTTACATTTGAGTAAAAATGAAATTTTATTTTGACTCAACACCTGTTTTTAAATGTTACCAAATGATGAAACTGTAAATCATCATTTGCTGAATCAAAATCAAAATATTGCATTTCTTAATAATTTTTAAATTTCTAATTTATTTTTCACTTGTCATTTTTACTGAATCATTTATTTCTTCCCTTTTTAGTGGAATATTATCAATGCAATGCTGAATTCAAACAAGTATTTTTTAACTTCTGCTCCTAAGTTTCAAATGTATCAGCTACACTGAATTATGGCACGGAGAATACCAAGGACAACCAAAGACCTTAACTTACTTTTGTTAAGACTGCATCAAGGCCAAGCAGACTGAATAATGAAAATTCTAGTATGCTGAAAAACAAATCAATGAAAGATGGATGAATGACTCTGAAAAATCTCTTTTCACTGAATGCTACCAACTTTCCAGACCCTCAAACAAATCCTAAAATTCTTGTTCATTGGTAACTTAGACATGGTATTGACATAATTACAAGGTTTCAGATCTGCTGTGAGAGCTCCCCCTAACAATTCTATCCTTGGTCCACTACGTAGACTACAGAATATTACAATGAAGTATGTTCTAAGACACAATTCTAATCTGATTGTGAGAATCTTTAACACCCAGAAGTTATGTCTATGATTTTAGCAAGTATAAATTAAAGAAGAGACTGAAGGTAGCTAGCCAAGGTAGTAAGGTAGCCAAGACTGGCAACTACATAAGTCCAGTTTTAGAGGAACAACCATTTTACAATGGTAAAAATGAGCTTTTAGACTACAAATAATATCCAATAGTGTTACAAGGATTTTGGTAGCATCTATCGAATTACTTGAACGAAGAAAGTTTCTGTTAAAATATTCTCCAGGACTTCTATGTAGAAATTAAATATAAAGAACATAATAGCCTATTATCCCAGCATTCCATATTCTTATTTCTGGAGGTATTTCTAAACATCTTGCCAAGAATATTTCAGTATGTTAAAGAGGGTTTGAAAACATCCTGAAAACTGAATTAGGAACCTAAGTAGATCAGAAGTGGGTGATTACTAGCAGTAAGTGCAAGTTACAAGTATTTAATACAAGTTGTGAAAACTGTCTTACTACAAATAGAGCATCAAATTAATCAGGTGATAATCATTATCTACTTTATTTCTATCCATTAATATTTACCAATTAATCAAAATCCTAGTTATTAAAAAAGGAGAGATCAGGTAATACTGTTACTATTAATGAACCAATGTAAAGGGCTAAGCTGTATTTTCATGTATTCTCATAATTCATGTAAACTGCATTGCTAATCCTTATAAATTATAAATTGAGAACCAGAAAATTCTTTACCCCCAACACTCAAAAGATTGAGTTCCATAAACAATTAATACAATTTAAAATATTCAGATTCACTCTAAAGCTTACTCCCCAATTCTATCTTAAACACAAAACACTTTGTTCTTTAACTTTTGGACAGAAGTATACTTATCTTACGTGTTATTTTCATCGACAAAATGTTTAAGTGTTCACTGGTATCTTAAAAATCTATAAAACACTTCCCATGTTAGTCTTCTACAAATAACTGGTGAAATTTTAAGTTTGCAAAAGGTTTTCCACTATAACACAAAGTAGAAAGACACTGCTTCTTTAAAAAATAAAAAAAACATTAGAAAAGGTAATTCAGTTTTAATTTATTTTCATCACTTTTTCTTCATGATCCAGGTATTTTTAAAATGCAAAGAAAATTAACTTTTCATGATGTCAGGGACTGGCACTAAAAAGATTCTCAGACTGCAAATGAGTTATACAAATGAAAATATCAAATGGAGATCCAGTTATCAAAATGAAAGCACTCAACATATTAAAAATTCACAATTATTTGTATAGAGCACATAAAAAAGTCAGCTTGCTAACGAACTATTGTGATTGTAAAGAACCATTGCAGAGGTTTGAAGAAAATAGATTTATTAGTTAACTTATAAAGAGTTAATTAAAGAGCTTGAAACAAGTATTAAAAAGAAATTGTGCCTTTATTAGAATGGTGTTAGGCATTAAATATACCAGTTATGGTAATCAATTTAATCTTTTTTTTTTTTTGGTAAGAAATGACACTACAGAACTGCAATACTGGTCCAACAGTCTTGTCTTTACTTTTCCTTGAAAGCAAGAAACAGAATGCAAGTAATCAGAAAGCACTAGCAGGCATCAGTTAATCCAAGATACTAACTTCTTAGTTCCAAAAGCACTTGCAAAGAAAACCATTGGAGGGGCACAGGGGAACAGATGCAATTCATAATAACTGGAATCCCATGAATGTGTACGCCAAGTCTCATGAGGTTATTTTTAACTTATCCTTTACTTGGTCTCTTTTTCTCCCTCAAATACTAGTTTTTCTTTGACTTTTTTCCTCAAAGTATAAAAAGTATGAAATATAAACAAGCTCTTGCATTGCACACTGAGAAGTGTACAATTCAAGCATTATAGAGCTATCTACATACCGATAAATCCCATCAAATCTTGGATAATTCAATAATATACAAAATATCAGGGCACAGAAAGAACTAAAATTCACTTCTTTTTGTTACACACATGGTTCAAATAGTCAATCTAAAGAAAAACACTTAATTATTTTGGCTCTCCTCTACATTCGCATGTTGATATATTTATTAAAATATTCCTGTATAGTTATGTTTGGTCTTATTATTTCAAGTCAGGTTTAAATTTCAAAACCAGCCATCCAGACAAAACAGATAATCAGAAAGATTATTTCTTCCCCACCTCCCTAACCCCAATAACTATGAAGTCAATTTTACGACATGACTCCAAACACTGGATTGTGACGACAAATGCTAGGTCCAATTTCTTCATAATCTTTTTTGGTGTGGCATACTTGGTAGAACTCAGGCTGAAAATAAAAACATATATTTTTATAAAGGTAAAAATCTACTATTTTCGATATGCTTTAAAACAGAATTGTATATCTAAAATGCTTAAATATTTGGAAAAATTTTAGAAATCCTAGTAACTGTGACTTAAAACCAGTTACCAATCTCTACAGAACTGAAAAAGCACATTTAATTCATACATTTACTTTCCTTTGCTCAATACCTATTTCTTCTATGTTTTTAATATTTTGACAAGCAAAGAAAAATACAAACATAAAATTCAAATGACTTCCATTTATGTACATATACATCCAATTTTTAAAACTTTGTCACATAATATTTCGATAAAATTTAACGATAGGTGCCTTATTTTTCTGAATTCTGTTAGCATTGATGGATTCTTTTATCTTTTAAAAAACTAATAATATTTTAAAAGTAAGCGTCATCTCACCGTGGAAGCCAGCATGGATCCTCCAAACCAAACTGCATATCGTTGCATGTGGTGTGTAATGACTTGTACATCAATAGGTTTTGGCTGCAAAAGGTGGAAAAAAAGGCAATTTAATAATGAATTCAAATAAAAATTCTATGCTATTATGCTATGTTTTGTGTACTCAAAAAAAAAATCCCACTTCAAACAGGCAAAAGTACAAAACAAAATACAGCAAAAACAAATTAAGCTAATTCTTAACTTGTGGGGGAAAGGAAATAATCTAACTAATCTGTGAACACTGTACTATGATTATAACATTAGGGTAAAGATTAAAAGTGAGCAAACACTGAACTCTAGTTAGCAGGTCTGTTCTCACAGGTGGCATAGACTAACAATGCTAAAATTACTATATACATACTCAGGAACTGTGCAAAAACATAATATATAGTTGATTATGAAACTAGGTTTCCCCCAGGCAGAGAAAAGCATTATGAGAAGTAAAAGCTAGAATGAGCTTTTTTATGTTCTGCAAATGGAATTATTGGCACGAATTCTTTAATTTTTTTTTTTTTAAAGAACTAACAGTGTGTATGTGGCACACACCCACCCACATCTAGCCTATAGCTAATAGGCTAATGCACAAGAACACCTCCAAGTAGTTATCCCCAGTAGCAGTGAATGTACCTAGTATCCAACACTTAATTTCTTAAAAGCATGTTTTTACTAATAGGAACAAGGTAGCCCTGGAGAAGAGTAAAAGAAAAGGCTGATTCTAAAAGAAAGAAAAAATAAGGAATGAGTGTGGAACATGTTGCTGTGTTAGAAACGAAAGAAAGAGTTTGAAGAATACTGGGGTCATATCAAAAGGATATAAAAAGCACCGTGACTAGGCCATACTGGTAAAATCTGAGCATCAAAGTTAATGACAATGATAGTTATTGATGGCATTTCAATACTATTACACATGTGAAGTGGGCTATACAATATGAGGTCAGTAGTCCCTTATAGATATCACTGGATACTGAAGGAGACAGAAAACTAAGAAACACAGAAGGAATGATGGATTTTTTTAGAAAAGAAAAATTGATGGTAAAGATCAAACATGTTAAGATTATAAAAGACAAAAAACATTAAATGCTTGCTCTGGACTTAAGGAAAATGTGTAATCCAACACTTGCTGGGGGGGGGGGAGGAGGAATATCTTTTTTTCCTTTTGATATAAAAGGGAATAGTAGATAGAAAACTGCAGAAATTTAAACCAGACCTATAATGAGGTAACAGTATTGTAACAAAGAAAAGCTCATGATCTTACAAATCACACTCTATCTTTAGAAAATATGCACTAAAATATTTGGGGGTAATGAACCATTATATTTGTAACAGACCCTCAGTTCAGAAAAAAGGTATTTACACGTAGTTACATTCTGTATTACATATGCTTATAGAAATAGAATAAAGCAAATGTGATAAAATGCTAACAACAGAATTTAGATGAGTAAATACAGTAATTCCTTTTATTAAGTTCTATAATTTTTCTGTAAGTAGGAAATGTCTCAAAATAAAAAGTTAAAAACTTACATCTAGTAAAAAGTTGTGGCTTTTTTTTTATTTTAAAAATTGCATTTGATTGCCATAAAAATTATTGAATGGAAATAAAGCCTGGCTTAAAAACACATAAGGATGTGAAGATTTATAAAAATGACTACAGAGTAGAATAAGCAGATTCCTCCAGTATCCATATGGTTTTTCCCTATGTCATTAAATATGTCATTTTTAATTAAAAAAAAAAAAGAATTTCTTTGTTCATGTATCTGTAATGAACCATTACAAACTAAGCAAATACTGAAATATACTTTTTACTACACTCCAAGGGGCAGGTTTAAGATAATGCAAATTTAGGAGCCGAAAAAAAGCTGCCATACAGATTTTTCAACAAGTAGCAAACTCTAGGATATTATGTTTTAACTTTTAAGTCATTTTGAGTAACTGTTATTTCTCAGCTTGAGCCTTCATTCTTGGTAATTTTCCAAGTCAAATAAATGTTTTCCTTTATTATTCTCCAGTTAAGAAAGGTGAAACTGGACCCTCTCTGGTGGTGCAGAGGGTTAAAACACAGCACTAAGCAGCTAAAGCCACTTCAGCATGAGTTCGACCTCAGCCCAAGAAGTGATTCACAGCAGACCTCTCCTGACCCGCTCACTGTTTCCCTCAGCAGTGTACGTCATCAATCTGCCAGTTTTGCTCCCTACTCTGTCTCTGGTAAATCCTCTCGCCACCCCTGCACCTCTGGCCTGTACACCAGTTCTGTTTGCATAAATAAATAAATCTTTTAAAAAAAAAAAAAGGGTGAAACAAAAATTTACTGAAAATTCAATGTAAAATGTAGCTCTCTTATGAATTTAAATTTTGGATTTTTTTTTTTTTTTTACAACAAGTACGAAAATCCAGAACATACACAGAAGGGTTATTTTGCTGAACCAGTTATACACTGAGGTTTTTATGTGGGAGGCTAGAGTCCATTTGTGAAGGCAGACTTTACCTCCCAATGTCGACATCTCTTTCACCTCTACTTTGGTGCCATGTTACAGGAGATTTAATTTTTGGGGGGCCATAACATATATTATTCCTGAAATATGTAAGAAATCTTTTTCACAGCTATATCTAAGAATAATTCTGGAAATGTAGATAAAATCCTAGCCAATCAAAGGATGAACAATAGTATGTAATTTGTAATATTAACCTCTTTCCATTAGATTACCCAATAGTTTCTTTTTATCTTTCTAAATAAGAGCAAAAGTTGACAGACATTTACCCTCCCCATTATAGTAAGCATCCTCAACCATCTCAACAGTAACTAAGAAAACCAACCTTCAATCTACCACCACTCAATTCTTCACTTAATTTCAGTCTGGCATCTACAGTTCTTTTCAAATCTCTTTGCAAACGACGTCCAAAATCCCTGAACATGGTTGAACCTCCAGAGAGGACAATATTCTACATTAGTGGAGAAAAATAAACAAGTAAGTATGACCTGTATTTAAAAAGAAAAAAACTCAAAGGTATAAAAACAGTTGGCACAAAAATTCTACTATGTCCTTTTGAAGAGGTATTTTTAAATTTACTATTGAATGAATAAAAAGATGAGTATGATCCTGAATAACAATTTTTGCTGAAAATACTGACCTTGTAAAGAGGACGTCTGACATCAATAGGACAATTCTGGATTACTTCATCTACAACTTCTGAGATAGGTTGAGTAAAATCTGGATTAGCAAACTGAAAGGTAAATTTGGATATATGATACAGATTAGATAACTAACAACCTAAATGTCAGTAAAAACTAACTTTGTAATTCAAAAGCAAAAGGCCTTTCAGAAACAAATCTAGTCTCTAATTCAAATTAAAGACACTGAAATCAGATTTTTCAGATACAGTGAAAATGATGGTGCTATATACCATTTCATAACCATCAGAATTGCAAAAATGTAAAGCCACATATATGTATGCTATGTTAGCTGGAAAAACCTGGGTGAATGTAAACTTCATACTAGTAAAGAGAATAAACAACGATGTAAATCATTTTGGAGAAAAATTTGACAATACGTAATAAAATTTTAATATACATTATTACTAACTCCACGTCTTAGAACAAACCCAAAGCAACTCCCAATACATGTGCACTATTATATAAAATCATATTCACCACAGCTTTGTTTCTAGGAGTAAAGACAACTCCTAAGTCCATCAATAGGGAAGGAAATAAGATACAGTTAATATTTATCATTCATGGATATGGAATTTACTAAATTTATTTGTAACCCCAAAGTCAATATTCAAGGTGCTCCTAGGCATGCAGAGATACAAAACTTCAAGTTGACTGATATACACATTCATAGCTGAAGGTGAATAAGCTCTCTCCCTTTCTCTTTTCATCTTTCATCCAACTTGTGTCCTGATTTTCATGATCTACTTGTCAGTTCACACAGTTTTGTGGTGATTTTACTATTAAAAATTATCCCCATGATAGTAATAAAATGCTATGTAGTACTCCTAGGCATAGGAAGGCGATCATGTACCTTATGGAGAAAACCTATGTATAGGATAATGATCGTGCATATTTGTCATAAAGCTCTTGGCTATGAGTTCAATATTAATGAATTAATAATACATGAAACTTTATCTTTAAATAGAAACACATATTTAAAACAAGACTTTGAATTTCTAGAATAAAAAAAGTAACCTACGGCTTATAGGAATCTAACCCAAGCAATGGTTCAGTATTTGCTAACTCAGTATTTACAGCCAACATCATGTAACCTCTACTGTGAATAATGACAATGAACTGTTATGTTCACATGATGGCATATTATAGTTAAAGCTACTTCCAAATAACTGACATTCAAAAGTAAAATTTATTTTAAAAAGTCTAACAAATTGAATGGTTTAATCTATGTACATCTTACAAATATATGTAGATTTTTATAGACAGATGTACATTTAAAAACATGGACTAAATACATATTAAATTCAGTTTTGCGAAAGTAAAAACTGCAGAAAAAGGAAGAAAAGACAAAAAGACAGGTTCTGGTAAAGGTACTCATTTCTTTAATATTTCTTAAAAATAAAAATGAAAACAATCTTATTATGTTAAAACAGTAACATTTATGTAGTTTAACAGGTACATGTTATGAACATGCTTCAATTTTCTTTTTAATGGACTGGCTATGGAGGTAAGTTTGAGAGAGAATGTTGACAATAAGAGTCAATATCGAATGAAGTTGAATAATATTTTTTAACTTAACATAATGGGCAACATTATTATATTCAACAAAGCAGTTTTACAGAGGAAATAATACTAGAGAAGGCTTCCTTTCTGCCCCATCATTTACTTTTATATATGCAGGCCTATTGACTCTCTTAAAATATAATGTACATTTCCTTAGAAGAGCTACGAAACAGAAAAAGTTTTCAATGTTAAGAGTTCAGAATTAAACCTATATTAAGAAACAAAGATCTTATTTTACTAAAAGTTTTCAAAAATAGATGTGTGTCCATGTATTACTCTTTAAAATGTAAAGGAAAATGCTGGATGGGATTTTCCTAGCTAAAAAAGGTCAAAATCTAGCTCTGAGCTGTCAAAAATAAACAAGTGTGCCTTAGTAAAAAAAAAAAGTGTTGTCTAATGAGCTTCTTGTTTTTAGAGTTAGGTTGTCTTAATGGGAGAGAGAACATTTCTTTATTCATTAAACTAATTCTATAACTTGATTGGTAATTACTAGGAATATGCCAATTTTTTTCCAGTTTCTAAAATTAGTTTTAAATTACAAGCTGGGCATACAATGAAAGAGATGTACTGTTACTTAACTGATGAGCAATGATTTAAAAGATTTTAATTTAGATAAAGTAAAACATAAATAGCAATGGTTATATGGTTAATGGTCTATTTCAGTGATAAGGGAAAAGAAGTTGGCAGTCAAAATCTTTTTAGTGTATTGATGGGCATACATAAGAAACCCTAAATAGTATGTACAGTGGGTATGGAAGTGTGACTTTTATTTAAGAATCCAACCTACACACTAGGGAGTTGTATTTGTCAGGGCTATTCCATATTGTGCTATGTGGAAAAATGAAACAATGTGGTTGTTGACAAGGAATGCTATAGTTGTTACCTTAGTTGCATGAAATAGAACTCTGAATTTTTTTTCCATCATGATATCCATGATCTTGGAAAGCTGTTCTACAATTCTAGACTAATATCTCTAAGGAACCTTAAGTTCTCAAAACATGTTTTTTATGGTCCCATAGTGGTCCTTCAGAAAGATTTACTCCTCCAAATCTGACAGAGAATATTCATAATTTAACAGAAAATATTCTATGTTTTAAAAATTGTTAGTAACTTATAATACAAAACTTGTAAATTCTTTCCACTGTCCCTCTTTAGCCAAACTCTTCTGTATTACCTAAGACAATAACATGCACATGAAATTAACATTCCTATAATTCTCTGCCTTTGTACACGGTGGGGACAGGTAACTTATTCCTCTGTTTAATCTGTGTCCTCTTAGTACAGATAGTTTTTACTTAGAATATACAAAAGTAAGTTTATAAAATTTTTAAATATCCACATATTCTTGGTCCAAGTTGATTTTGGTGTATCTTTTGAAAAAGCTCAGGGAGTATTATACTGCAAAACCTCCGGTGAGAACCAGTTGAATAATACTTAGTAAAACAACAAACAATGAATATTTACTAAATAAATTTAAAACATGAATTTTAATAAACAATGAATTGTTGAGGGTTATTCAATATGTTAATACTAACAGATTCAACCTAGGGTTCTCCACTAACAGTATTTTTAGATCTTTTTTTTTTTTTCCAGTAAAGGGATTAGTCCTGCCTTTAAATGTTTTCTGGTCCATTCTTAATGGTACTACACAAGACTACCAAGGGAAGATTACAGTTTCTTTTTCCTGGAAAAGTTAGAATAGAGAATAAACCCAAGTAAACACAGTACTACAAATAGCTTTGCCCAAAAGGCTTAATCCTAAAAAAAAAAAAAAACACTCAATGCTAAACCTGTTCCTCCTAAAAAGTTTGCTGTAGTATCTGTAATGAATTTAACTATTGAAAAATAAATTGTCTTACTCTTTCATACATTTGATTTTCCATGTTCAAATTCAGAAGCCTATACTTTCACGTAAAATAAGAAAAACCACAATGAATATTTCGAATGAAAGAGGAAACATGCACAAATATTTAAAATTATAGAGAAAGGAATCTTAAAACTCATTTAGGTGACAAGTTTATATGATACAAAAAAAAAAGGTTTATTCTTGAAAAAGATGGCATATCCAATGTTGTTCTCTTCCAAAACACTACTAAAAACACCAATCCAGAGACTGAAAAAAAAAAAAAAGGCATAATCCCCCAAAGAAAGGAGAAAACAGAACAGCAAGAAACAGCAATAAAATTTAGTAAATCTAGGATGCTGGCTCTCCCTGGTGGCGCAGCGGGATAAAGCACAGCACTAAGAAGCTAAAGCCACTTCCGCATGAGTTCGATTCCCGCCTGCCCCGGAGGAGATCCAAACGGCGTGGCAGACCTCTCCTGGCCCACCCGCTGCTCCCCTCAGCAGTGTACTTCGTTGATCTGCCTGTTCTGCTCCCCACTCTGTCTCTGGTGAATCCTCTCACCCTCCACATCTCTGGCCTCTACCCCAGTTCCATATGAATAAATAAATCTTTAAAAAAAAAAAACAAAAAACAAAACAAAACAAAAATTTAGTAAATCTAGGATGCTGACAGACAAGACCATGCAGATCCTATAAAATACTTAAGTCCAAAGGAGAGTCACGAACTAACCTGTTTTATATCACAGATCCCCCAAAGAACTGGCCTGGATCTGCTAGCTCTGAAATTGAAATGGATGGAGGGCAGAGTAGACAACTGACTCAAAGTCTCTCTGAGCAGTTAAAGTCCCAGATCCCCTCTAAAGAAATTATCAAATGCCTCTCATTCAAGAAAAGTGGTTCATCTATCCTCTAAAGGGAATAATGTCCCAGGACTCATATGCACAGCAGATTACAATTAAATTGCAGGGATTTTAGGTGAAGATATGTAGCCTACTGCTGAAACACACATGCCAAACATCTCCCCCATTTGACAGCCAGCTCTTACCCACAAGGGAGTACACTTCTTTGGAAACTAGATTAACCAAAACGATCTAGAGAATCACACAAAAAAGGCTGTGGTCCATAAGCCCCTACCCACAAAGTTGAGATTTCCAGTGTCCCCTTAAGTTAATAGTCCCTGAAGGTCACCAATCAAAGCAATGAGAAAAGGAGACATCAAAGCAAAAAGAAAAGGTAATTTAGAAGAAACCATGCTGAAAGGAAAACTTATAAAAACTTCTGATTAATATCCTAAGAGAGCCAGAAGGTACACAATCATAAAACAAACAAATAAGGTATTTAAAAAGGGACTAATGCAAGGAGGGATAAGAGAAAATCAAAAATTAAATGTTAGCAGAAATTAAAAGGATAGTAGAAAGTTCAGAAGATAAAGCTAAAAAACGTATCAGAGATTAGCACAAAAAAAATATTAAGAGCAACTAGAAAAGAAAATAGAACAGAGGAATGGCTCAGGGACAAGGGAAAGATTCTACAAGGATACAGAGGAAATAAAGCAGGTCATATACAAAGTTTAGAAATCAGAGGATTTTTTATTTTTTTTTACTTCAAGTAATGGAAAGCAATTGAGTAATTCAAAATATGGAAGAAAAATTATCTCCAATCTAGAATTCTACATGCATACCAGTGTGAAAATAAGATGAGTATGTTCTCAGACATGCAAAGCCCTAAGTTTCATGCACCCTTTTATATCAGGAACCCTGAAAGGAAGATGATCTCCAAAATATCAATAAATTATAAAAAAGATAAAGATTAGGGCTCCAACACAAGAAAAGCATCAAAAGGAATCCACAGAACAAGTGAAGAAATATGACAACTCTATCTGGTAAGGGAAGAAAAAGGTTCAGACTGGCATGGACATACCAACATTTTAGAAAATTAAATTGATGCATCAGAAATGCCAGAAACTGAAGTTAAAAGAAATTACTACATGAGTAATAGCAAACAAGGCTTTACAAGAAAAAATTAAAGTTCTTTCTATGGAGAAGTGAAACTCTATCCCCTTCAAGAGTCCCTTCCAACCTGTATATCCAGGCAATTACTATCAGCTCAGAATAAACAAAAGAAAAAAGTAAATGAATGGTGAAAATGACACAAAGAAATGAAGCAAAAGTTCAGAAAAACTTTAAAGTTTTAAGGAAAAAACGTATTAGAATACTTTTCTCAATAAGGAAAAACATATTAGAATACTTTTCTCAAAACTAACCATTCACAGGTATAAAACTAATAATTCTGATCTATCCAGTAATTAAAATTTATAGACTAGCTAAGGCAAAAGATAAAGAAAAAAATTTTTTGACTAACCCAAAAAAGGTTAGCAGATACTATATCAAGAAATAGTATAAGCAGAATATTTGGAAATTTGAAGATCATTACCAAGAGTAATGGATAAATAATAGCTAGTGATAAAAAGGTGGGGTAGTGGGCAGTTAAGAAGTTACCTTTTTTGTTTTAAACCTGTCTGTTTCATCTGACTTTTAAAAACTATGTACATGTCTCTTTTTAATTAATTTTTATTTAAAACCTGCTAAGATTTTGTTTAAATCTTTAAATTTCTGTATTATTTCTTTAAGACAATTCCTTATGCTTCTGGTGCTCACTCCCTTTGCTTCCAATTTGTAGTTACATGCCAATTCATCATGCTCTCTCACAACCATAGACATCGCTCACTATATGCTAGTAATTCAGCCATCTAAATTCTCTTCTCTTCTCTACAGAACACTTAAGCTTCTGCGTTGTCAGAATTTTGTCCCTTTCCCTCAACTGCCCAAGGGGGTAAAACTATTATATGATTAGAACTTTTGGTATCTAAATTAGTAGTGTCCCACTACTATAAATATGCATTCCCTAATCTCTCAATGTCCCTCAATTGTGATTAAGAAAGCCATTATTCTCTTTCAGTCCCCAATCTTACAATCTTTTTCCTTCCCCATCACGTTTCATTCTTCTTAATGAAAAAACCTGAAACTATGAACTATGATGATGAACTTGCCTCAACTACCTGCCTGTTCCTCAACCATTCCAGATCCACATTTTCCTAAACCCATACTTAACTCCTTACTCCTATCACTGGAGTATCCTACTTAAAGACACGATTCTTCAGCCAGTTTTACCAATCCCCAGCAGTCACCAGGTTTTGCTTTTAGAGTCACCTCCTAGGATATCCCCTATCTTTTACTTCTAACTAATAAACAAGCTGCCTCCATCACACCATTCCACTGAAATTTCTTCCCTGGGTCAGCAATAAAATGGACACTGAAAATCTGTGAGAATTTAAGTATTCTCTATTACCTCATTTTATCAAAGCAACTAGTACTATTTAATCTCCCCCCTTTAAATACTCTTTTTTCTCAAAGTTAGGATCACAGGCCCTTGACTGAGCTCTTTCTATCTGTGATCTCTAGCATTCTTTGTAGATTCCTTTGTCTGTCCATAAAGTTAGTATCCACTAGGGTCCTTTTCTTCCCTCTCTCCCCACTCCTTATCCTTTCCCTGGTCAATCTTTTCCCTTGAACCACATATGGCAATGATATCTTATCTATCCTTATACCAGAATAAATATATCAATTAAAAAACACTAATCCAAGTTTTCATTACTTTAACTTTTTGAAGATATATATAATACACTCATTTATGTTCCAAATTTCAGTGGGTAGTACAACATACAGTTAATCAATTTACAAACCTGGAATCATCAGATTCTTCATTCTTAGTCTCATCTAACCTATCAGTATATTATGTTAATTCCTATTCTTTGCTCTAACTCATTTTTCATTCTCACTGACTTTATCTTTCACCTGAAAGACTTCAAATAAACTTGTCTGCTCCTAAAACAACTCATTACCTGTATACTAATTTTTCTGACCAAGTGCAGGCAAAGTGACTTTCCAAAAGTGCACATAAATCTGTGTTATTTCTATACTGAAGAGTAGAGAATCCAGAAAACCCCTTTTGCATAGCATATTAATCCCTCATGGTCTAATCCATGAACAACTATTGAGGTATCAAGGTCTTTTTCCCACCAATCCCCTTCCCAGGCTGACTTAGATAATCTTTATCTGTGCTCTCACTAGATACATGCATTCATTAAAGAAACTACCTGTTCAAATACTCTCTTACTTTAGAGTGCCACATGAGCAAAAGAAAACAATTATTTCATTTTTGAGTACTCACTGCTTAAACTGAGGCCATAAAAATTGTATTCATTTACTATTTGCTGAGTAAACAATATTAAAAAAATTCTTAATGCTAAATAAGCAGAGCAGATATATTTATTAGTAATTTGTCAGTTAAGTTAAATTTTTATATAAGTTATAGAATTGTTCATTATAAAAAGCAAACATTTCAAAAAATGCAGATTTCATACATTCCATATACTGCTAAGAAAAACTATTTTGCTAACAGTTGAATGTTTTGTTGTTATAGTCAATTAAAGGTATTTTGTAAAATAGTCACTTTATCATTTTACATGGAGGATGGAGGAACCTTAAGGTCTCAAAACTATTTCTCTTAAATTATCATAAATTTAAGGGACTCTCCTCGTCCCCTCCAGCCTATATTCATCTACAAATATTAGAGACAGAAGTTTCATTTTTCTAAATATATGAACAATATTAACTATTTAGCATAGCCTATTAAAACAAAGGCTTTTTTTTCTTCTAAAAAAATTACTCACTACGAATGGCACATCTTCAAACAACTAGCAACAACAAATGTTGGCGAGAATGTGGAGAAAAGGAACTCTCCTGCATTGCTGGTGGGAATGCAAACTAGTACAACCACTATGGAAAACTGTCTGGAGGTTCCTCAAACTGCTAAACATGGAGCTTCCCTACGACCCAGCAATCCCACTCCTAGGTATCTACCCAAAAGACACAAAAACACTGATTGAAAAAGATACTTGTACCCCCATGTTTATTGCTGCTTTATTTACAATTGGAAAAACATAGAAGCAGCCCAAATGCCCAAAAGTAGATGACTGGATAAAAAAGATGTGGTACATATATACAATGGAATATTACTCAGCAACCAAAAAAGAGAAACACATGTCTTTTGCAGCAACTTGGACGGAGCTGGAAAAGATCATGCTTAGTGAGATAAGCCAGAAAGAGAAAGAAAAATACCGGATGGTTTCACTCATAGCAGGAGTATAATGGACCAGGCGAGAAAGTAACAAAAATAATGAACAACCATATACCAGAGACATTCTGTGGGGGTGGAGTGGGGAATGGGATCAAAAACGGGGGTGGGGGGGTGGGGAGGGAAGGGAGGGAAATGCACGGGACTATGGTGGTGGCACAGGGGTGGTTTGGTGATGGGAAACCCGCGGGGATTACAATCGAGATGGAAAAAAAAAATGTGCAAAATGATGTAAAAATAAACTTTGTAATAAAAAAAAAAGAAATTACTCACTACAGTATTTAGTATACAAAAGACATTACTAAGGTTAGGTTAACTCTCCGATATCTTAGGGATGGATGATATATTCTACGAATATTTCAAAGTAATTCAATTTAAAAAAGAAACTTACCTCTGGATGAAAAAAGATTTCAGGACCCAAGAATCTTTCATAACCAACATCGATGGAAAATTCCTTCTTTGAGATAGCATTGATGCCGGTATACTGCTTAATCCACTTTGATCCATCTGTGTCATACTTGTTAAATTCTTTTACTAAATCTGGGCAGACATAACTATAACGCTCCTTAAAAAAAAAAGATAGAAACAAGTAACTTTCTGTCTTGTTTTAGGAAATTAAATAATTTGGCATATTTTTAATAAACTATAATCAAGTGAAAATATAGCTCCAAGAAATAAAATCAGAAAATTAAGCTGAAAAAATTGTATGTTAGGATATCATATGTACAGTAAAAATAAATAGCTGTCTCAAACATGTAATTTCTGGTGTCATATATGAATAGAGTAAGATTGTCAAGCTAAAGATTCAATTTTTATTATTATAATGCTATCTCATGAAAACATTCATTAATGGCATCCAATATTTTACAGGGTTTCCATATTAATGTAAAATACACATAAAACTAGAGAATTAATAACAGTTGATATGACCACACAAAGTAATACAAACTCTTAACCTGTAACAAAACTATAACCTCAATAGATGACCAAATAAAAGGCTGGAAATATAATATATATTTTTTAATGGCCTCCCTGGTGGCCATTAAAAATCTCAGCAACATCAAACCACTCACTGTTGTATGAGTTCAATCCCCAGCCAAGGAGCTAATCCACATGATGCAGCAGACCCCCTCTCCTGGTGCTTCCCGCAGCAGTGTATTTCAGTAACTTCACTTGTTCTGCCCCCCACTCTCTCTGTTGAAATCCTCTCACTCCCCACACCTCTGGCCTACAATCCAGTTCTTCTATACATACATTTAAAAAAAAAGAAATCTTTAAGAAAATATAAACTGGCCCTCCCTGGTGGCGCAGTGGGTTGAGGCGCTGCAGCCGCTTCAATGCAAGTTCGACTCCCAGCCCCCAGAGGTGATCCACATAGCGAGGCAGACCTTTCCTGGCCTGCCAGCTGCTCCCTTCAGCAGTGTACTTCCTAGACTGCCTGTTCTGATCCTGACTCTATCTCTGGTGACTATTCTTACCCCTCATACCTTTGGCCTGTATGTATAAATAAATAAATCTTTTTAAAAAAATTGTTTTAAAGGCAAGAAAATATAAACCATTCTTTTTCACCTATAAGGCTAAATTACTGTATATCTGGTTACATGTCCTTAAAAAAAAAACTTACGGGTCATTCTATTTGCAATGGGTGGGCTCCCAAGCAGCCAGTCTTTTTAAAATACACACAAACACATTTCACAGCGCTTTTTTTTTTTTTTTAAATCATCAATGATGAACTAAAATAGACAGGACTAGCAAATATTGCTACTCATCATTAAGACATAGAAGGAAAAAATATCTGATGCTATTTTAGGCCTATGCAGGAATTACATGGAAATGATAACCCTTGAAGTTTAAAACCTGAATATCAATATTCTCTACAGTAGATTTAAATCTTTGGTTATTTTAAAACTGTCAGAAGATTTTGTTAATTTAAAAACGTGATAGGTTTCCCAAAGATGTTGAAAATAATAGTATTACTATTATTTAACCCTATTTCATTTTGATGCCACCAACATGGGG
Organism: Condylura cristata; assembly: GCF_000260355.1. Classification (NCBI taxonomy): domain Eukaryota; kingdom Metazoa; phylum Chordata; class Mammalia; order Eulipotyphla; family Talpidae; genus Condylura; species Condylura cristata. Next base: position 76,191,662 of record NW_004567103.1, on the reverse strand, counting down.
TTACTGTTGGCAGCCATTTATTAATCCCTTTACTGCAGAAAATGTAGTAAACTCATTATATCTGAGGAACTATAACGTTTTTAAAGATTTATTTATGCATACAGGCTAGAGGTGTAGGGTCGGTGAGAGGATTCACCAGAGACAGAGTGGGGAGCAGAACAGGCCCACTGATGAACTACACTGCTGAGGGAAGCAGCGGGCAGGATCAGGAGAGGTCTGCCTCACCACGTGGGTCACCTCCCTCTCTGGGAATGAACTGGCACTGAAGAGGCTTTAATTTCATAGTGCTGTGCTTTAACTTGTGACGCCACCAGAAAAGGCCCACTATAATTTTTTTTAAGATCCATTTATCTATTCATACAGAACTGTGGTACAGGCAGGGGCACATAGGTGGTAAAAGGATTCACCAGACACAGAATGGGGAGCAGAACAAGCAGACTGACAAATTACACAGTGAGGGGAGCAGCGGGTGAGACAGGAGAAGTGTACTGCACCATGTGGATCACCTCCAAGGCCAGGGATCAAACTCACACTGAAGCAGCTGAAGCAGCTGTGGCTCACTTGCAATGCTGCATTTTAACACGCTGTGCCACCAAGTAGGTAATTTTTTTTTTAATAAAATGCCTTTTTTTAAAAAAAAATAAGATTTTATTTGTTCATACAGAACTGGGGTACAGGCCAGAGGCTCAGGGGCAGCGAGAGGTTTCACCAGAGACAGAATGGGGAGCAGAACAGGCAGATTGACGAAGTACACTGCTGAGGGGGGCAGCGGGCGGGCGGGTCAGGAGAGGTCTGCCACACCATGTGGTCACCTCGAGGGCAGGCGGGAGTAGAACTCATGCGGAAGTGGCTTTAGATTCTCAGTGCTGTGCTTTAACCCACTGCACCACCAGGAAGGGCCCAGGTAGGTAATTTTTTAAGGTACACTGGCAAATGATGAACTTAAAAAGCAAAGCCAAGTATTTTGAGTGTTGGTATAAAGCACTGAAAAAGACTTTGGTATCATACAAATTATTTAAAAGACATTAAATAACTTTCACATTTTTCTTCTATTTGCCACATCACATGAGCCAACTGCCATTTCTTTCCTATAACCAAATAATTATATATTTTAAAAATTATAACATAAAAATGTCAGCATAAAATTTCAGTGGAAAAACTGGGAGAACTCTGAAGTGAACTAATTATTTTATTAAAAAGAGTAATCACCCAAATGTTTGTTAGAGTCAATTGGTATAAAGGTTCTTACTTAAGTCCCCTCAAATATGAAAAAATGTGGAGAACAAATGAAAAATGAGGAATAAAGCCAATAATTTCCTTATAAAGATACAAGAAAAATAACACATATAATTGAGAGTCATGATTTGTAACTGGCTAACAAAAGTAGGTTTTTCAAAGGTACTATTTCTCACAGTACAAGTGGTAATGGTGATGGGAGAACTACAGGGCCAATACCTGAGGAGAACAATCATTAAATGATAAATTATTAACAACATTGTAAGAAGAAAATACCTCACTTAAAATTTTAAAAATTAATCTTTCGTGTTAACATTATAAACTTGACATTAATTTCTAATTAGATCACACTGTCATCAATTACTTTTTACCTTTACTGCCTTAGCAGTTTCCAAGGATTGCTCTGGAGGAATTCCTACTTCTCGGTCTCTCAGCAATTGCTGAATAAAGTATGTTATGTCTCGGCCTGCAATTGGAATGTGCTTAATACAGCTGCCAATCACATAACCTTCAGCCTATATGAGAGAAAATAAAAAAGCATCAGCTAGAATTTGTTTATAAAATTCTAATATATATAATTCTAATAATAATTTAAGCTAATAAAAATGAATCATATCTTAGCTAATGAGAAAATCACGGAAAAGTGTAAAAATGTAATATTTAAAGGTTTTAAAAGGTAGTATTAATCCATTATTTACCCTGCCAGATGAATTACTTAATGTTCTGTTCAGGAATTAAAATATTCTTACCACTGGAATGACATGAGTGACACCATCTCCACTGTCTATTACCGTACCAGTCAGTGTCCGTTCTCCTACTTGTCTTGAGGTCCAGGATGCAGCTAAGGCAAGAACAGCCTTAAACAAAAATAAGATAGGTAAAAAAAGAGAAAACAAAAACACAAAGTTGTCTCTCTCTCTCTACACACACACACACACACACACACACACACACACACACACACATTACTGAAGTACTTTAATGTTAAATGTAGTTTAAAATGTTTAAAGAAAATACAAAATTAATTTATATACACAATGTTATCATCATTCCACACTTATTAAGGCAAAGTTAACAAGCTTTTATTTACTTTTAGAAATATATTTATAAATTTTCCATATTTCAGTTAGCAATTCAAAAAAATGTGGAAGTGTAACAGGAATAGTATAGTATTAAAATTGCCAGGACTTAAACTATGTTTATCTTGACTAGTCTGTAAATCACAAAGTGAGGGGAAAGTAAGATAGTACAAATCACCTGTCCAACAATTACTAAATACATAGAAGACTATTAACAAGTATCACTCCTGTAAAATTAGTTCCAAATTTCTAAGCGTGAATTACATTCAGAAATATGTAGCAAATTATTTAATCACAGAAAAGCATTGCACACTTTCATATACTATGATTTAATTAGGTAAGTTGATAAAGTAACAATTTATGAATTATTTTGGCATAGACAACAAAGTACAATTCATATTTCAAAAAAAAAGTTTGGAAGTTTACACATCTAATGTTTTAAAAACAATGTAAATTCCAAACCTCAATTTTTGACTAATAATTAAAAGCAGGGCTAAACTTATTTTACCTAGTTACAATAAAATAGCTGAAAGGGACCTAGAAAGTTATTTAGGTCACCTTATTTTAACACATCATAATCACTATACTCTATACATTTATTAGACATCTGTGATATGTCAGGTGTCGCACCTACTATAAAATAAGTAAAAGAGGCGAGCTGTAATCCTGAGAGGTAAAAGTAAAGCTGTTCCACAAGTATACACACAAACTATGTGCAATGTAGTATTACAGGAATTTATGACATACTAGATACTCTCCAAAAGGGAGAGTGGTCAAATATAACTAGTGGTAAGTCAATCAAAACAGACCATTAAAAAAAAGGACAAAAAGTGGATGTTACAAGGATAAAAAAGTGAATGCTACAAGATAAATAAATACTTATAATAAAATTCCTGACATTAAATAATTAAATATTAAGTTCTCTCATTTCTGTCCTATTCAAAGAGCATCAACTTATTTAACATTTCACTTTTGTTCACTAAATACTTCCATATTCTATAATATGATTTCTAAGTTATTAAGTCAAGAAAGCATTATGACATGCTTACATTATAAATAAAATTATTTTTAGAGTGATTTAATTAAAAAACACATTAAAACTTAAGAGTCAACCTTATCTTGATTCACTAACTTGCTTACCTGCACAGCAATGTACAAGCCTGGAACATTGAAGGACTCGAACATTATTTCAGCAGTATATTCCCTGTTTTCTGGAGTATTCAGTGGAGGCTCAGTCTGTAAATTGAATAATATTTTTTAAAGTAAACGTTATCAGCTTATTTGTATAACTTTAGAATTTTTTAAGAGACTTTATTTCAAACAATAAACTTAAAATCATTAAAATTAGGTACAACAATCTACATGTAGGTTGAAAAACTATAGAGAATTCAAATAGATGTATACGTATAGCAAAACAATATGGTGATGCTCACGGAAAAAAGAAAGTGAAATTCTTCATCCTACTACTTACAAGGATTAAACCTTGAGAAAAAGAAGTAGTAGTACAGAAAGAGGATAACCAGTCAAATCAAATTATAAACATGAGAATGGCAGGCCTCTAAGCATACATACCAATATTATTTGCTGGTGGAAGAATTCTCATCTATGTAGTACTTTTAGCAGTATGTACTTAATTTGTCTAAGAGTCTAGTAAATAAGCCAAGTGTCTATAAATTTATGGTGTGGCTTCCTAGGAAATGCTATATTTATATAATTAAGTGTTAAGAGTGAAAAGTGGAGATTTTTACAGTTCTTTTCAATTTATGTTATGCAACTAGATATATCACTAGAAATTTGCAGATTAAATCTGGGCTAGACACTTGCTAATAACGCAAAATAGAACTGAAGGCACTTGAAATCCTGGACTTCATGTATGTTTTATGACTACTTTAACTGTTTAAATTTGTAAAGCCTATAGGATAAGACCTATGATTCTTATGCATCTAATGAACATCACAATCCTATGTATTATCTCAAATATTTAAAAAGGCAAAACTTTTAAACTTAATAGAGAAGAATTCTTTTTGACTTAAGGAATGATTCCTTAAATTTACAAATTTACAAAGGGAAGACTAATAAAACTGAATTCATTACAAATGAAATCTTTTAATTTTAAAAGACACAAAGTAAAACAAAAAAGATTTTTTTCTATAAAACCTTTACAACTAAACTATGTAAAGTGTTTAAACTTATCTAACAAAGTTTTACAACTATACTCATTAGTTGGAAATTATTTAGAAAACTTAAAAAACCAAAGCAGTTAAATTGTAAATTCTAAGAAAAATATAAGTTCTGTATACATTAAAATGTAATCAGAAGACCTTGCAAAGGAAAACATATAGCTAATAAATACATGAAAAGAACATCAACATCATGAGCTATCAGGAAAATAAAAATTAAAAAGAGAAATCTTAACACACCCACCAGAAAGGCTAAAATTAAAAAGGCACATCAAATGTTGGATAGACTATAAAGCAAACTGATCAGTAACACTTAACTGGAGGCTATGAAAAAAAGGTTACAACCCCTTGGAAAAAATTCTGAAAATTGCTGTAAAAACTATCATGTACATATCCTCTGACACAGCAAATGCATTTCTAGGTCTTCACACAAGAGAAATTAAAATATTGCTCAGAAGATTTAAGTAATATAATAGCTAAAATACGATGACATTATCATATGGGGGAAATGTATATTCATGCAAAGGAATACTACCCCCAAGTAGTAACATGTTACTGGTATATGCAACCACATAGATGAATCTCAAGATTAGGCTTAGGGAAAAACATCTCACCAAAGAGCAAATAACATTTTGTAGGATTCCATTTTTTTGATACTCAATCTACACTCAGAGATAGGGATTAAGTAGGAAAGGGCATAAAGAGACTCTCCAGCTATCAGTAACATTCCAAGGGCCCTCCCTGATGGCACAGCCTGTTAAAGCATACCACTAAGACGCTAAAACCATTTCAGCATGAGTTCAAACCCCACCCACTGCTCCCCTCACCAGTATACTTTGTCCATCTGCCTGTTTTGCACTGGTTCTGTCTCTGGTGAGTCCTCTCACCACCCCTGCACCTCTGGCCTGTACCCTAGTTTTGTATGCATAAATAATCTTTAAAAACAAATAGTAACATTCCATATCTTAATAACAATTTAGGTTATACAGATGTATGCATCTGTCAAAAACAGAGGATGTGCAAGCTATATCATCTATTGGTCAAATCCAGGGCACCCACTTGTCTTTTGTAAATACAATTTTATTAGAACACAACCATAACTATTCAAGTGTTGTCTATATTCTACAATTGCAGAACTGAGGAGCTGCAACAAAGACCATGATATAGCCAACAAAGCCAACATATTTGGTAGGGAAAGCTTCAGCTCTTGCTCAAAACGCAAAGAATGAGAGGGTTAAGATTTATGCGTTATATAGCATGAAAATTTTATATAAAAAAAAGACTATAAGCTTAAAAATGGACTATAATTGATGAATGTGTGCTAAAGTAATTCAGAGTTGATATGACTACCTACAACCTACTCTGAATTAATTCCAAAAAATAAGTACAGAATGCTAGTGCAATAATGGGTAGTATCATAAGGAAATGGTAAGAAAATGTTAACTCTTGAGGCTAGATTGTGGATATGTGAATGCTCACTGTACAGTTCAATTATGTTTATGGCCCATTCGTAAATAATACTCACATTATCATCATGCTAAAAATAAAAGTGATTTAAGCAAACATTGTGACAACTAAAATGCAGGAGGGGGACAAGACAGGGATTTTGAGTAAGAGGGAACAAAAGAACAAAGACAAAATCATCTTTCCTACTATTAAGTTAGTAAGTGGTATCTATATTAATAAATAAGAAAGAAAAAAACATGCTGTTTAAATATATGATAGTAAAGAAAAATGCTATTTCTTTCTACCTTTTCAGAACCTACGGTTCCTGGCATTAAGATTTCATATTAATTGCCAATAAGACTTCCTTAAATGCCTAAACTTTTTACTGGAATCCAGGTGAGGACAGTCATAAAGGTGATGCAGTTGTACAACAAAAGCTTCTAAACATGTATGACAACTTAATAAAAATAAAATATGTCCTATTGAGCAAAGATATATCATGGAACTGTTCTTAGTAAACATCTTCAGAAATTGCCTCAGTGAAATTGTAAGTCATACTTACCAAAAGAAAATAATGATCTTCTGGTTCTGCCCTTAAATACTTAAAGATCACTTGCTCCATAAACCTTTCCATCAAGTCCCAGTCTTCAACTATACCATGACGGATTGGCCACTATTCAAACAAAAAACAAAACAAATTAAATCTTATGAAAATTAAACTATAAAAAAACCCAAAGAATAGTAGATAACTAACAGATAGTGGATAAAAGTAGCATTTCTGAGGTGTGATAATGATACTGTAGATCATTTGGGGGAACTACATACTTAACTATTTAGAAATGAAATTATTTTTACAACATTATTTTCATGCACATCAACTAAAATATTTGGAACAAATTATGTCAAAATTGATTACTATGTAGAGTTTCTTCCTAAAACAACTTCCCCTACAAAATTTACCCAGCTAACTCCTATTTTATTTTTCAAGTTTCAGCTTAAAAAGATTTACTCCTCAAAGATTGTCCTCAATAAGCAAAGTAGGTTAACTATTCATAATATACATAGAGTCCAGAACATCCCATATTTTCCTAACCTCGGTAACACTAAAGTAATTCTTCAATGTCTTCTTTTCAACCACATTATAACTGCCTTACATTTAGAAAGTCATTTTTCTTATTTAGTATGTTATTCTTAACAGTGAGGATTTTTTCAAATTATGAGAAAGGAATAAAAGTACAAAGGAGCAAATTTACAAAATAGGCAAAACCAGTGTCTAAAAATAACCCAAATTAAGAGCAGTGGTCCTTTTTGGTGGCACAGGTTTAAAGTCTCAACTCTCTCAAGCTATTGCCAGCCAGACTGAGTTTGATCCCTGGTCAGGAAGCTGACCCACATGGCAGAGCAGGCCTCTCATGCATCGACGCCCTGACGCCTGCTGCTCCCCTAGCAGTGATTTTTTTTTTTCTTAAAGATTAATTTATTTATTGCATACAGAAATGGGATACAGGCCAGAGGTGCAGGGGTAGTGAGAAGATTCACCAGAAACACAGTGGAGAACATAACAGGCAGATCAACAAAGTATACTACTGAGGGGAGCAGCAGACGAGACAGAACAGGTCTGCTACACCATGTGGATCACCTCGCTGGGCAGGTATTGAACTCACACTGAAGGAGCCATGACTTAGCTTCGCAATGCAGTTCCCCAACCCGCTGTACCACCAGGGAAGACCTAGCAGTGTGTTTCAGTAGATGTACCTGCTCTGCTCTCCACTCTGTCTCTGGTGAATCCTCTCACCCCCCGTATCTCTGGCCTACACCCCAGTTCTTGGACGCATAAATAAATTAATCTTAAAAAAAAAAAAAAAAGCTTATGTACCTCATTGTATATAATTTAATTTAAACCTCAATTAAAAACATGGGGAACGTGGGGTGGGAATAAGGGGAAGGGCATAGGAAGAGAAAAGTAGGGCGAAAAAGAGAAGGGAAAAAACAGCATTTTACAGATAACAGACATAGTTTCAAAAAAGGAAAGAAATGGTATGGGTTTGAATAAAGACAAGAGAAGATTGTCTCTAGACATGGAGGTAAAGAAAGAAAGTTATCATGAAAGCTCTAAGATCAAGTAGGTATGTAAAAGTAAACAATGCTCAACTGCTCAGGTTAAACTTTTCTTTGTGAGTAGAAAAACACAACAAAGTTAAAGCAAGGTTGGGGGCCCTCCCTGGTGGTGCAATGGGCTAAAGCACAGCACTATGACGTTATCGCAGCCACTGCAGCACCAAGTTTGATCCCTGGCCAGGGGGATGACCCACAGGGCGTGGCAGACCTCTTCTGTCTAGCCTACTGCTCCCTTCAGTAGTGTGTTTCAAACTGCCTGTTCTGCTGCCCACTCTGTCTCTGATGAATCCTCTCAACCCCCCATACCCTGTCCTGTACCCCAGTTGCATAAATAAATAAATCTTTTTTAAAAAGTAAGAGGCCCTCTGTGGTGGCGCAGCAGGTTAAAGCACAGCACTAAAGAAGCTTAAGCCACCACTTCCGCATGAGTTTGATTCCAGCCTGCCCCGGAGGTGACCACATGGCGTGGCAGACCTCTCCTGACCCACCCGCTGCTCCCCTCAGCAGTGTACTCCCCCCTTGATCTACCTGTTCTGCTCCCCACTCTGTCTCTGGTGAATCCTCTCACCCTCCGCATCTCTAGTGCTAAGCAATTGAGTATATTAATTAGGTCTATAATTGAATTGCATATTGAACAAACTAATGTCTTAAAGAAAATGTTATTTACTTATTATACAAATAATAAAAACATACCTTTGTTGCATAAGTAGGTTTTTCTATTGCTTCATCACCAATGAAGAAGTCTAGGTCATCAACACCTTTCATCACCCTCCTTTGAGCTTGATCACCCACTTTTGCTGACTCTTTAATAGCAATACCTTTAAAATAAGTTATTTATACATTTCAAAATCATTTTTTTCTTTTGAGATCAACTGTTAACTTCTTCTATTACAATGTGTTTTTAAACAAAACATTAACTTCTTTAAACTGTCACAATAAAAGCCAAAAAGGTCATAAAAAAGTGACTTAAACAAAATTCACTTAATGAAATCTCAACTTCCACCCAGTTTCAAAACTAAAAAGCAAAAAAAGTACTGCTTTAGGTATGTTTCAGTTACTTTTTTTAATGATTTACAACCTATTTTTTATTTGAATAAATTGTAACCACCAAGTCAGCACATATTTGATGGGTAATCAGAAAGAAAAAATTTTAAATCACCAACAAATGAAAACAGGAAGATGCAAGGAGGATTTCAAGTGACATGAATCACAATGAACTAGTATAATTTAAATATAGCTTGACCTATTGATCTGTTAAATTTTAACCATACAATTAAGAAATTTCAAATTATTTAACTAAACCCACAACAATCTTCTGAATTTTAGAATACCAGCATACAGTTCTAGACCTTAAATTTGCTATATATTGCTTAATCAGACATAAATTTCTAAATGCTTCAAGTGAAACAGCTTTTCATTCAAAATCTCTGTAGGTTCTCATGCTGATTTGGCATTCACTTGTCACACTTCAATTAATACAGTGACATCCTAAATAAAGTGGGTAAAGAAACCTAAAGGAATTCTAAATTCACAATTTTACTTCTAAATTCTAGAAAACCTCACATGTACATTATAATCCAGATGGCTCACTATAAATTTCCTGGAAAATAAAGGTATCAAAAAACTTTGAATCACACAACAGGCTTTTCAGAACAAATATTAGTGGCAGTAACTACTAACTACTGATTTCAAATACAATACCTACAATATTAAAAACTGACAAGGTAAAAAAAAAAAACTCAAGTTCAAAAATCTTTCGGTGGACCAATAAATTAATATGCTATAATGACTCAAAAAAGGACAATTAAATCTAAAAATGTGTGTTTTGTTCAAGAGATGAAATAAACAATGGTGAGGCAACATTAAGATTGAAAAGACCAAGTTTATATGGGCCTCCAACAGAATTAACAAGATGACTGAAGAATAGAAGCAAATTCACAGTTTGGAAAGATGAGAAAGTCAAGTAATAGTCCATAAAAGTCATTTTGATTAGACAGTAACAGAGCCAATGTTTGTCATCAAATTTTTAAAGTAAACAACTGTCAATATATTGATGTATAAATACAGGAAAAAGATAAAGACATAAAACTTTCCTTCCATGTAGACAATAAATACTCACTAATAAAACAAAATGGGAAAGGCAACAGTACTATCAAACTAAATCCACCATATTCACATGAATGAACTCTTTCATCAGTGTAACCTAAAATACATTCTAGGTATTAGAGTATTAATTTCTCCTGTTTCACACATTCACATCTTGCTATACAGATGATAAAACAATTGACCTGTTCATGTTCAGTAGTGTCCAAATGAGACTAAAGAACTAATTTTGAGTAAATTTAATTTCTATCTTCTTCTCAACTTCACTGTCTTTGAAATTTATGCTGTTTTCACTACTTTATCTGGATGTTCATTTTTCTTTCTTATTTTCATAATGAATAAGACTATACAAAAATAGTCACACAAATACAAAACTAGAGACAGTCTCCATATTAAATTGTAAAAGTGAGCACTATGAAGCAATGGCTCAAACAATTTATCACCTAACGTGAAAGTTTCTATCTAGCATTTGGACAAATAGATCAGAGGTACATAATATTTAAACAGTGAATTGTCTGAGAGTGAAAAGTACAAAGCTTTACTTATCATAGACCAGATGCTAACAAATAAGAATACTAACAAATGAAATGTGAGGGTGTTTTTTAAAAGCCACTCAAAGTTAAACTATTGGAAGTAGAAGATTTGCTAAAGTTAGCAATAACGTAGAAGAAAAACACTTTCGGGATGGCTATGGGATATAAGAAAACAGCTGAAGTCAGTATCTTAAAGATGAAATCCTGTACTTATCAGAGTTGTCAACAATACTGGTAGGTCCTGCAAACCATTATACTACAAACCATAGTCTTTGTAGGTGTGATATAGGGGGATGTATTTTTTATGAGTTAATTAACTCCATATACTGTTAACAGCAATGTCTTCAAAGCAGAAACTAGTTTATCAATTCATTCATTTTGTTTTTTAAAAGAGGTATTTGGTAAATATATTGCTGGATAACAGAGACCTGAAAAGAAAAGGTCAGAGGTCTGGAATGTGCCCACACAGAATATGGCAAGCCATGTTTTTAAAGGACTTAATCGTACCAATGTTAGAACTGATTATCTCTTTTACTTAAATATTTTTTAAAAAGTTTTAAATCAGCTTGTTTGTGGTATAAGAGAATTACTTACAGGAAGGGATGATAAACTGTGGTTCCGTATTTCCAGCATATCCTAGTTTTGTATACCTACAAAACAAAAAGATTTTTTAAGAATTTCAGGAATAACTTAGCAATTATAAATTTAATTCTTAGATGCCTATTTGTTACGAAATGAGATTCCATAATGGGGAAATACACAAAATTCCAGAGCTTCAATACATTTAAACATCTTTGTTTTCAAAATTATAAATACCCCTGTTTTGAAGCAGAAACTCCATGTCTAGAACTAATACGAAAGAGATGTGTATATGTGTGAAATAACATGACAAGGCCATCTGCTGCAGTCCTCTTTGTAACAGCAAAAAACAAGAAATAATCTAAGTATAACTTTTAAATGAAAAACTAGTTAACATGTTAAATTTACACTGATATATTATGCATCTATTAAAAATGAGACCAATAAAACTTCTTACATACTGATATGTCTCAATCTCAAATGTGTTGTTAAATGAACGAGGCAAAACAAAGAACAATGCTTCAAGTATGCTCTATTTATATTAAAATAAAAGAAACAGGTTAAAGCACAGAAAATATATTGGACTGGACAGGCACACAATAATCTCTGGAAATGTATATAATGAAATCAGTAACTTTGGCTGCCTTCATGGAAAGGAACTGAGCAGGTGATGGGTAGGAATAAGAAAGACTTTCTAATTTTTGCCTATCACTTCATACCATTTAAATGCTTTATTATTCAAAATAACTACTTTTTCTATTTTGTCATTTTGTTTTCTTTAAGTCTCAAAATTAAGCTCAAGAATTAAGAGTAGGGGCCTCCTAGTGGCACAAGGGTTAAAGTCTCAGTGCGACCAAGCTTTTGTCAGCCACTGTTGCATTTCCAGCCAGGGAGCTAACCTACATGGTGCAGCAGACCTCACCTGTCTTGCCCACTGTTCCCCTCAGCAGTGTTATTTTAGTCGATCCACCTGTTCTGCTCCCAACTGTCTCTTTGGTAAACCCTCTCAACACTTCACTCTACTCCACCCCACCACCTACCTCCAGCCCCATAGTGTAAATTTAGCATGTTAACTGCTTTTAAAAAAATAAATAAGTACGTGCCAGACCCTCCCTGATGGCTCAATGGGTTAGGAAGCAGCACTGCAAGCTAGCCGCAGCAGCTTCAGTGTGAGGTCAATCCCCAGTCCAGAGGGTGATCCACATGGTGCAACAGACCTCTCCTGTCTCACCCACTGCTCCCCTCAGCAGTATACTTCATCCATTCGCCTTTTCTGCCCCTCACTCTGTCTCTGGTTAGTTCTCTCACTGCCCCTGCACCTCTGGCTTGTATCCCAGTTCTGTATGCATAAATAAATAAATATTTTAAAAAACTGAGTGCCAAATGAAAACAATTATTAAAATTAACACGAATTGTTCAAAAGGTGATAGTGCTCTACTAACTAAAACTTTTAAAGATCCCCCACTGTCCCCATTCAAAAAACAATTTTGCAAGGCATACTGAAGAACCTCTTCATAAATTATTTCTTGATGGTTTTCACTACCAGTTGCCCTTTTCTTTTACTAAATAGTAAACATGCTTATGTCCCTATATTGCTATTTTTCACCTGTGTTCCTACCCTCTCCCAAGTTTGATTCTAAGATATTTTAAGTAGAATATGTATTATAGTATAAACTCTCTTTAAGAAACCTCCAATTTAACAAGTTCAACAGGTTAATCAATAACCCATTCCCAGTCAAGTACCACAGGTTATCATTATTCAAAAACAAGCTATTCCAAAACAAACAATAAAAGGATTTAATGTACTCAAAGGAGTCAATTCATAACCAAAACAAGTAAGCTCTTTCCCAAAACACAAAATTTAACTATACATAGTAGATCAGCTGTATCTGAAACATAGAAAAACAATGATTTTCTAAGTATTGAGGGACAACAGCCAAGAGGCTTGAAATTTAACATTTAAATAGATGTGGGGAAAAGATGACATTCAGACAGACTACAGACAGGTGAAAAAGTTCAATATCACTTAGAAATATAAATTAAAACGACACAGATATTACCTCACCCCTGTGAGAAGAGCACCTTTAAAAAAGAAAAAAATAAATAAATGCTGGCTATGTGGTGGTGACAAAGAACTCTCATCCACTATTAGTGGGAATACAAGCTGGTACAACCTCTATGGAAAATATAGTATGGAGATATCTCAAGAAAAAGGAATTGTTTGACACTACAATACTGCTTTAAGTATTTTCCTATACAAAAAGATCTATCAACACCTATGTATACAGCAATACTGTTTATAACTGTCAAATTATTGAACCAACGTAAGTATCCTTCCAAAGATGAATGGATAGAAAAAACTGTGGACCATCTATCTATTCAATGAAATATTACACAGGTACAAAGATAAAACTCTGGGATCTGGGACCAAATGGACAGATCTTGGTGTGACTATGCTGAGAGATAAATCAAAAAGTGAAAGACAGATTTCAATGGTCTCACAAATCTGCAGAATATAACTACCCAAAAACAATTACACACTAATAATTCCCGCCCTGGAGATGATACACATGACGAGGCAGACCTCTCTTGACCTGCCCGCTCAGTAGTGTACTTCACCAGTCGGCCTGTTCTGCTCCCCACTCTGTCTCTGGTGAATCCTCTCACCATCCCTGCACCTCTGGCCTGTACCCCAGTTCTGTATGCATAAGTAATTAAATCTTTTAAAAAAAAAGTCATTAACCAAACTGAGCAATTTTAGAAGATACTTAACCAGACACATGCAGAGTACTCATCTCTCCCCTCCTCCCAAATATAAAAAACTCTTCCCTTCAGCTTGTAAACACTTTGATCATATTTCCTCTCAGCAAGTTTTAAATATTAGGTTAAATGGCTTGGAATTTCTAATTTGCCATGTGATAACATTATTTAGTGTAGGATTGAGACTTGCGACAAACTTTCACATATGCAGACTACCCAAATTAAACTACAATTTTACATAATATCTATCAAATGTCTGCAAAAATAAAACTATCTAATTTAAAATTCATATTGGACCTCAAACAACCCAAACAATGTTTAAAATGAGTAACAAAGGTGGTAGAGGTATCAACAATCCTAATTTCAAAACTTATTAAAACATAAAATGCTACAGTAACTGTGGTACTGGCATACAAACATTTTAGAGGAACAAAATAGGGCCAGAAATAAACCCTCTATATATGGTCAAATGATTTTTAACGAGGGTGCCATAACCATTCAAATGAGGAAAGGATAGTCTTTTCAACAAGTGGTGATAAGAAAAGTATATATTTATGTGTGAAAGAATGAATCTTTATCTTACACCACCCACATATAAAAATTACCTCAACACATTAAGAACTAACATTAAAAAGATTCTTAGAAGATTTGGCAATGACACTCTTTTAGTGTCCTTTTGTGCACTAAAGCACAGGCAACAATAAAAAGTATAAAATGACATAAAAATTATTAGTGCACAAAGGACACTAAAGTATGCAGAAGCACAGAAAGGGAGAAAATACTTTTAAACCATGTATCTGATAGGGATTAATATTTAGCCATAAAGGACTCTTCACCACCAACAAAAAATTCCAATTAAAATATGGGCAAGAACAAATAGGCCTATTTTTCCAAAGATATAACAAAAGGCTATCAATAAGCCCTCACAAAAAAAACCCCAATATCATTATTAAAGGAAATACAAATCAAAACCAAAATGAGATACCACTTAACACCCATTAGGGTTGCTATTATCAAAAATAAAAAATGGAAGGTAACAAAGGTTGGTGAGAGCAAGTAGACTGAAACCTTTGCAACAATGCTGGTAGGACAGCAAAATGGTACCGTCAGAATTACATTATCTCAATCTAAGTTTAGAAAACACATAGGAGAAATTATTACTCAAAAATTTTCCTTTGTATGCCAGGGAAAAAAATAAACAGAAAATAGCCCTGTATAAAATCTACAATGCTGATATTGACTAGCAAGATTGGGAAAGGATTTGGAGAAGGGAATATAGTAAAAGAGAGATAACAAAGGTACTTTTAAAGTTATCAAAGACTTGCTGACTAAAAGCCAGTGGGAAATAAGGGAAGGTCTAGAATGACAAACAGTAGTATCCTTTATATTGAACATTATGTTTAACTCCAAAAATAAATAACTTTAGTTCAAGTGTTGACTTAAAATATGTAGTTGTCAATGAGTATTTCTTCCTTAATAAAATGTCTCATTTCTTCATTTTGAAAACATGTCACAAAAAAAGGCTATCTGAAGATTCTAATTTGTTACTGATACTAAATTACTAATGGGCACAAAATCTTTTTTAAAAAAGCATATTTCCAAAAGGAACTTGAATTACAAATAAGTATAATAAAAATCATTCCAGAAAAAGAACAAGCATATACTGAAGTTACGACACTGAATACAGTATATGTCTACAACCTAAGTAGTAATGAAACTAGAATTTTAACTTTTAATGTTTCAACAATGTTAAACCATGTAATAAAGTGAATACAATACCCTAGAATTTCAGGATGAAATGAATTTTGATCTAGTGGAACCCTTTTCCCAAAATTTCTTGGTAGTGTCAACTACTAACATAAAGGAATCTACCTCAATATAATCACATTTACCACTACAAAAGCATCAAAACAAAGTATATCAGAGCCAGAGAGAAGGTAAATAGATAATAAGCATGTGATTATCAAATTTTAAATGAAAATGGGTGCTCACAAAGGAATCCCATTGCCTACTTTTATAATAATTTAATTCTCAGTTTTCTTTGACTTCTAGTTTCAGGAACTTTTAGGACGAAAATGCAATGGCTAATCCACAAGGATTATTAGTTATTAAAATAATTAATAATTGTCTAAAAAGTATAATCAAGGCCCTCCCTGGTGGCACTGGGTTTAAAGACACAGCACTATCAAATTATCACCAGCCACTGCAACACGAGCAACATGAGTTCGGCCCTCTGGAGCCATGAAGATAACCCACTTGGAACAGAAGACTTCTGTATTGTCTGCTCAACAGTATATTTCAGCAAATTGCCTACACAGGGCAGCAGACCTCTCTTGACTATGTTGCCTACTGCTTCCCTCAGCAGTGTATTTCTGTAAATCAGCATGTTCTGTAAATCAGCATGTTCTGTGCTTCTATTGCACTGGTGAATCCTCTTACCTACCTCCTCCACACCTCTGGTCTAGAGCCCAGTTCTTATATGCATAAATAAATAAAAATAAATATTTTAAAAAATTAATAAACAGCCTGCTACATCACTACACATATCAAATAGGACCTAATTTTCAAAACAGTCCATAACTTCAAAATTATCCACATCATCAATTTTTTTTTAATTTTTTTAAAAAATAAACTGCTTTTTTACATGATTAAAAGTGAAACTCACAAGGGTTTGGAAGAGAATGTGTTAATTAAAACTGTTAGTAATAGAGCAAGCAGTCATCAAAATAAGGAATTTAAGGCAACATAATGAAAAACTGGACAATATACTTTGCCATTATCCTCCCTTCCCTTACAATGGACACATTGAGAATTCAATCCCACTGATTCTCTGGGGGACCCAACTAAGGATTAAGTCTTGGTAGAGGCAAAATATTTCTTAATGATGCTGACCAAACCACTCCTATCAGTTACCAAACAACAAAATCTATGTCTAGCTAATCTGAGTTTAGGTCAGAACTCTTAATCTTAACTGAATGACTACAAAATGCAGAGAAGTTTAAAACGTATGTAGCTAGTGTATAGCTGCAACATGCTACAGACATCTTGCATCTTGATTTCGGTATCAAATTTTTGTTAGTAGATTTCCGTGTCAAAATTTTGTTAGCAGATTTAGCAAGCCTTTCCAGTCAATTTTGTGACCTACACTATATTTCTTTTTTAAGATTTATTCATTAATGCATACAGAACTGGGGTACAGGCCAGAGGTACAGGGGTGGTGAGAAGCTTCACCAGAGACAGAGTGGGGAGCAGAACAGGCAGATCAACAAAGTACACTGCTGAGGGGAGCTGAAGGGAGCAGCGGGTGGGTCAAGAGAGGTCTGCCATGTGGATCACCTCGGGGCAAGCAGGGACTGAACTCATGAAGTGGCTTTAGCTTCTTAGTGCTGTGTTTAACCCACTGCACCACCACAGAAGACAACCATATTCTTTTAATAAAATAAAAATGTAATCTGTTTCACTTTTGAAAAAATTGAAGTTTAGGTTATGTAACTTTCCTGGCAACAAGCAAGGCTGGTCATTCACCCAATGGCAATGGCAGCAAGGGAATGACTTTACCCTATAGTTGCACTAAAGGGGGTAGGGGAAAAGCACTCTTAAAAGATAATTTCCAAAATCCACAGAGCAAAGGTTATATACTCCCTTTGAAAAGCATTTTGTAAGCAATAAAATTTTCAACTAGTCTGTTATATGGATAACAAATTGATCAAGAATGGGCAGAGGGTTAAAGTCCCAAAAAATCTCTACCTTTTTTGAGTACAAAGTAAAATTTTAAAATACTTTCATTCAGAAAATATGTACATTTTTATTCAAACTGTGTTATTTAGACAAAATGCATACAAATTCACCACAAACCCTAAATCTATTTTAGAAGGAAAAAAACTGAATTTCTGGTAACCCAGGTGTTTTCCTTAATCTATACAATAATTATTTTCAGAGTCAAATACCAAATATAAAGTCCCCTGAAGTCTAATTTAAAAAATTCTTTTTTATAATCCTTATAGTCTTATTTTCTTAAGTTCTGCTTACTTTTAAGTTCAACTGTTTCATTTCTATGTTTTATTCAGTAATTAATGAGAAACAGGAATTTTAATACATCAATTATTCATTTTCAAATTGCAACTTCAGAAATATGTATGTCTTCATTTTGAAGATAAACCTAATTAAGTATCACTTAAGTATTTGAGCTATCCAGAATTAACCAGTAATTGTCAGTTTTACCACATTAGATATATGACTATGCAATATTCAAATAGCTAATAAATAATTCTATCATGTAGCTTCCATGTGTTTTCATTTAACTTGCCTATGTTTCAAGTTAATCAAATCAGCGAAATGGTCAAAAGACCTCTATCTATATTTAGTATTTTACTAAAAAGTAGTTCTAAAGATAGAGACATTATTTTAAATATGCATGTTTAAATTTAAACACTCTTTAAAAGTTAGGTTAACAACTTAATCACCCTGGATCTCCCAGGTGGCCTAGGGGTTGTCTCAGCTACAACCATTATGGCCTGAGTTTGATCCCAGGCCAGGAAGCTAACTCATATATGGCACCACAGACCTCGCCTGTCTTGTGGCTTCTCTCCTGAGCAGTGTATTTTATTTTAATACATCAACCTGTTCGGCTCTCACTGGTGAATCCTATTGCCTCCCATACCACTGGACTACACCCCAGTTCTTCTATAAGCAAAAAATAAAAAATAAAGCACACTTGTTGAACATATCCCAGCTGGGGGTAAAGTAGTGGATTCTGGAATTACATTGCCATAGAGCACAAATTCTACATATAGTACTTGGAATATATTTATGATTTATACTTCAAGTTTCCTCATCTTTAAAATGGATATTATATAAAAGTTACTACTTAACAGAATTTCTGAAAAAGTTATAGTTATCTCAAAAGCAAAACTCTTAATGGGCCTTGAAATAAATGACTGATTATACACATTCCATGTAATGTCGTTAAATAATTGAAACCCTGAAAGTAAGGTAATTATAAAATTTAAATCCCAAAAACAGTTCTTAAAAAGTGTATCTCCATTACTTTCTATAAATGGCTTTTAACTTGGTTAAATGCTATATTAAGGAATACAAAATTAGTTTTTCATTATGCTATGGAGTATATGCATTACAACAAAAACACTTAACACTCTGATTTATATATTGTACTAGGCCTCAACCAAAACTAATTTAACTTATAAATAATATACAATGTTAATTTTAACTACTAAAAAGAACTTTCAACAACTAGAACTCATAAATGTGAACTAAAAAAAAGTAAGACAATTTACCAGTTCTATCAATTAATAATTAGAAACAATTCAAAAAGACCTTTCTCAACTCTTAGTTTGTTTCATTTGAACTTGCATTTGTCAATTAAAAGGGTATTAAATTATTTCTGTCTTTTCAGCTTCAAAATTATTAGGTGCTATTTTCTTAATGCATCAAGTTTCACAAATACATATAAAATGCTATTTTTATAACCTCAGAGTAAATTATTTTTTATTTCTTAAAAGATTTTACTTACTTATGTATACAAAAACTGGGGTGTAGACCAGAGGTGCAAGGGGGTGAGATGATTCACCAGAGACAGAATAGGGAGCAGAACAGGCAGATCCACGGAAATACACTACTGAGGGGAGCTGCAGGTGGGACAGGAGAGGTCTACTGCCCCATGTGGATTACCTCTCTGGCCAGGGATTGAACTCATGCCACAGTGGTCAGTGATACCAGTGAGACTAAACCCTGTGCCACCAGGGAAGTCCATAAATGAATATTTAAAATGCTTTTAGCCAGAAAAAAAACTCATTGTATTTAGTGATACTATGTTATAAAACATTAAGTAGACAAACACTTGAATTTTGTCAGAACAATAATACCCCCCAAAATGTGTATTTTTAGAGTTTTAAAACCAACCCTAAATTATAGGGTATTTTTGCATCCTAAATCTTCATTTTAAGATTATCCTCCTCTTAGCAACCCCTTCATCCTGATCACACTAAACAGGCCAAATGAAAAAGTTTTGTAGATACTCTTTAGAGATGGAATCAGAACACAAATATTCTTTTGAGATATATGTTGGGGTAAGGAGGAAAAAAGGCCAAAGAAGGGTAAAAGAATATATCATGTATCAGACTACACAAATTAAGGCAGTTCCTTTTCTTGGCTGCAAAGAGCATGCAAGAATGACCTGAGCTTAAATCAACAATTTGAAAAGATTTTGAAAGAAAATTATTAAAATTTCTCAAAATAGTCCTTTGAAAAATTAGGATATCAATTATTTTTATTGTTTTATTAGTCATTTCTGTAAGTATCATTTATATATTTTATGATATAAAGGCCTACATAAAGCTGTAATATAGCCTGCACAAAAGATAATGTTAATAACTATCCTGTTTTGAAAAATCAAATGTAAAAATTAATCCAATAACATCACCCATTCTTGCATTCTTACTTAATAACTCATAAACTTCTAAGTGTCTGGTAAACAATAAAGCATGCTAATGTGTATTATAATTACTTAACTAACAGTTCCTTGCTATTCATTGTTCTTGCCACTCTACCAGTGGCTGCTTACAGATCCGTTCTGTAAGAGATTACAAGTTCCAACAGAATTACTTTTGAGCAGTCAAATGCCTTTATTTCAGTAGAATTTCCCCTTGCAAAACATAATGCTTAAAACTGTACTTTAAACCTTCCGCACTTTTGTTCTAGATTAAGCATTTAGCTGCTTCCACCAAGAAGAGGCCTGAAGCATGAAGGATAGGGAAGATTACTATGGTGGGAAATTTAATCCTACCTGGAGCTACATACTCCTCTCCTAAGGACTTTTCCTCTTAAAAAGTGGGTGGAGATAGCAAACTTTTTCTCAGCACAGCAGATAACTGACCACTTTTCACTCCTTCTCAAGGTAAAACACAAGACAGATCACACATTTTCTAAAGAAGGAAATTTCAATATTTTTTGTTCTCTTTAAATTCTCAGGTTATTAGGCTTCAACTACTAATTATAAAGACAATTGCCAAATCTTCACCTTCACTCCTGAAGTTACCTACCTTCATCCAGATCATTCCAAAGTCTATAATAAACTCCACTTTTACCATTCTCTTATTGTCCACTCCAGCTCACAAACTTAAATCTTCATGATGCTTATTTTCAATCTACTAGAATCAATTGGCAAATCCTAGGTATGTGGTTTAACCTCCATCTCTCCAATCAATAAAAACATTTTGACTGTGCAAAGAAATGTGGTAGGAAAAGCACTGTAGGTCTGTGTTCCTTTCCTTAAGAACTCTAATTCAATAAAAGGGGAGCTAGGGGATAATTGTAATAAATACAATGTATTGAGCACTTGTTATATGCCAAATACAATACTGTGCTGAACACTTTTAGGCATTATCTAAAAAAAAAAAAAAAAAAAAAAGGCCACCCATATGTAAATAATACCATCTCTAAATTACAGATAGGAAAAATAACATGTGTAGAGTTTGAAAGCACAAAAGTCATACAGCTATTATGTGGTAGAGCTTAAACTCAAAAACAAAAGTCCTTGCTAACCATCAACAATATAAAACACTGTAACTGCAAAATTCATCTTTTCTGATCCATTTCTATAGTCAATATTGTATTTCAGAATTTTTTGCAAAGTGGTGCTAAGAGGAATACTTAAAAAAATTACACAAAAAGTACAATGAGGTGGTGCAGGGGTTTAAAGCACAGAAGCTAAAGCCAATTCAGAAGCTAAAGCCAATTCAGCATGAGTTCAATCTCCACCTGCCCTGGAGGTGATCCCACATGGCTCCTCAGACCTCCCCTGGCCTGCCCTCTGCTCTCCTCAGCAGTGTACTTGACAATCTACCTGTTCTGCTCCCCACTCTTCCTCTGGCGAATCCTCTCACTGCCCCTGCACCTCTGGCCTGTACCCCAGGTCTGTATGCACAAACAAATCTTAAAAAAATTGAAAAGAAAAAGTTTTTTTAAAAAAGTAAAATGAAATATAACTACAGTCAATATTTGAGATTCTGAGTCAATAGTTTTGGGAGTGTTTCTGATGCAGTGGGGGGGGGGGAACCACAACAAAAACACCCATAAATAATTCTTGTTCATTTACTTAAGTTCTGAATTCCTACTATGAACTCAGTCCCATAACTACATCTCAAATACCTCTTCTACACCTGATCTTAGGCATTCCATTTGCAAGTAGTCAAAAGGCCTATTTTCAATACTTAACTATTCTACTGAGGACTTTTATTCCATAATAACAAGTATCGTTTAAAGATTCTTTTCAATCAAAACAGTGACATAAGCATGTAGATAGCCTATTCAACTCATAAGATAAGGTAGTGGTACAACACATGGTAGGAAGACTACACAAGAAGCTGCTACTCTCCCCTTTCATCTGTATATGTTTTTTCTTTCCCTATATCTATCCAAACCTTTAAAAGACAATTCAAACCCTACCTTCTCTAAAACTTGACTCAAGCCTCCTTAAGGCACTAGGCAATCTGCAGCCACTGCAGCAGTGGTTCAATCCCCAGCCAGGGAGCTAACCCACATGGCTCAGCAGACCATTCCTATATCTCACTCCTTCAACAGTGTATTTACGTCAGTCCACCTTTTCTG
>NW_004567103.1:76166391-76167733 GCF_000260355.1 Condylura cristata | reverse complement strand
AAAAAAAAAAAAAACTGCCTAGAAATACCCATATCTAGAAATAAGGTCAGAATAATCTGCATACATGTTTTCTCTAATTAACTGAATGACATATACAAGGTTAGGATATTTTAAAAGAACATTTCCTACAAAAGGAATTGTTAACCTTACTACTAAAAACCTATTTCTGACAAGAACCTCTGTAATCCCTGGTATAATAGAAAGAATACAGGATTTAGATACAGAAAAACTTGAACCCAAATGGCTTCTACCACTTGTACCTATGACATTAAAAGAGTACCTTAAATTCTCTAATCCTGTGTTCTCAATTAATAAAATGAAGTAAAAATTGTTTGTCACAAGATTAAATAAGATAACATAAACAAAAAGCCTGGCCAGCAGAGCTTCCACCAGTGGCTCTTTCCCTCAGTGCTTAAAAATAAACTTTCTGAACTATGTTTTACAATAAGGCTGGAAAGTTCATTAGGTATAATACATACACACTCCAAAATCAGTATTTCAACACAATACTGGCAGGCAAGAAAAGAGATTGGCAGGAAAAGAAAAGGGAAAGATTTTAGTTAAGTCTAAGTAAGAATCTGATTGCAGTAAGACCAGATCTGCTATATCCAAACAGAATACACAACATGACCCATGAAGGAGTAAGAAACTTAATGAATGTTTTAAGTAACAACATACTTTGAATGTTTCGCCCCGTGGAAGTAGCTGGAGAAACAGCAGTTATTAAACCTTATGACAGAATTAATGTAAAATACATGAACTTCCCACTATGTTTTTCCCCTACCCACCTACTCCACTCCACCATCCTCAAACAAGATCATTCTATCTGTACTATTAGAACTGACCACAATTCCAAAAAATATAAGGTTCTCATCCACTGACTCCAGCAAATTTATCTTTGCATTTTAAGGCTGCTAAAAACTTTAACTCAATTAAGGAAATTCCTTAATTCATTCTAAATCTGAATGTACCCAGATAAGAGTATAATTTCTATCACAGTCAATGGAAGTAAGTTACCAATACAGTACTTATCAGGAAAATAAAGACATAAGGGGAAAAGGAAATTTCACAATGCAAAGCTCTCTGAGCAAGCCACAACATAATAGAAAGTACACAAGGAGTCGCTATTTGGCTTGTATTTTGAAGAAATTTAAGTGAAGACATAAAAAAAGGTAACAGAATAATCTTAATTTTACAAGTGTTCAGTATTTTTTTTTAAATGCTAGGTAAAAAAGTGTTTTTCGGGCCCTCCCTGGTGGCGCAGCGGGTTAAAGCACAACACTAAGAAGCTAAAGCCCACTTCAGCATGAGTTCGATCCCCCTCCCTGGTGGCGCAGCGGGT
>NW_004567103.1:76150089-76165703 GCF_000260355.1 Condylura cristata | reverse complement strand
TTTCCTATCTCGCACAGCTTTTCTTATCTAATATCACTAAGGGATGACCACTTTTTAAAGTCACCTTTTGTTTAACTTTATATAATAAAATAGAATGTATAACTGATTCAAGGTTGTAATTTTTCAAATATTAGTGGGTAATTGTAGAGACATGAATGCATTTTCTAAAGCACAAAGCAATGCACAAACTATAGGCACATCTTTTATATCTGGGGACCAAAATATTCTGCATATAAAACTCCCTATCAAAGCCTTACTTAGAGATGCTTATCATAAATCCAATCTCAATAAACTTTCTATGTGCTAACAAAAATGAAGGTATTTAACTTTCCAGGACTTGCATTTATAGGCAACAGGAAAGACCACAGAAGTTTTTAAAGACTAAAATAAATGAATCTTTAAAGGTGTAATTTCAAATTGTGAGAGTTAAAGTGTGGAAACAACAGAATCCTAATCAGTTTCATTCAAATTACAACGTGTGTCAAGTTAGCAATCTCTCCTTGTGAGATAAAACTAATGTACTATAACTGAATTACTAAAAACAACTCCTGAACCTCTTTCCACACACCTCCTGATCTCTTTACATGTTTTAACATCAAGTTTACCCTGTAAAAGAAAAGGTCACTAAGGACAGCTAACCTCAATGAGACACCTAATATACTAATTAAAAAAATACAAACATCAATGAAATACCTAATATACTAATTAAAAAATACCAAAACTGGATTTCAAAAGGAGAAAAACAAAGTGAGAAAAAGTAACATCTTTTTTAAGATGTTACACTGTTATTTATTAGACAATTATCTACATTAATTTTATTGACTATCAAGTAATTTCTAAAGCATTAAGATATTAAAGATGTAGCACTATTTTTTATTTTAACAAAACACAATTGAAAATTGTGTCAAATCTAACTTAAAAACCGACACTAAACACAAACTTACTCATCAATTAGACTAAGCAGGGAAGGGAAAAAGAAACTAGTTCAGAGAAACAAGACATTAAGGAAAAACTAACTTTCAACTGTCCAACAAGAAAATAAATAATACAGAAGTTTCAAGGCTGGTGTTTCCCAAGGGAAAATATTTAACAAATCGGTTGCTTGTCACCTATGCATGGTTGAAATTCTAGCAATTGCAACACTAACATAAAGTTATGGGCATGAAGATTAGAGAAATATTACAGAGTGCAAGAATTGAGAGGCATACCTTCCATTAACAATTGTTTGCTGAATAAGGGGGTGGGAGTGAAGACTGGCAGTTCAGCTCTCAAATCCCTCCTCTCCCAAATTACAGTGTTTGGGGGATCCAGATGTAATAATACATCACCACAAGACCAAACAAAAAAAAAACTTACAGTATTTCAACATAAAGCAATCATTCTACAATAAAATACTCTCTATGTAAATACAGACTGCCCTGTAACCGTAAAATGCCTATTAATTCAAAAGGAACGGTCGTTTTAATCCCATTCTCTACTTCAGTAAATTACACTACAACTGGACGATAAACAACTCCTTGAAAATCAAGTATATCCCTTTATTAACTCTCTACCTTCCTTCGTGTTTCAAAACCCCATCAAACAACCAAGGTATACAATTCAGTTTATTTCCTGGGTGCTTCCCTTCTCCCAAACTCCCAGTGGAACACAAATACTTTTTTAATCCACATAAATTGATACCTAGCAAATAATTCAGTCAACCTTAAATATGCTTAATTTTCAAAGTTCTAATAAGATGTGTTCAGGTTGGAAACGAAAAACTACCTTATAAGGGTATAAAAGACTGAAAGCAGGAAGCGGCTTTGACAAAACTAAGGAAGTTGCAGCGCGCTTGCTCACTGGGGGACTTTTTCGAGGCAAGAGAAGTAACACATGACATCTTTCTCCCTCAATTAAAATGTGACTTGGTTCACCGGTAAAAATGCAGTGGGCGATGGAAAAGATCGGGAGTCAAAAAGGAAGAGGAGGTGGGTGGTCCTATGAAAGCCCCGCTCTAGGTTCCCATTTTCAGGATTCTTCCCTTTCCCCACCCACACCCAGCAGAGTGGTGTCACAGCAATCTTGCAAAACCTAACAGGAGCGCTTCTCTTTTCTCGCTCCCCTGCCAGGCCAGTCCCCACGGCGGGTCCCCAAGGTGCTCAAACCCACCGGCAGGAAGGCGCGCGGAGGGGAGGGAAAGCCGGGTGCGCAGAACCTGGCGACCACCCCCGCCGCGGTCTCCGGGGAGGCGACCGTCCCCGCATCTCCTGGGCGGAGCTGCCCACCGCCGTGGGGGGAAGGGCCGGGAGGGATCGCCCGTAGGAAGCCGCTCCCAAAGGGAATTCTCGGCCCTGCGCCTCTCGTCCGAACCCAGAAAGAGAAGCCAGGGAACCAGGGAGGCCCAAGCTGCTTGCCCCACCCCTCAAAACCCGGCAGGGCGAGGACTGACACCGCTGGCGGCCACATCTCGCCGGCCCATTCATCTCTCGACCTCCTCCCTCCCCCGCCATTTTCCTGCCTCCGCCTCAGTTTCCCCACCCTCGCCCGTCAGCCCCCTTACCCCGTGCCACAGTCCACCACACAGGCCGGCAGCCGTCCCGCCATCTTCCTCCTCGCCTGCTGCTGCCGCTGCCGCTGCCGCTGCCGCCGTCTGCTCCGTGCTGTTTGCGGCCAGAGATTGGCAGCAGGAAAGAGGAGCTATCTGACCATCCACAGCAGGGCCACCCTCTCCGTCCGGGGGGGAGCCGGGAAGCCGAAGCAGTAGCGACAAGGCAGCAGGCTCGGTCAGCGGCTACCACTTCCGCAACCCAGGCCGGCAGGCAGTCCCCGCCCTGCCCCGCCGCGGCCTCCTCCCCCTCTCTTCCCTCCTCCTCACTCTTGCCCCCACCCTACAACTTCTTTCCCTCACGCCGTCTTTCCTGGGGAAGCCAAGATGGCTGCCGGTGCCGACGCCCCGGCCAGGACAGGCCCAGGTCGCGAGCGCTCCCCCTTCCGGCTCCGAGCGGGAGGGGCAACAGAGCATGCGCGGTGAGGTGCAGCCAGAGTCCGCCGCTCCCTTCCCGGCGTTATTGAAGTCCACCTCGGGTTTTCTGAGAGGGTAGGGGCGGAGAAGTCCGTCCGAACCTCCAGTTCTGCTTCTGAAGCTGGAAGAGGGTGATAGTTTCAATTACTTCTCCGCTAGATTGAGGAAGGATTGGAACTGCTTCCCGCTACCGCAAAAGACTTTTCCAGTGCCCCGGGGGGGGGAAATGGCCTAATTGAAAACATTGCCAGCGGCATACAATTCTAGTAACTTGAGTGACTGCATTTTTGAATGGAAAAGAGCGTTATACGTGTGGGTGAGCAGTCGGGGACCGATGAACAAAGGCTTGCACCCTGACTCTTCTGCCTTTGTGTAGAGGTTTTGTTCACTTGTAAGTATTGCTAGTGTTACATCCTTTACATTGTATCCCATACCTCCCCGCCAGAGAAGGCCTTAGCCCACAGGAAGGCAACTCCCTGGGAATATTCTACGTAATACACAAATAGGCTTTTATTCAGTCTTTCAGAAGATAACAAAGATTTGCCCCTGGAATTTGAATCTGCTATCTACTAGCAGGGTTATAGCATAGATTAAAAGCCAAAGTTTTGATTTAAAAAACAGGTTAAAAACATCCCCCAGAAAAATGGCTTTCAAATTGAAGTGTGCATTGGAATTATCTGCAAGACTTGTTAAAGAGTTTTCTGTTTAATTGATATGGTGTAGGGCCTGGTCATTTGCTTTTCTCCTAAGTTACCTGGCAATTATCTGGGATCCCACTTGAGGAACTTAAAGGTCAATAACTTTCCTCTTCACCAAGCTTATCATTCCATAAACTACAGTGGGCTTACTCATGTGAAGGTAAAATAAAAACATTTTTTTCTAAGAAAGAATGTCTTCTTCAAAAGATCACATAATAACGGCTTTAGACTGGCGGGGAGAATGGAATAGAGATTTTTCGTTTTGCATTTAGCTATGGCTCACTGCTATGGCAGAGGTTATGTTGATGCTGAATATTCCCTGAGCACAAAATAAAGTCTCTGCTCTCAAAGCTTACAGTTTAGTGAGGAAAGAGTTTGAAAAGCAAGAAAGCACGGGTTAGTGAGAAATGGAGATGAGGACTTAATGGGAGAAGCAGAAGATGGGGAAGGCATCCTTGACACAGCAATTAAGAACTAAGTTCTGAAACATAGTAGATCAGGAGAAAGGCTGAGGATGAACAGAAACCTTCCAGGAAGAAGAGCAGCGAGTATCAAGGACCTGAGGTGTAAAAGTGCTCAATTTCTTCCACAAAGACCCACATGGTCAAAGTGAAGTGAACCAGAGAAGATGCATTGGGAGTGGAATCCTGAAAGGAAGAATAAAACAATTAAAGGATTTATGGACTTTTCTAAGCACTTTAAAGTTTAGGCTAAAAGCGACTTAGAAGCCATCAACAAGGTCTAAATGGGAAATATGGCTGCTTTATTTGGGAATTCCACAAAGTGAAAAGTAAGTGAATGGTCTTACATATTGTGGACTGGAGTCCAGTGAAAGAAATATGAGATGAAGCATACAGATGGAATCAATAAACGCAGAAGGGAACATTTAAGGGCATCGTCATCATCAGTTAGTGTCCTCCACATGTACAGTTACTCACAAAAAGGAAAGAATCCACAAGGGTTGCTTTTTGCAATATTATATCACTAGAAGACTGACAGAAGTGTTCTTTGTTCAGATTCATAATTGTTTTTTTCCCTACATATTAGGAGAAGATTCTAGAGCATCATTCTTAATGGCCATTTCCACTATTAAGGTGTTTAAGATCATATGGGAGAACATGCCTAAATATTGACTTGACAGAGAGGAATGTGGCTTGTTTAGGACAGAGCAAATGGCTGTTTCCAGCAACTACAAAAGGAGTCAGATCTAGAGTCAGAGTGGGAACTTGAGCAGGTAGCCCAAGGAAGCCCACTCTGGTAGACCTTACATGGTTGCTTATAATCTGACCTTAGATGGGTGTGCAGAGAAGGATGGGAAACTGAAATGTCCCAGAGATTAGCAAGTGACATTAAGATTGAAGAGGACCCTGAGGAGGAAATGACAATGTGGAGAAACCACATCCCAAAAGAAAAGTACAAAAAATTTGCTATGCAGGAATGCAGGCCTGGTATTGCAAGAGTCTCCCTTTTTTAAGGGAAGTCAGAAATCTGTAATTTTATCTGTGGGTATCTGAGCTGTGGTCTGCCAGTTTTCACCTTCTGATTTACAAGGCACACTAACATTTATTTGCTTATTACATTCCTATATGAAGCTCACTGCAGTACTATGTCTGTTTTGTAGACATGAGAAATGCTTCTACCATAATCTCTTTCATGTAGTCAGTATTGTCTAAAGGCCATGACCTCGAGAAGCATTTGGAAGCTTCTCATTAGAAGTGTCATCTGCACTTGTTCCTCAAATTGGTCTACCCAGACACTTCTGCTTGCTTAAGTCACCTTCTACTTCCTGCTTGCTACATGCCAAATTGGTCAGGTTCTGTACTACTGCGGTGGCTCAACCTTCCTGAGTTGTGCAGCGCCTTTAGATGCACATCCTGCCAAAGCATTTCTGATCAATGGTTTGCATATACACCCTTCCTGCTCGCCCTCCTCTAAGCACAAAGAAGCAGATGTCAGAGCTATGGGAGTCTTAGAGATAACTTATTAGATATGAAAAGGAAAGGAGCGAATGGTGGGGTTTGTTCACCTGCCCTACATCCATTATTCCCTAATAGCACTATGGTTTCTTTTTAGGTCAGGTCAGCTAGGTGCTTGATTCTTGTTAGTTTCCAAGTGTACTTCTCAACCTTTCAAGCATTTGTGAGTCTTAAGATACTTTGGCAAGCACCTCTCCTTCCTGCATTTATATAGGTACTGCTCCTTTTTCCTCTTCCTAATAAACCTTCCCTTTTAACATGTAACAGAAAAGAAAAAAAAAAAAGATGTCTTGGCAAATATTGGCCCTTTATTAGCAGACTCAATTTTTGGAATTGGCTGAAAGTTTTTTTTGTTTGTTTTCCAGAGCCATGTCTAGTACATAAAATGGCTGATCAACTATGGTTCTGCTTTTTTTAAATAAAAATTTTATGTGACTATAAAGTAATAAAACTAGTTTTCTATAGGTGACTTACAAAATGTCTGTAGCCATGTTTCTAAAATGAAGTTTTAGAAAAAATTTTACTTAGTGGCTACATCCCTGGAATAAAGATGTTATACTCACTATATCTTTACTTTAAACAGAAAATTTATTTCATCTGGTGAAAATGTCTGTGTAGTGTTTGAAATGTGGTGAGATTCTCTACCCCTACTACAAGCAAAATATAAGTTAATTTATAACTCAAATTGAAAGTCAAAGAAGGTTAGGCTTTTATTTACCGCCCACCATCCTCCTCTTTGTGTATTTGTATAGATACACACACACACACATATATGTATGAATGTTAAATAAAAACAATTTCCAGATAGAAGATATAAATCTTCAATGTGGAATAAAATCCATTTACTTATCTGTGACCTGGTAAGCTGTCTCTGATTTGCTGTCTCTCCAGCTTCTCCCTCAAGCATTAGCCAAATCAGCTGTCTGGTCTTATTCATACACACCCAAGCCAGGCCCACTTTCATCAGCTCTTCAGACTTCCCAGCAATCACTAGTTATTCCTGAACAGTTTATATCTCGTCTCCTTAGGAAGCCTTTCCTAACCTCACTATCTGAAATAACCTGCCTCACTTTACCCAATCACTGTATTTTAATTCTCTAGTGAAATACTTTATAAGTTCATTTGGTTAGTGTGCATATTTTCCAACTAGGATTTAAAGAAGGCCTGGCACATAATATGGATTCAATAAATATTTGAGCAAATCAGTTGAATAATAACAAAACTATAAATATATTAGAAGAAATTTTGAAGGAATATTTTATAATACAATATTTCATTATATAGTATATTTATGTAAAAATATATGATATATATATATTTAATATAATATGCCCATCTCTAGGTGGGTGAGATTTTTCTTAGTTAGAAACCTACAAACAGGCCCTCCCTGGTGGTGCAGTGGGCTAAAGCACAGCACTATGAAGCTATCCTCAGCCACTGCAGCACATGTTTGATCCCTGGCCAGGAAGGTGACCCACATGGCAGGGGCAGACCTCTCCTAACCCGCTGACCTGTTCTGCTCCCCACTTTCTCTGGTGATTCCTCTCACCACCACTACCACGCCCATACCCCTGTGTCTCTGGCCTGTACCCCAGTTCTTGTGTACATAAATAAATCTCTAAATAAAAAAAAAAAAACAACTTGGGTGTAGGCTGGAGTTGCAGGGAGTGACAAAGTGGGAAGCAAATCAGGTGGATTTACTATGACACACTTCTGAGTAGTAGGGAGCAAACTCATGCCACAGAGGCTGGGGATAGCTCTTGATAGTGCAGTCTTTAACCCCTGCACCACCAGGAAGGCCTTGAAGGAAATTAAATGGAACTTTAACAAAGAAAAAGAGGTGTTCGTTACTGGCAGTAAAGGAAACACAAATTAAATGTTGACAGCATTTATCACTCATCAAATTTACATTTAAGTGAAGAAAAAATATCCTGATTATTATAAAGAAAAAAAATGGATGTGCATTAAACACTTACTTCTTGGGAATATGAATTGCCTCAACACACAAAGTTCTCTATTAGAACTTGTATGAGTCAGTTTTAGAAATCCCATTTTGGTGAGTCCTAAAAATTTTTGAAGTACTGATGTCAGAAGGAAAGATTATGATCATTAATTATTTTTTAAAATTTGAAAATTTGGAAATAGATCTTTTACTTCAATTGCCTCTATGACCAAGGGAATCTCAGGTTTTGTTTTAACTTAGTAAAAGGAGAGCCTAGATCTTGAGAGGCACTAGAATTCTTTAACATATGTCTGTATTTTGTCTTTTAAGGTTTATTTAGTTATGCTTACAGAACTGGGGTACAGGCCAGAGGTATAGGGGGTGAGAGAATACACCGGAGACAGAATAGGGAGCAAAACAGGAAGATGGATTGAAATGCACAGCTGAGGAGAGCAATGGGTGAGTCAAGGGAGGTCTGCCACACCATGTGGGTCAGCTCCCTGATGGGGCTTGAACTTGTGCTACAGTAGCTGCAGATAATTTCATAGTGCTGTGCTTTAATCTGTTGTGTCACCAGGGAAGTCCCACATATGCCTGTATTAATCTGAGGAATATATAGTAGAGATTGATATTCATGCTTTCTCCTTATTAACAGTACCTGGATTTTATTTAGGTGCCCAAAGACTGCATTTCTGTATTTCACTTGCAACAAGGTGTGGCTATGTGACTGTGTTACGGCCAATGAGATAAAGCAATAGTTAAATAGAACTTCTGAAACATAGCTAAAGAACAAAGAACACAGACTCAATTTGGAGTACATTTCCTTTTTTTTTTCCTTCACTTTCTTTTCTTTTTAAAGATTTATTTTATTTATGTATACAGAACTGGAGTACAGGCCAGAGAAGCAGGGGCGATGAGAGGATTCACCAGAGACAGAGTGGGGTACAGAATAGGCAGATGGACAAAGTATACTGCTGAGGGGAACAGTGGGTGAAACAGGAGAAGTCTTCAGTGCCATGTGGGTCACCTCCCTGGCCAGGGTAAAAACTCATGCTGCAGTGGCTGCAGGAGCTTCACAGTGCTGCGCTTTAACATGTTGCACCACCAGGGAGGCCCCCCTCGCCTCCATTTTCTTCCTGACCTAAACACAAGCAGTAGATGAAGCCATTATGAACAACTAGCTAGATTTGAGATAGATACCTTGTCCTAAGGAAGCTGAAACAGAAAAATAGACACAGCTCAGGTCACTCAGGACCCAAAAGAGTCAAGTAAAGCTAGCTCATCCACTTCCAAACTTAACTTTATATGTGAGAAAAAAATAAGCATTAGTATTAAAGTCAATGTAGTTTTGCATTTTCAATTATATGCAACTAAATTTTATTCTCATTGATAACATTATGTTAAAATGCTAAGCATAAAAAGCAAGTTGCTAAATAATATCAGCAGGATGTAAATTTAAATGCTTATAGGTAATAGGGTAGTAACATAAAAATGTAGAAAATAATAAAAATGAAAAGTCCTGGGAAACCCCTGTAGCATCAATAATATCACCATTTAGGTGATATGTACTCATCTTCCAATTTTTGATGTTGCATTTCCCTAATGTTTTGCAAACAAACATTTTCCCATTTAGTTTTCTGGCCACCTATTTGTGGCCTTTGAATTGTATATGATCTTATATTTGGGAAAATACTGAAAAGGGAGGTTTAAGGATGGGGAGAAAGGAAGTAAGGGTGGGTCCCATGTATCTATGGATTATTATATATGGTAGAAAAATAAAAATAATATAAAAATTTGCACATGGAAACCTAAGAGGGATGAGATAGGAGATTATTAATAATTTTTTTGCTATAGCTTTGTGTTTTCTTTTTACGATTAGTATATATTCATTTTATAATTTAAAAAAAATCAATATAAAGGAAAATTGTTGAGTAGTTGCCCACACTGGCAATCTAATAGGATTGCCACACATAATGAGAGAAAAGTTTCAGGATAATCCAATTTGAGCAAATTCAATATGTCTTA
Source organism: Condylura cristata (assembly GCF_000260355.1). NCBI lineage: Eukaryota > Metazoa > Chordata > Mammalia > Eulipotyphla > Talpidae > Condylura > Condylura cristata. The sequence goes on along the minus strand of NW_004567103.1, from coordinate 76,156,061 downwards.
CTTTAGGCATTAATATATAAAACTAGAAAAAAACAGATTGAGAAGCAAACACAAACGTATTTTAGGTTGCAATGACTTTATTAAATGTAGCTGAACTGGATGTCACCTACATATGCAATGGCCAGCTGGAAGAAAAGTGCTAGGAAATAGTACCTTGATTATTTTCAAATTAAAAAAAAAATGCATTCTTATTTCTTTGAATTTATACTGTGGTCCAAAGTATACATTGCATTTAGTTTAATATATCATGTCATTTTTTTTTATTAAAACAGTTACTAGTTTTAGCTGCTCAGATTTTTAAATATTCATTGATTTTTTTTCCCTAGGGAAAAAATATGTATTTGAAAATGTTCAAGCTTCTCATCTCAATCTAAAACTGTATTTGGTTCCGGTTTGATGAGAAGAAACTGAATTGTGAATACATTTTTTCTGACACATCTATTTTCATCTGTTGGCAAATTTGACAGACTGTGACAGTTCTCACATATTTTAAACAAGTCTCCCAATTACAGAAGAGTCTAATAATGATAATATGATAAATAATAAATTATTTGACTATTTTGAGTTCATCCAAAATGAAGTTCTTTTATAAAAAGTGAAGTTTATCAAACTTTCCCCTCATGCTTCCTCCCACCTCCACTCCAGTCCCTCAGGCACAGCATGAACCATTGCAACATTTGTGCCCACAGAACTGTGATCCTTAAATAGCAGTCAATTGCTCTAACACTGTGTCTGTGTTTTTTTCATAGAAAATTAATTTTGCAGAAGTGACTTAGTATAACTCCCCAGTTTAGCATGTGAGAAAAGTATGGTAAAGAAAGTTGACTAATTTAAGATCTCACAACAAACTGGTAAAATACTTAAAATTTGCTCTAGCATTTCAAAGAAGGTAAATGTATTGATAATCCAGACTACATTTGTGGAATATAACAAATCTATTGATGTTATAAAATTTGTCAAGTACTACTATACAAATGCAAGCCAGCTTAAGAATATAAAGGATTTTTTTCAGAGTGAGTGGAACTCAAAAGTGTAGATTCAAAGGGATAAATTTGATTCAAGCAGAATTCGATGCAAGATTCAAAAATATCAGTCTCCCTCGCTTTCTCTTTTGACTCTGTTTGCCACAGCGTTGACGTCAAGCTCAGGCAGCCTTATTCACACAGGCAAAAATGGCTTACAGTCTAACTCCAGTGCAGAAAGTGCATCTTTCTTGTTGGTCCCAAAAAAGGACTGGGAGTAACTCTTATTGGCTGATTTGGACCAAATGACCTCCTTGAGGACTTCACTGTGACTCTAGCAGGCCAAACCTGGGTCACATGTCCCCAAGCCCTAACTAGAGCCACAATACACAGAACATGGAAGAGATGTCATCAAAATGGGAAAAAAAAATAGTATATATTATCCAAAGAGAGGTAATGAATATAACACAAGCAAAGTTTATTAAAATTTATATTTATATTTACATTGAATTGTAAACTGATACAACTAAATGTTAATTTCTTGCTTATTGATTGGGGTTCCTAACATTTCAATTTTAATAAGTATTATCAATACTAAAGAGAAGAAAAAAAAGAGTAAAAGCAGATAAAAGAGAAACACACTGAAAAATATTGCTGACTTTGTAATGAAAAACAAAGATGTGTGTGTCTACAAATGACTACAAAGGCAAATGAAAAATAAAATGCTGGACATCTGCCAAACATTACATTAATCTAAATGCTTAATCATTCCCTCAGTCCTGTACTGTGAAAGCAATCATTATATTTTTGCAGTAGCATTTATTTATTTTGGTTTCCATTTCATCTCAGATGCTGATGAACTGGTGCTAGCTACATTTGATTTAATTATTCTATTGGAAGGCATATAGTTATTCAGTTCATAAAGAATAATCACAAGGCCATTTTTTTATCATTATGTAACTAGAATTCTGTTCACCCATTTGTCCTTTCATTCCTTTATTTGTGTTATGTGCCAGTTATAAACCAGGAACAGGTTTGATACTAAGATTAGAGTTGAGTAATTTGCAGCCCCACCCCGGAAGAAGTCAAAGTACAGTAAAAGAAACAGAAGTAAAAATTGAAGTATACCATGAGAAGGAATTTATGATGGACTTTACAAGCAGAGTAGGACTCATAGTTCACTGAGCTGAGATCAGGGAAGGTTCCAGAAAAGGCAACTTAGAGAATGCTTTCCAGGGGATTAAAGGAGGCAAAAGTTAATTCTGAAGAAAATAGCATACATAATGACATGGAGACATTAAAGCAACTGAGGAGTTTCAGAAATGGCTTACAACTGCGACTGTGGCTGCAGGAATCTCTGTGAACAACTGTGTGGGAAGCCTGGACTTTATCTTACAGTTCTAAAACCCTGATCTCCCACTGACAGTAAAGAGCCATCTGGAGTACTTGCTAAGAATATGGATCACCCAGGCCCTGCTTCTGGTACTGGAGGAATCTGGTTTTTTAAAAAAAAAAAAAAAAAAGTTTCCTGCGTGATTCTGGAGCACATCCAAATTTGAGAACTACTTGGTGTAGGCAATAGGTTAGAGACCCATCAAAAGGAACTAAGAAAGAGAGCTACATGTTTTAGAAAGATAACCCTTCCACCAGTGGAAGGTTGCAGTAAAGCAGTTCAAAACATGAGATGCAGAGACCTGAGAGGAGGCCCCTGTGATAGAACAAACAGAATGAGTGAGCATCTGTCCTGTGGCTGAGGCAGTGGGGGGTGCAAAGGAGGCGAGTGTTCAGAGATGTTTCTGAGAAGTGTAATCTACAGGACTAGATGATCTGTTTGATGTGGGAAGTGAAGTGGTGCGAGGGGTGGGAAACTCAACTTTGTGAAGTGTGCCCTTGAGAACTGGGAGTGAGGTAAGCAGGAGGTGTGGCTATGTATAAGGCAGAGTGAGATTATCTTAAGGTGGGAATCCAGGATGCAGTTTGCACTGGCATGGGGCCAAAATTTGGGACTGGGCTAAAGGAGAGCTCAGGCCTTCTAACTCTCAGGTTAAAAATTGACTCAGCATTTGTCCTGTGGGGATACCTTTCTTTGTGTCATGTGTGGGCCCTGCCCATGGCCATGCCTTGAGCTTTCTCTCTAGTTTATTAACACTCCCAAAATAAGATTTATGTGAATCTATAATGTTCTAAGGGTCTAGCCTAGTAATTGTACATATTTGACTTGAATTTCTAGGTGAATGAATTTTATTAATTTCCTAGATAATTACAACAGCCTCTTTGCATCTGTCTAGGCTCTGAGCCTCATTTGTTTGCGTGTGTATGATTATATAAACTTGTGTTTCTGTGATTCTACATGCTGCCTTTATTACTTTCCAAAATGCACATTTTTATGTTGAATAACAGCATGTAAAATGCATTGCTTTCTTGCAAACATTAATTATAGCCAGATGCCTGTGTAATTAGGGAAACAGCCAGGCATCTTCTGCAGCTATTAATTTATCCACCAGAAAGTGCTTTATTAATAAAAAAAAATTTTGAAAACTTTCTATCCAATTAATTAAAGACCAGGAATAATTTTCTTTCTTCTTCTTTTTTTTTTCTTTAAAGATTTATTTATTTGTGTATATAGAACTGGGGTACAGGCCAGAGTTGCAGGGGCAGCGAGAGGCTTCATCAGAGACAGAGTGGAACGCAGAACAGGCAGATCATTGAAGTACACTGCTGAGGGGAGCAGCCGGGCTGTCAGGAGAGGTCTGCCATGCCATGAGGATCACCTGGGGGAGGCAGGGATGGAATTCTTGCTGAAGTGGCTTTAGCTTCTTAGTGCTGTGCTTTAACCCGATGTATTCCTGGGAGGGTCCAGGAATAATTTTCAATTCAGTTATCCAAATAAGCTCATAGGGAACCTATGAGGTTATTTTTTAGTAGAGTTAGGTATGATCACTTTAAAGTAGTTATCTTTTCTTACATGGTGCTGCGTGGAATTACTAATAGTGACTTTATTGGAAACCCAAGGAGTCACTGCCATGAAAAGTACACAAATAGAAAAGAACAGAAAATGTAAGACTAACCTGAAAATCACATTGCTCTTTTTTATAAGCTTTTATTCTAGTCATTGTTTGGATGATTTCTTTTTTGTTCACTCCCCATTTGCCTTCCTAATTGCAATTAAGTATCCTCTAGTGTCAACAGAAATATCCTATTTATAGCATCTCAAATGAACAAAAAACTCAAATAGTTACAACTTTTACTTATGTAATCTACTTACATGAGAAAGAACTATGACAAAGAAACTTATATCAGTGATTTCAAAGTACAATTTGTAGATGTGGGAATAAACTTCAGATAACCAAAATGTGTAGATTGGTAAACACTAAGAAAAGTATTTCTTTTAGATTCAGATGTTTACATTTCAACTGGTTATTTGGAATGAATGTCTACATATAAATAATTCACTATATATCTTTAAGCCCATTTGACCCTTTGTTACTTACTTCTTTGTTACTTAATTCTTTGTTACTGCCCCCTTGATATGGCATAATTAACATGAAAATCTATAACTCTCTGTTTCCAATGAGACTGTTTCATGCTTCTCTATTTATAATTTAAGATGCTTTTGTGCTAGTTCCTTATATTGACTGGACTTCTGTTTATGACCCTGTGTATTGCATACAATATACAATAACCATTGTACTTCACTAGCCTTGTTCGGCCCCTGGTTTAGATTTGCTTCTCTGACTTGCTTTGACCATTTGCTATGCAAAATCCAGTAAAACAAACTGTAGTAGTCTTAATTTGCTTATCATATGTCTTCTTATTCTCAGATCCATTCATCCCTTGCTCTTTTCTTGCTCTGTCTATACCTAAGGAAGGGAATCGATTCTTGCCAACTCCATTTGCTAGAGTCACTTGCCTTTGCACAAAAGGAATCAGGCAGGACAATCAAAGATAAAACGTAAAGTAGGGGCCTCTCTGGTGGTACAGGGGTGAGTCTCAATATTATCACGTTATCACCCCTGTCCCCTGAGTTCGACCCTTGGCCAAGGAGCTAATGCACAAGGTGCAGCAGACCTCTCCTGTCTCTCCCAATGTGTACTTCAGTAGATGCACCTGTTCTGCTCCCTACTCTGTCTCTGCTAAATCCTCTCATTCTCTGCACCTCTGGCCTACACCACAGTTCTTCTATCATAAATAAATATATTTTTTTTAAATAGAGGATAAAGTAGCAGCACTGTCAGAAAAAAATGAAGCCAAGGTATTTTGCCCCCTTCTGTGATTTGAGCAGCTTCTTCCACTATACTTTCTTCTCTACAATTCTCATTTTAATCCAGTCAGAAATAGTGGCTCTAGGCTCCAGTGTTGGCCTCTCCAACTTTGGAGAAGGATGGTAGAAGCTTCTTGCTTTAGCTATTCTGGCTTGACATTCCATCTCCAATTTGGCTTTCTAACTAGTTCCTGGTAGCTAGCTCCGATTATTAAATTCCTTCAACAAAACTAACTGACTTGATTTCTAACTAAACCCCATTTCATACTTAGGAGAAAATACTTGGTAAAGTTATTAGAACATAATGATTGTCATCATCACACAAGAATTTGTGTAGGTGTTGCAAAGCTCATATCCCAAAATGTCCAACAGAGATATAAAATAACTAATGAACATGTATGGTATAATGCAAATAGAGTCATTTAATTTTTTAAAACCACTTCCATTTAGTACTTGTCGTCATTCGTTAGTAATCTCCCATCAATAGGGAAACCATAGGGAATGGATCAGAATGAACAAAGAATCATGCCCACACAGAACCCAAAATAGCTCCAAGTAGATGTGCCTGCACAAAAGAAAGAGACATGTAATCAGCACAGGAATAGGTAACAAAACACATTGATCCCTATTAATAATGTTAAGAAAAAGGAAGGCCCCTGCCCCGCTTGCTCAGCTCTGACCCTTAGAAAACATTCCTGCACACTCTCTCTCTCCCTCCCTCTCTCTCTCTCTCTCTCTCTCTCTCTCTC
>NW_004567103.1:76142358-76149989 GCF_000260355.1 Condylura cristata | reverse complement strand
TCTCTCTCTCTCTCTCTCTCTCTCTCTCTCTCTCTCTCTCTCTCTCTCTCTCTCGTTAATTTGGCTACTTGTATTTAAGTACAGTAGCCAAGCTTTTCTCATGAGAGTGTCCAGAACTGTTGTCCAATGGCCTAAATGGTGGCCTGGGAGTGATCTGTCCTTTAAAAACAGGTTTTAAAATCAGAGTTTTGCACTCTATTAAAGCTTGAGGCTGTTGTTTCATGATTTTGGAAGGATTCACTTCATTTCTAGTTTCCAAGAAAATCCTTTGCTGGTTTTGTTAAGGTACAGCAAAAGTAGAAGCCACATCAATCAGGGACCAGTCATGCATTAGTTTCCTCAGGTAGTCCTAACAAAGAATCACAAACTAGTGAACTAAACAACAGAAATCTATTGTCTCATAGTTCTGGAGGTAATAGATCTTAGAGCCAGGTGTTAGCAACTTCCTCTTGAGAGCTATAAGGAAAGAGTCTATTTCAGGCCTCACTACTAGTGTTTGGCATTCTAGTGGCACTCTTTGGATATTCTGAACTTGCATCATCCTGATCTCTGCCTTCATCATAAACATTCTCCTGGAGTGTGTGTATGTCTGCATGTGTGTGTTTGTGTGTATACCCAAATTACCCCTTTTTATAAGGACACCAGTCATATTGTTTAGTGTAATGATTCATTTTAACAAAACCTCTATAAATACCTCATCTCCAAATAAAGTCACTTCTAAAAAGTGACTCTTAATAAAGTTAGGCTTCTACATAACTTTTGAAAGGGATACAATTCAACCCATTATAGGCCAAGTAAGCAGATTAGCTCAGGATTACTTGCTGAACTCACCTCTCCTACCCATCTAGTCGCTGTCTCCACAAAATGCATATGACAGAAACTGTGGTCAGGAAAATTTACAGTAATCCCATTTACATTGAGATATAATTGACCAACATTGTCCTTGTATATTTATGAAGTACAGTGGTCCAAAAGGATATAAAGCAATGGCAAGAAACTGATAACATTTAATATGTTGTCTTAGGAAATACCTCACAAGCTACAAGGAATTACAACCATTTCTCATTTGTACATAAATGGAAACAGAACTTGATGTTATAACAAAATACTTACTAAGTAATCTTTGGTTTTCAATTATAAAAATTGCATTCATCAGACTGCTTTCATAAAAATGGCATTTTTTATTAATAACAAAATAAGACTGAATTATATACTTAGAACTACTGTAAAATCTCATATACTAGAAAAAGATTAAACACTCCTGAAGGGACTGAAAACTTGGTTGCTACTACCACATGACTTTCTTTTAAGTCTGCCCGCTCTAAAACTGCAGTTAGGAACCATTTGTGTTCCTAACTGAGGATATATATTTTTTTAAACTTAAAAATGTGGTATATGGTAGTATAACTATCATATCTTAAAAAAAAAATCAAACTGACTCTAGGAAATAAAAAAATGAGGTAGAGAAACTTGACTTTATTTGTTGCACTTTGAAATATAATCAAATCTCATTACTTGTGGTCACTATATTGTATATGCTGTAAGCACTGAATTGGCAAATGCTGAACCATTGCTCCTGGGGGAAATAGAAAATTAGGTTCTGCCAACCTCTAGTAACAACAGTTCTGTCAACTGAACACATGACCTTGTTTAATATGTGTTTCTGTTTAGAAGCAAAGTATTTAATACATATTGTTGATTCATTAACATTAACCTCACAGTCAACAATGTTGTAACCCATTTTGGAATGAAACTCACCTAACATTGCATTTTCTCTGCAGGCACTTCACAACCTTGTACTTAGGACAATAGACAACACTTCAACACTTGGTGTAGGGACCACTTTAAATAGTAAAGTCAACAACAAAAATGCTCAGAAATGTTGAATAGACTTCATTAAATAAACAGCAAAAAGAACATTTGCTTATAGTATAAAGCTGAAAGGAGAATGCAGTGTTGCCTTGTTCGACCTTCAATGGGAGGATATAAAGTCAGCAACTCAAATTTTTTGGCCACTCTATTTTCTGAGTATGACTGTGAATGTGCTATGGGTATTGATTTTGGAGTTACAAGTAATTTTTTAGCAAGTAAAGAATTCACAGATATGGAAACTTGAACAATAATGTATTTTGATCTGGTTCCCATTGCTCATAAACAAACAGACAAAATAAATAAAAACCACTTCAATACCTAATGAAATAGATTATTTAAATTTTTTTTTTTATATTTGTAATGTGAAGACTCTGAGCATTAGGAAGTACAACTAATCTAATGCCCAAGCCCTGCACTTATTCTCAGTGTAAGCGGGGCAGAGGGGCTGAATTTCTGAATGTTTCAGCTTCTTATTAATAAACTGATAATTTTTTTTAAAGATTTATTTATTTATTCATATAGAACTGGGGTACAGGCCAGAGATGCGGAGGGTGAGAGGATTCACCAGAGACAGAATGGGAAACAGAACAGGCAGATCGACAAAGAACACTGCTGAGGGGAGCAGCAGGCGGGTCAGGAGAGGTCTGCCACACCATGTGGTCGCCTCCTGGGCAGGTGGGAATCGAACTCATGCTCATGCGGAAGTGGCTTAAGCTTCGTAATGCAGTGCTTTAACCCGCTGCGCCACCAGGGTGGGCCCAATAAACTGATAATTTTATACATAACTACATATATAAACTCTTATAAATACAGTTTCTTTCTTTTAAAGTTATTTTTAGAACTCACATATGTAACACATTTAACTAGCATAGAAAAATATATAAGAAATAGGACTCTGGACAGATGGAGAAAAATGATGAAAGATGTTTCACTGTATTCTTTTTACATCTATTGTTTTTGAACTATGAAAGCACATTAATTATTTTAAAAGTTCAATGAAAACTTATAACGTTTAAAACATAGAACAAGAAAGAAAACAAAAATTGAACTTTAAGAATAAGAAGAAGAAAAGGAGGAGGAGAAGGGTAAAAGAGAACTAATAAGTATATTGTGTTCAGTATTAAAGGGAGCAAAATAATTTAAATTCAGACTATGACCATTAGATTGCTGGTTTTACTTACATATCTTTCAATAAATCATGTGCTTATTATACCTTATTCAAGACTAGAGAAAGTGCTAAGATAATATTCAATTTTTTTCCTAACGGCTGTGAAGTATATACTAAGTTGACTCACATGGAACTGCCAACATTCAATGATTTTTGACCTACAAAAATAGCAGTTTTGTATGTTCAAGCTAATGTTAAACTCCCATTAATGAAAAGCAACCAAGGTACACAAAAGTTGAGTAAGTGCCTAGGGCACATACAGTTTGCAAAAAGGAGTGCCAACCTGAACCCAGATCTCTTCTTTCCACTGTGCAGAGTGTATGAATTTCAGAGCATAAACAGAAATCTAGAAAAAACATTTAATTTTCTTTCCCTATATGAGATCTTAAATGTCACCAAGTGGTAGAGATTTTATATCAATTAAGTTAAGTTTTTCTCCTCTTGCCACTAACATTTCTCCTCCTTTCCCTAACATTGTGCCTGGATTCTGTCTTGGTCATTCATTCTCTTTCTGCTTTTTACTGGTAGCAGATGGCAAAACTGGGATCTCATTGCTTTTCTCTCAATTTTGAAGGGGAGAGGAAAGCATACATACTCTCTCAGGAAGGAGTATACCTTCAAGCCACTTCTCTGAATCTGCTAAGTCTACTTACCACTTGTTTATTTATTACCCTTACCAGTCCCAGGAAGTAGGAAAGCCTGGCTCTGGTATACTGTTCACACACCAAATTTGAATCCTTTCTAGGCACTGGATTTGAAATTTCAAGAGTTTAATCTTTTGCCTTTAACAGACCTTCAATCTCTTCCCAGTTTAAGATTTCAAAGTATATTTAAAAATGCAAAGGATCAGGAATCAGTTCTGTGTTTTCTTATGTTCCTCCTTCAATGCAATAAGGCAAATAATGAGTTGTCTGAAGGGAAGGAAAGGGTGGGGTAGAGATAAGAAGAAAGAATCCTTGGAAAAGAAGAGAGCATCAGTTTATGTTCAAAATATTGTCCTGCCAAATATTATATGTTGTATTTTTTTTCTCAACACATTTCAAATAGTTCTCAAACTTGAGGAGATTTAAAAATTGCCCAGAGGAATTACACAGACACCACATTATTTGAAGAAAACTACTCTGGACCCACAAAAACAGACTAACTGTATAGTTCCATCTTTTTTCACTGTAAACACATTCAAATGGAAGAACTTGAAACCTTACAATATAGAAAAGAATATTGAATCAAACAAATTTTCAATCTAGAGTTTAGTACCAACTTGAAATTGTTAGGATAGCAAAGCCTATGGTGACTGCAGCTCTGAGGGCCTCTTGCTTTGCCTGTGAAGCAATTCTTTTAAATACAGATAGGATTCCAAGCCATTATTTAGATAGAAACACATCAAAATGACACAAGAAATTAGAGAGGCCAGTCAGGCAAACCTCACTGCTGTGCTGCCATCTAAATTGCAAAGGAGAAGAGGGATGGGAAGAACAGTGTAATTAGAGGTGTTTTAAGCTCTCTCGTAGGAGGAACAGCAAAATATTCTATATTTGAAACTGTAGAAAGAACTTGCAGTTTGAAGGTGGTAGGGGTAAAGAAACAGGAGAAGGGAAATTCAAAGTAGGCACAATGTGTACTCAGACTCCCAGGGAAAGTACTGATCAGGCACCTCAGAAGCTGAGAAACAGTTCTGAGGAAAGAAATAGTGAAACAAGATTTCTCCAAAGAACAAGGAGATCTGTAAGATTGAAGAGAAAAAAATGAGAGATGGTGGGGGTGGATTACTGGGCAAAAAGAACTGAATGGAAGCAGATTGTATATTTCACGGGATAAAATAAAAATTGATTTTGTATAAGTAAAAATATTTTTGTAGTAGACTATCTTTAGGCATGCCAATAGTGCCTAATTTAAATTACACAGCTTTATCATATTCACTCTATATTTTTCTAAAAATATGTTAAAAAGAGCTACCCAACCTTCTTGGCCACAGTTCAGAGTACAATTTTGGAAGCTCATAGAGTCCTGGAGAGTTTCTACTCCTGAAGGCTAATTTTATTCTCTACCTGACCCTGCCAAACTGAGAAGATAAACATGAGTTTGTTTCTTTAGCAAGGAACAACTCTCAAAACTGCTCTTGTTCTTAAAGGAGAAGCAAAAATACTAATGTTTCAAATTTCTCTTGTAAAAGCTTTCTTCTTGTAGAAATAACTGTATGCATTTAAAGCACTTTCAGATGAGTGTCTCATTTGAATTTTAGTGAATTCTGTTGTAAAAGCATTTTATATATCACGTGTTATTACATACAGCTTTTTTCCACTATGAAAACCAATAACAAATTAGAAATGGTTAATTAGCTTCTTATCCCATACATACTCTCAGCCTTTCACTGTTTTCACTTAGTTTTTCTTTTATTTTTCCTGCTGACTAAGAGAACATTTTATGCTGTGTTCAGTTCTCTTGCCTCTCCAAATTTGTGGCCTTTCCCATAGCAAAGTAAGACTGAAACAGTCTATCTTGGGATAGATATCCGGCTCTCTATGACATTGCCAACTGCCAGGTCATTCATTGGTCATATGAGAGTGACAGTGACTTGCTACTGTTGAAGGGCATCAGGGACAAACAACAAAACTGTTAAAGCAGACTATACCTGGCTTTGAACCCTGTACTTAATAGTTACTGAATGCATGATGATAGCCACAAGTGGATATATCCTATCATACAGGGGAATCATCCATAGCTTATGTGACAAGGATTTTATCTTTTTGGGCTTTGACCTTGACAAACGTGAAGATGGGAATTATAGTCTAAAAACCCAAAATGATGTGTGAGTTGCCAATCTTTGACTGGCCCTAACCCTGCTGAAACCAGGTTATCTGTTGACACTTTAATAGATAACATAATTTTCATTAGGCAGGTTATGACCTGGTAGCCCAGCCTCAAAATAGTCCAAATATTTACCATAATCCTAAAGAAGACCATCTCAGTCTGCACTGTATTTCACAATAACAAATGCAGACCTAGTCAGTGAACCAACACCACTGAGACATTTTACTTTGCTAATACAGAATACAAGCAGTTTGAGTTTTAAAAGATCCACTTCCTATCACCTCTCCTAATACTATAGCCAAGAGGCTCCCAAATATGTTCCTCTGTCTGAGTCACTGTCTGGGTTATTCAGTACTAAATGTTAGGTTTAAAAAAAAAAGAAAAGATTTATTTCTTTATGCAAACAAGAAATGGAGTATAGGCCAGAGGCGTGGGAGGGGCGGGGGTTGTTAAAAGGTTTCACCAGAGTCAGAATGGGGAGCAGAATAGCAGGCTGGCTGAAATACATAGCAGAAATAGCTGTTGATTTTCTGTTCAAGGAGAGGACAACTGAAGAACTGGATTGGAAGGCAGTCAGTTGCTTCAACAGGACAACTGATTTCTCTGAGGTAGATGGTGACTTTCTTTACATGAGGATGTGTGGAATCTCCAGATCCTTTGTTCTCAGGGATAGTGTCTTGGTGCCCAGAGTTCCTTGTCAGCTAAGGGTAGGGTCATACAGGGGACATTTCACCAACAGTAAAATTCCTAGTATGAGAAAATAATGGGAAACTAGTATCTGTTGATGAGAACAGGCAGATATTAAAATAGAGATAAACTGCTAAGATAGAGATAATATGCTTTGACTGGCAGGAATAATGGAGCCCACCAGGCAATAGCTCCTAGGCACTCCAGCTTAGCTTACAGCCCTATTTCCCTCACCCATGCATGTACACTCTCAATGTATTTACCTCACCTTTGTATTCAATGCTAATAATACAAGACTGCCTTTGGGTTGAGGCTGCATATCATTTCTGGGGTACCACCATAAGCTTCTCATTGCTCTATGTGGACTTTGAGTAATCTTTCCCTCACCCTGCGCTGCTTCCAACACTGCTGCCCTGCAAGGTGACAAGATTGCATTGAGTACATAGGTTGGACAAATACTATAACAGATGCTACAGGTATAAAGAAAAAAGGAGTGTGGCCTTTATCAGAAAAACTTCAGCTTCTAGAAGGGAAAGACAAATGAAACACATACTGCAATACCTCATATTAGTGACTGGAGCTACAAAAGTGAATGTACATTGAGGTCGTAGAGGAGTCAACTCCGAAAATTTCACTCGGGGTAACACTGATGCAGGTTAGGATCTCCTTGTTGGTTCTCTCCAGTGGCTCTTTATGAAACAAAATGAAGGTGGAGTTTAATTTGTCTTTATTCTCTTACTTTTTATTTTTAAAGATTTATTTATTTTATTCATACAGAATTGGGGGACAAGCCAGAGTTGCAGAAGCAGTGAGAGCATTCACCAGAGACAGAGTGGGGTGCACAATAGGCAGATTGACAAAGTACACTGCTGAGGGGAGCAGCAGGCAGGTCAGGAGAGGTCTGCTGCGCCACGTGGGTCAACTCTGGGGCTGGGGATCCAGCTCAGTCTGAAGTGGCTGCTGCCAGCTTGCAGTGCTGCCTCCTAACAGTTGTGCCACCAGGGAGGGCCCATATTCTCTTACTTTTTCTTTTTCTTTTTTTTTTTTTTTTTTAAAGATTTATTTATTTGTGCATACAGAACGGGGGTACAGG
>NW_004567103.1:76138538-76141026 GCF_000260355.1 Condylura cristata | reverse complement strand
TTCATCACATGCTCGCTGCTCCATGTGGCTTCCTCAGGTCTCCTTCTGGTTCTCCATCCAGCTTCCTTCTCCTCTTCTCTCTTCTCATTCCTTCTCTTCTCTCCTTTTTCTCTGCTCAGCTCCACCCTCCTTCTGGGTGGGGCAGGGAATCTGGAACTTCCCTTTTTCCTAGGGACCACCCTGTTACAAGGGGAGCAGTGGGTAAGACAGGAGAGGTCTGCTGTACCATGTGGGTTACCTCCCTGGCCAGGGACTGAACTTATACTGTAGTGACTGTGCATAGCTTCATAGTGCTCACTTTAACACGTTGTTCCACCAGGGAGGGCCCTTTTATTATTAATTTTTAATCCTCTCACAGGTGTGGCGCTGTGAGAGGATTCACCAGAGACAGAGTGGGGAGCAGGACAGGTAGATTGACTGACATACATTGCTGAAGGGAACAGGGGGTGAGACAGGTGGTCTGTTCCACCATATGTGGGTTAGCTTCCTGGCCAGGGATTGAACTCAGGCCATAGCAGTGATGACACTGAGATTTAACCACTAGGCCACCAGGGAGGCTCCCCAAGATTTCTTAAAAGAAAAACTTCAAGAGGCCCAATGTTAGGGGCTTAGTATGCAGTCTATTTTTACTGTCAAACCTCCATGTAACTGTATAATTTCCAATTAGGTTTGCCCTTTAGAAAATCCTGCTGTTTTTTATTGCCATCTTTATTCCTTCACTACTCTCTTGATAAACTCAAGAGTATTTTCTGTTAATAGTGTATTTTGAGAACTCTCGGTTTCAAACTGTAGAATGCTGTCCCTTCTGGATATGCCTGTGAGTGACAGTGATCAAAGAAGAGATTTATTCTAGTTATGTTTTAACAGGAAATGAGTTTGACATTGTGTAAACGAATGGCAATTCCTAAACTGGTTCAGAGATTTGTTTCTGAACAGCTCCAGTTAACCACCCTCACCAGCTACTGCCATTTCATTGCCTACACCCACTTGTGGGGAGTGGGGCAACCTTGGTTGAATCTTACCTCACACCCCTTACTATCAGGCTACAAAAGCACCAGTTACTAACTTCAGTAGTTTTATTGTTAACAGGGTGGGGGCTGAAGCCAAAGACTGTTACAGGTGGTGCTTCCTGCCTGGAGGGTTGCTAGTGAGGATTGATAGCCACAGGCAAAACACAAACAAAAAACTGGTTCAAGTGGAGACTCTGATAAGAAATATAAGGGGCTGCAAAAACTGGTGATTTCAGCACTTTCCGATCTTCAGTGATTCTGGGGTCAGTAATTTCTGCCCCCTTCATGCCGACTTTCCAGAAGGCTGTTGTGGGCCTCTGAGGAAATGAAGAGGTTTCTAGTAGTCAACTTCAGAGAGGAAAAGTTCTGGGGCTCTACAAGTAGCCAAATGACTGAAAACTATTCCCAGCTTTGTTGCTGTTAAAGCCTGGAAGGAACTGTGAAGACCAAGAGTATATCACCTCCCTGAGCTGAGTAAATGGGGCCATTTGTCAGGTTGTTTAGCTGCTGCAGCTGCTGTTTTGAGCGTGACTTGCCTGATGCACTAGGGCATACTGGCAGCTCCCGTGAACATCTTCTGTTGTGTCTCCTTCTGTCTTCATGAGTGAGTTGGATCTTGGCTTATAGTCTGGCTGCCACGTGCTCCAAGCCCACACTGGCAGAAAGACACCATCCTGGGAGGTTTTGTGCTTAGGACTTGAAAACATTGGACAGTGCTTTGGGTCAGGTAAGTGGTGTCAGTAAATATGGTTTTCCCTGGCTTGTTAAATAAATCCCATTATTATTCTCTGAATCTGAGTAGTCCTGCAATGGTGCACACGGGTGAAAAACTCAGTGCCCAGTCAACTGTTTGAGCTCTGTCCTTGGCCAGTTTTAGTGCCCCTTGCTGCTCTGTATCAGTACCAATATAGAATATTTTCACAATCACTTCATAAACAGCAACCCATTAAAAAGTAAAGTTGTACATGGATCTCACCCATCCCTTGATACTTTATCATTAGTTGCCTGAGCTACCTTGGGACTAAATTATCCAGTTGTTCCTTGGACCCTTTAAGAGGCTGTCCATGTGAGTGCAGAAGGCTCCAAAAGAGACTTCAACTTTTCAGTAATATTCTTTTATTAAAAAAAAAAAAAAAAAGATGGGCCCTCCCTGGTGGTGCAGTGGTTAGGATGCAGCACTGCAAGCTAGCCGCAGCCGCTTCAGGTTGAGTTGGATTCCCGGCCCAGGAGGTGATCAACTTGTTGTGGCAGACCTTTCCTGTCTTGCCTGCTGCTCCCCTCAGCAGTGTATTTCATTGATCTGCCTGTTCTGCTCCCTACTCTGTCTCTGGTGAAGCCTCTCATCACCCCTGCAACTCAGGTTTGTACCCCAGCTCTGTATGCAAAAATCTTTTTTTAAAAAGATGAATGTTGATCACTCGTAATAAGGGAGATGCAAATTAAAACCACAATGAGATACCACCTCACCCCAGTGAGAA
>NW_004567103.1:76117126-76137790 GCF_000260355.1 Condylura cristata | reverse complement strand
TTCTGGGCACACATATTTTTATTAGCATCTACTTTTTAAACTTATTTTTATTTATCTGTGCATAGAAGAACTGGGGTATAGGCCAGAGGTGCAGGGGGTGAGAGACGGACTGGGGAGCAAATTAAGTGGATACACTTCTGAGCAGTGAGGGAGAAAGGAGAGATTTGCGGCACCATGTGGGTTAGCTCCCTGACCAGGGATCAAACTCATGCAAACGGTAGCTGGTGATATATTGTTAGCTCGAGACTTTAACCCCTGTGCCATCAGAATGACCCACAAATGACTTTTAAAACCAAACCCCTTGTGAAATTTTAGTCTATTTAGTAATAAGAAAAAATGAATGTCCTTATATTTATATCTTCATGCCTTCAGCTCTTTTAATTTGGTGCTTTCTTTTATGACTCCTGTTTCTGCTTCTCTCACAATTGTCTGTAAATATCACTTAAATGCTAGATTTTAAGTTTCTCCTATTATGCATGCTAGCTTTGAAGGATGATTTCCTTTGCATGAGCTGGAAATGGGTTCAATACCCAGATCTCTGCCCCTTCTTCCTTAATCTCCTTTCTCTGAAGTGTACTCCATACCATCAGATTTGCCTGTGTTCCCTCAGGTAAAATTCTTTTTCTACCCACCCAATAAATGTAGTAAGGAGACTCTTTCAGGAAATGTCCTCTTCAGTTTTAGTCCTTTATTTCTTTACATTTCTCAGATCCGTCTTGGTGTAAAATTAAAAATCATCTTCCTGATTCTGGCCTTTGGTGTATCCCATAATTCTTCTTATGGGAAGCCACAAAATTATGCTTTATCCTTTTATGGTATACTTTGTGCTGTATTAGTCATGCTCTTGCAACTTTTTGCTTGCCTTGCAGTAATATTTACCCTAACATCTTAGAACTTAAAAACAGTACTTGTATCCAATTCCCACTGGCTTACATGTTACTCTTGTAAATGTCTTTGTTAATAGACAGTCTTTAAAGATGTCAAAGTATGTGTCCAATATAAAAAATTATGTGCTGGAATGATAAAAACTGAATTAATGAGGGAAGCTTTTGTTCCATGATAAGCAATGAGTTGGAAGAGAAATAGAATGAGTCAGTAATATAGATGAATTAATAAAACTATCTTGTAAATGAAGGCAGTAAATATGTTACAAAGTTAAGATTTCATAAAGATTTGGTAAATGCATGTCTTCCTATATTAGTCTCTAATCTTGTTTGTCTGAACTATTATGCAGACTTAAAAAGAAAAATTTATTTATTCATGCATACAAGAGTTGGGGTGCAGGCCTGAGTTGAATTTGCAGGGCATAGGAGGAAAGGATTCACCAGACAGGTGAGGAACGGAACAGGTGGATTGACTGAAATACACTGCTTGAGGAGTGTATTTTAAATGTCATAGTTAATTCTACTTTTGGGAAAATGTGTGTGAATACATCTTGAAGTGATTAGGATAAGTGAAATAAGTCAAAAAGGAAAAGATAATTATTAGATAGTTTCACTTATTCGTGGAATATAAATAATCAAAGAAAACATACCATCAACAAACACAATAACTCTTAAGATTGTTAGAAGCACAATGGTTAGCCTAAAAAATGGGGCAAGGAGGGCCAAGGGACTATAGAGGTGCTGTGATAGTGTTGGCACTGCAGCTTTGGTGGAAGGTGAGTGAAGCACATACACATGCTAAAGGTGTGGAGCTGTGCTCCCAAATATATAGAATCATGTAAAATGACAAGTCCAAAAGAAAAAAAAAAAAAAAGCAAGACCATAAAATTTGGTTTAAAATGACATCATTAAAAGAGTTGTTATTCCACTGTGCTGGTCATTTGCACTTTGCATTGAAATATTACAGAAAACAAGGTCAAGAGAACTTTGGATGTAAAAAGGGGCCACCTATTCTGTACAAGGTGGGGAGCTGAGGATGCAGATTAATTTACTAATTAAGAGATAACAAAGGTACTTATCTATTAAGAAAGTTACTAAGAGCAACTAAAGTAGGAGCTAGCAACAATTACAATAGAGGAACTAAAATTGTGGGACATCCAAGTTGAGGGGGGAGGGTGTGAATGAACTCATCTCTCATCTTTCAGAATGGGAAGGAAGTCCACAGATACAATCTGACTTGATAAATAAAGAAGTGGTGATATGGCTGTATTACTTAGAGATAGGGAAGTAACTATCAAGAAGAATTAAAAACTGTAGCACTTAAAAGGTTAAACTTGATTGCTTCTCAAGTATAGGTCTAAGGCTTGGGTGGAAAGCAAAGGAGATGAGATAATGTCTAAAGGTAGCAACAATCAAAACATTCTTATATTTTATAATGCGCTCCTTAATGTTACAGACTTTTTTTGGTCATTTCCCACCCTTCACTTTAACTGAAACCAATTTTTGACAGATAACTTTTAAGTCCAAGCACCATCAGATCCAAGAAGATATCTCTTTCTTCAATGATCTGATCAAGTTACTGTTCATTTCTTAAGCAATGTCACCACCTTGCTAATAAATTACTTACATTTTCAACTTGTAATTGAGATCTTAAGCTTATCTTTTGTTTTTCTTTCCTGGATTCCTTCTTTTAATTTTTATGCTTCGCAAACATTTTGGAAATGGCATGTCTATACAAAAATTTGGAAACTACTTATGGAAAATTTGCTTCTGATAGACAACTGAGTGAAAAAACACAAAGGTCCTATAATTCAACTGGTTCAAAATATGCCTTTGATGAATACCTAGAAATAGAAAGTAGAGCCAGAAACTGGAGAGATGGAGAATAGAGAGTAACTGCTAATGGTTATTTTGAGGAGAGGAGTGATAAAAATTGTTTGGATTTAAAGATTACTGTTAATGGCACACCTTTGTGAATGTACTAAAATGATTAAATTGTACACTTGTTGGAGGTGAATTTTATGGCGCATGAAATATATGCAACTTTTAAAAGTCTATGATAAGTACTACAAGGGGGTAAATTAAAATGATAGTGTGTTAAAATTAAGGAATATTTCTTTTATCTTCTACTTTTCTGATGTTTTGATAAGATGTATAATGATGACAATTTCAGAATATTTTATTTTATTTTTTTGTAAAGATTTATTTATTTATCCATCAGTACAGGGGTACAACCCAGAGGGGCAGGGGCAGTGAGAGGATTCGCCAGAAACAGAGTGGGATGCAGAACGGGCAGATTAACTGAAATAAAATGATGAGGGAGCAGCAGGAGGGTCATGAGAGGTCTGACAGACCATGTGGATTACTTCCAGGGCAGGGAATGGAACTTGCACTGAGGTGGCTGTGCCTGGCTTGCAGTGCAGCATTCCTAACTCCTTGAGCCACAGGGAGGGCCCTCAGAAGTTTTTTTTTTAAAAAAAAGATTTATTTGTGCATATAGAACTGGAGTACAGGCCAGAGGCTCAGGGGCGGCGGGAGGCTTCATCAGAGACAAGAGTGGGGAGCAGAACAGGCAGATTGACGAAGTACACTGCTGAGGGGAGCAGCGGGGGGGTCAGGAGAGGTCTGCCACGCCATGTGGTCTCCTCCGGGGCAGGCGGGAATCGAACTCATGCGGAAGTGGCTTTAGCTTCTCAGTGCAGTGCTTTAACCCGCTGCGCCACCAGGGACGGCCGCCCTCGGAAGTATTTTAAAGTCACATTAGTATTAGAATTAGTACCATCTCCATGTGTTTAATTTTTTCTTCCACTTCCATAACACTTCTTTTTTTCTCATTTACAATAGATAATTGTTTACATTTAATCTGTTTTCTTTATTACTTTATATTTGGCGTTCATCATTTTGATGCTTTCAAATCTTTCCTTGTGATTTGTTCTTTCTGCTCTGTTTTCTTCATTCACTATCACACTTTGCTGCTGTACTGGGAAGTTCTCCCTGAAATAGATACAAAGGCCTTAACCAGTGACTTTGCATCAGGAGAGTTGGACTCTTTGGCCTTGAGTTATTCCTTAGTCTGTCAAAACTGGAAGAGATCTGAGGAAAAAGAGAATAAGAAGAGATGAAAGTCATATTTATTGAGCTCTTTCTATGTCAGACTTTGTGCTTGCATTTTCTCAATGCTTCTTCAAGCCTGGGAGGTACCATTAACCACTTTTTTTCCATGCAGACTCTGTGACTCAGATAGGTTATGCAAGTTGCCCCAAGTCACAATGCTGACAATAGCAGAGGTGTCAAACCCCATTCTGTCTAACTTCAAAATCAGCATTCTCTCCTTGATATTTTCCTTTTCAGTTAGGTCAACTGTATTAAGACAGAATGCCAACATGGCCTCCAAAACAGTTACATCAACCATGCTAATGACTAGTGAATGTTCATGTCTTTTATTGACCACTTACATATTTACTGCTAATAAATTTTCTTATGTATATTAGCCATGTATAGAATTTTCTTCTTTGTATTTCCTGTTTATTCCATTTTTTTGTTTCACTTGTAATTCTAAGTAATTTATATCATTCTATTATGACTATGATTCAGTTTATTTCTATTGTAATTATGATTTCCCAGTTGCCCCAACTGTTTTTACAGTAATTTTAAATATAAAAAAAATTGTAATTGCTCACATTTTAGTCTTCCTCATATAGGTTTAGGGTTACTCTTAAACATTTTTTGTTCCTATTAGCTTTATAATTTTATTTTTATTAAAAATTGTTCAGATCCATGTTTAGTGAAATAAACCAGAAAGAAAAGGAAAAATACCAGATGGTTTCACTCATAGCAGGACTATAAAGGACCAGGTGAGAAATAATAATGATGATGAACAATTATATATGAGACATTTTACGGGGTGGAATGGGGAATGGGATCAAAAACAGTGGGGGGAGGGAAGTGCACTGGTCTATGGTGATGGCACACAGGTGATTTGGTGATGAGAAGCCCACAGTAATTACAACTGAGATGGAAAAAGGCACAAAATGATGTAAAAATAAGCTATTATATTAACTAAAAAAAAAATGTTCAGCTCGTTGGGCCTCCCTGGTGGCACAATGGATTAAGTCTCAGCACTGGATTAAGTCTCAGCACAATGGATTAAGTCTCAGCACTGTCAAGCTATCCCCAGCAACTGTGGCTCTGAGTTCGAACCCAAGCCAGGGAACTGACCTATGTGGCACACAGTCCTCTTCTGTCTTGCCAGCTGCTGTCCTCAGCAGTGTATTTCAGCAGTGCCTGTGCTGCTCCCCACTCTGTCTCTGGTGAATTCTCTCACTCCTCCACCCCCAATCTCTGGCCTATACCCCAGTTCTGTTTGCATAAATAAAAATAAGTTTAAAATTGTTGTTCAGATCCTTGATCTATCTGAAAATTAGTTTAGATTATGGTGTTGTATGTTTTCCCTAAACAATAGTTATCCCTAACCAGTTCATTTGATGTTGTATTCTACCTTTGTGTATGACTAAATATATGCATAGTATATTATTAATATATGATATGTCATTGACAATATTAATAATTATTTTATTAATGCATGAATATTTACTAAATTGAAATGCACACATAAGATTCTGCTTGTAAATTTTCTAGCCTGTACCATTTACTGCGTATTCCTGTATCAGTACAGTGCTGTTAATATTGCTATTTGGTAGGACATTGCAGTATCTTTCAAATAAGTCAAAAAATCTGACAAATTTAAATAAAACTTGCACCGAAAGATGTTAAGTGATTTGTTTACATTCATGTATCATTTTTAGATAAAATTCAGTGGATAATCTCAGTGCCTTGAGTTTGGATCATTTATTCATTGTATATAATAGTTTATTGAGCACCCATATGCTAGAAGCTGTGCTAATTTCTGAGAAACCATCAGTGAAGGAAACAAATACAATGTTTTTTCCTTTCCCCCACCTGAGCCCACTAACACATAACCAACATTATTATTTATTTTTAAATAGATTTATCATCCATATACCACTTCTAAATTTCCCCATTTTAAGAAATAGATCTTATTATTTTAATATAATTAGCACCATGACATATACTTTATATGCTTTGTACTTTAATATGGTTTTCTTACATATACATTTTTAAAACTCTAGTTTCACTTCTATATTTTTAATGCAAAGTAGTCTCTCTTTTAGATTCAAGTTTGGTTTTTAAAAATTTGTTTGTAGAGAATTTTTTGTTATGGAACTTAATACTTTTTATTAAAGCAAAATTAGTTTAGGGAAATCATGTTTACAATTAAACTAGAAAAAGAAGAATTTTTCTTAAACATTTATTAAAAACAAGCATACATCAAGTATGTACTATGCACTGAAATTAGTAATTTCCATTCATCATTTCTTTCTTTAGAGGAACTTTTCAGAACTTCTCTTTTATATAGTTTCAGCAGGAAATAAGACTTGTATTTTATAGCATATAATACTCATAATGATTCTTCATTTCCCTATTAGGTTTGATCACTACATTTAAAATGTGATGATTTGGAATAGTTGACTCCTACTGTCTAGTCCTAAAATGATCATTAAGAAGGAGAATAAATTGACTGGACTTAAATATAATTTTTGTTGAGTCCTGAATTTGTAGATTTCAACTCACAATCACCTTTAACATAGAGTCACTGTGTAATCTTGGGCAAGAAAGGTAACCTCTCTAATCAGGCTTTTGTTCTTCTGAATTGGTGAGAATAAAAATAGCGGCGGCCCTCCCTCGCGTTACAACGGGTTAAAGCACAACACTATGAAACTATCTGCAGCCACTTCAGCATGAGTTCCATCCCAGCCAGGGAGGTGAACCACATGACATGACAGACATCTCCGGTCCCACCCACTGCTCCACTTAGCAGTATGTGTCAATAGATCCATCTGGTCTGCTCACCACTCTGTTTCTGATGAATCCTTTCACCCCTTGCACCTCTGGTCTGTACCTCAGTTCTTGTATGAATAAATAAATAAGTATTAAAAAAAAAAGAATAGTGCTTCATAGATTGTTGTGAATATAAAATAATATAAAGTTAACAGCAGAGTGCTTGTCACCTGATAGTGTTGAACAAATGCTAGCTAACAGTTACTGAGGGGTCTGTCAATCTACTTTTACTAAAATGAGCAGTGGTTAATTTGAATGTGGAAGTAGGGGTATTGGGAGGATATTTGTGAAAATAGGAACTGTAAGAACTGCCTAGCAATTCAGGAAATGCTGTGGAGTCAGGCCTCATGAACATTGGCAGTCATTCACGAGCAAGAGGCATCCAGTGAAGAGACATTAATCTGAGTCATCTGATTGCCTTGGCGAGTTCAGGGATACCATAATTGCCATGACTCATCTTCCCTCCAACTGTGAGGCTACCATTCCTATTTCTGCAAATCAGTTTCTTAACTGTCCTATGAATACCTTTGAGTTCAGTTTATTTATGACTTCTGCTTGTTCATAACTGCTTACTCTAACTGTCCTATGAATACCTTTGAGTTCAGTTTATCTATGACTTCTGCTTGTTCATAACTGCTTACTCTTATTTTCTGTCAACTTAAGGCTTCAACTTGTTCATAATTTGTCACTTCTAGGTCAAAGTTCTAGGAGATAGTGTCTGCTGGACTAAAGATATCCCTATTTAAACAGAAGTTCTATGTCAATCTATCTCAGGGGTTATAAATTCAACTAAAACCTGCATCTTTTAGCTTACATGATTTTTTTCTAGTTCTGATCAGCTGAGGGTTAGGGAATGATAGGAGAGGTGTGAACCATGACTTCCCCAGGAAGGGGTCTCTGTGGTGTTATTCTTCACAAGACACATCTTTGGTAAATTATATTTAATTTATCCAACACAGCCAAAAATAATCCACCCTTCATTCCCCCTCCATTCATGGTGATCTTTGCTTGGTTTTAGACTCAACCACACCCAAAAAGAAAATCATTTGCACAGAAAATTCAGGGATGGATTAAAAAGTAGATGCCCAAGCCCAGTATTTCTTCTCATATCATTTTGTTGCTTATTCTAAAATTTACCTTATTTCTTTCCTTTCTGGTCCCCATAAACTGTTATTCTAATCTTGAATGATCTAATGCTGTTTTAATGTCCTGTTTTGGTTTATATAACACTTGGCCCACATGTGTATCATCTATTTTTAGCTCCTCGAGTCTTCCTTTGAACTCCTTTTATTCCTTAGATTTCTTAATCTTTTACTTCCTTTAATTCCAGATTTCACATTAATTTCCCTTCCTATATTCTTCTGCCTTCAATAGCTTGGGCTCCCCTCCATAGTACTCTTTTCTTTAGGTTTTAGCTCCATGGATTTCCCTGGAAGTTCCAGGACATGTCTTCTTCCAGGAAAGTCACAGAGGAAGAAAAAGAGGTACTTATTCCTTGTTTTTTATTACGAGATCATTCAGTTTTCTCCTCCACTGATTCAAGACAGACCAGCTCTCTTTAGGCTTGTTTTGGTGAACACTCTCTAATTTTTCTTTTGTTTCCCCCACCCCCCCCCACCATTTCCTAAAATTCATCTTCTTGTTTTATCCAACTTCCTCTATTGTCCCCATTATTTTCTTTTCTTAAAGAGTCAATTGATTTTCCTTCCTTCAAGGCGCATATGATGTCAGGTACGGCCTCACTAGTTTTTAGTTTTTGTTATTTTAAAGTATCACAGACTATGTGGCATAAACATCAGAAATCTATTTTCTCACATTCTGAAGGTTGGATGTTCAAGATCAAGGTATCAGCAGGATTAGTTTCTTCTGAGTTCTCCTTTTGCCTTATAGAGGGCCATCTCCCTGCATCTTTGTCCTAATTTGTTCTTCTTATGGGAACACTAGTCATATTAGGTGAAGGTTCACCATAATAACTTCATTTGAACTCAGTTACCTTTGCAAAGACCCTGTCTCCAAATACAATCATATTCTGAGGAACTGTGGATTAGCACTTCAGGATCTGAATTTGGAGGTGGGTGGGGATTGTATGGGATAGTTCATCTCATACAACTACCTAGATTTACCTAGATTTAAAATAGGAAATCAATTTTTCCACTTCTCATTTTATGATTTAAAAAGTCCCCAGTGAGGTGGTTTTTCTCGAAATTGTGTGGAAATCATTATCCTTACCATCCATCTGCTCTCTTAAATCTCTTATTTTGCCATATTAAATTATGTGTGATTTGTGTTGTTAATGTCTCATGTTCTGTTTTATTTCCCAAATTGGGAAGATGAAGATGAACCCCCCTCCCACTCTCTAAATCTCCATAATATCTGGTTCAGCACTTTCCATGTAGTTTGTTCTCAATGAGTAATTTTGACAGTTTTGTCAGTGCACTCCCACTTTACATTTTCCTAAGTTCATCATCTTAAAACTTGCCACAAGTTAATTGTTTTTAGTCAACCCACCAAATGTCTTCTCTTTGGGGAAGGACTCTGTTGAGTCAGATTGATAATAACCCAATCAAGTAGGACCAAGGCAGGAGTGGACCATATTTATTGTTGGTCATTTAGGGATCAAAGTCAATTGAGATTACCGGTAAATTTTGGATGGGGTCAGTAAAGGAACAGGTTCTCATAAAGCTATGGTCAAAGATAAAAAGATGGGCTCCTTTTGATTGGCAAGGTGAGTATGGGGCAAAGTGCATGGCCAAGTTTCAAGAAAGGCTTTTGTTAGTGAAACAAGAAAAAAATTCACTCATAGCACCATCACTAAGTATGTGAGAGAAAGTCTGCAGTAATGTTTAACTGGTCAAGAAGTCTTTTTTTAAACTGAATGTTCACTATCAGGGATCACAATTGGCACAATGTCCCATGTACAAAATCTCATCTCCACTGTGAAAAACTTCCCTGGCCCAGTGATATCCTCATTTTTGCCTCGCCAGCAAATTCTTCAATTGGTACTTCAATTCCTTGGCCACTGGCTTTTTGATAACTCTCTAGTCCTCCTAAATGCCCCTGAAGAACACAGGGCCTGAAGTATTCTCACATCTGATCATAACTGCATCACTATCTGTGCTCTATCACAAAATTACATATAATTTCCTCTTTCCCAAAAGGACCCTTGCTTCTCATTGCCTTACCCAAATCTGGTCATCCAAAACCATTATTAGGAGTCTCCCTGGTGGTACAAGGGGTTAAGTTGCAGCACTAGTGAGCTGTCACTGGCACAGCACAGCACGAGTTCAATCCCCGGCCAGGGAGCTAATCACAGGTCCTTTCTTGTTTCCCCCATTGCTCCCTCATCAGTGTATTTCAGTAGATCTGCCTGTTCTGCTTCCCACTCTGTCTCTGGTGAATCTTCTCACACCCCTGCATCCTTGGCCTACACCCCAGTTCTTGTGTGCATAAATAAATAAAAAATAAAATCTTTAATGATATTATTACTAATATCTTTAAGTTAAACTTTATTAAACATGTACTATTTGTTAAACACTATGATAAGAATAGTTCAGAAAAATCTTTTCATTACTACTTTCTGAAATTTATGTTAATTTTCTATTGCTGATAATTCTATAACAAATTTTCACAAAACTTAATAATTCTTTTTTTTATATATGCATAAAGAAATGGGGTACAGGCCAGAGATGGTTTGAGGATTCACTAGAGACAAAGTGGGGAGCAGAACAGATAGATTGATGAAGTACACTGCTGATGGGAGCAGCAAGCAGGCCAGGAGAGGTCTGCCACACCATGTGGATCACCTCCAGGGTAGGGATAGAACTGATGCTGAAGTGGGTTTAGCTTCTTAGTGCTGTGCTTTAACCCACTGCACACCAGGGATGGCTCCAAACTCAGTAATTCTAAACAATACTTATTTATTCTCTGTTGGGGACCGAGGCCGGCATCTGGCGTCTGTCAGCAGCCATACAAAGGTGAAATGGAGTCTGGATAGAGAAAAACATCCGGGTTGTAAAAGGCATGCGGGAAGAACTCCTTGCCCCCACCTTTTCTTTCTCCTCTTTCTTCTCTCACCCACCTATTATCTAACCACTGCTCCATTCTCGCCCATTTTTGTCCCTCGCGAGAACCATGTTATCAAACACTGCTACATGTCTAGTGTCCATTGGCTTTCTCCCTTCCTGACTTCTGCATCCCCCACCTCTTGTATTTTATATAAACCAGATAAAGACAAAATAAACTCCCTCTCTCTCTGTTCTGATACACATGTGTGACTGTTTTCTTTGTTCGCCGGCCCTGGGGCTCCGACTCTCCGGCCTTGCTGGTCAAGGTCCTCCACAATTCTCTCTGTTTCTGTGAGTCTGAAATACAGGTACTGGTTACAGGTACCTATCTTCTGCTCAAGTTCTCAAAGACTGAAACTAAGATGTCAGCTTGCAGCTACATCTCACCTGAGGCTTGGATCCTCTTCCAACTTCCCTTGATGGAGCCAGAAACCAACTCCTTGCAGCAAGATGATCAGCATCCCTGCTTTCTTGCTATCTGTAGCTCCTAGCTAGGAACTGCTTTCATCTCTAAAAGGTTATCCCTACATTTTTGCCATGAGACTCTTCCTCTTCTGGGGTGTTCGATGTCTTCCATGGCAGTAGTACAATCCTCTGAACCTTCAGTTTCTTCCTGATCAGGCTTACCTGATTAGGTCAGGCTTATCCAGATTCTTCTCTCTTTTAATTAATTCCAAAACAGTTCACCTATCCACAGGAGTGATATTCCATCCTTTTCACTGGTGCCAGCCAATGCTTGGTGAGTAGATGTATAGAGAGGGGCATGTACACCACAGGGCAGAAATCTTGAGACTGCCTTAAAATTCTGCCTGCCACCTGGAGGTACCACTGCAAGCCCCACCTTGCTGAATTGATGTAGTCATACAGCTTCTACATGGCTGAGCTGATATAGAAGTCTAGGCATTTTGATTCCTAAACCAGTATTCTGATCAAATGTATTAAACCTTCTTATGATCTTAGTTTCTGCCTGCAACATTGTTATAATCTGCCTACAAAATAGCATTTCTCCCATCTGTTAAATTTCAACATAATTCTCATTTCCTCCAATCTTGAATACCACTAACATAGCTATCATATGTTTTTCTTTTTTATTTTCTTTATTTATTTTCAAAGATTTATTTATTTGTTTATACAAGAATTGGGATATATGTAGGTCAGAGGTGTGTGTGGGCTGGTGGTGAGAGGATTCACCAGAGACAGGATAGGAAGCAGAACAGGCAGGTCTACTGAAATACACTACTGAGGTGAAAAGTGGGCAAGAAGGAGAGATCTGCTGTACCAAGTGGGTTAGCTACCTGGCCCAGGATGGAACTCATGTTGCAGAAGCTAGTGATAACCCCTGTGCCACCAATGAGGTCCAGAAATCATGTTTTTTAAACCATCAATCAGTAAAATATTTACAAGATCCTTTAAGTATCAAGAATTAATTTTCTGTGTTTAAGCTAGAAATATATATTGAGTGCTTTATGTAACTGACTAGTGGCTATAACTTAACCTAAAAAATATTATATACCTGGGAAAACTTAGACATAATTAGAAATAACAAGCCTGAAACTTCCACTATTTTTATGTTTCTCAAAAATATTTAGCAAATGACATGCACTTAGATGAAGAGAAAGACTCATTGGAAAGAGCAAAATGTCCTTGGGAATCTGACCAGTAAGTCATTGCATCCATGAGTCCACAAACCCTAGATCAAGCTTGTTATACCCCCAAAAGTTGACCCAGGAGGAGTTTTGCTTTCTGATGCAGGCTTTTCGAACTTGAGTACATAAGAAGCACTGGAGGGCTATTAAAATATAAATTTTGCAGAACCCCATTCCAGATTTCAGTTCAGTAGGTCTGTGGTGGGACTTAAGAATCTGCATTCTTGACAAGTTCCCCAATGATACTGATGCTGTTGATCTAGTCTCCACATTAAGAAATACTATTTGGAAGATAGAACGAATGGGCAGAAAGTAGAGGCTAGCTAGTTTTAGCTGATAATATACAGGGTCTCTTCTTAAACCATTTTACTGTTCAACAATGGACAGATTCTTTCATGAACAAGAGAGTTTTCCAAGATTGAAAATAAGAAAACATCACATGATTGATCATTGGAGATATGGTAATAATGATTACTGTAATAAACCATGTCCAATCCATGAAGCCAGGGTTGAGCTTGGGGAATTCATGGGATGGAGAAGGGAGAACTAGGGTTTTTGCCAGGACACTGTCAGAAAGAGAAACATAGATATGAATTAAATATGTTTGGCATTACCTAGAAGGCAGTTTTAAATTTTCCCAAAGATGAGAAAGAAGTTCAAACACTAACTAGAAAGCAAAGATTAGACTGGAACTAGGATTAACCAGACCTTCATCATTCCCTTAAGAATTATATGACTTATAGCTGAAAGGCAGCTAGACATGAAAAATAAAGCAGAAGAAATGAAAACAAGGTATTTCAGATGGCAATCTGCTGAAGCTAGGCATCCCAAGCATTCCTATTGTTTAAACCTGTCAGATAATTACAGGTTGGTGTATGATGGTAAAGAGGAATCACTAAAGAGAACAGAGTTGTACTGGAATTGCTTTTCAAACCATCCTGGTCATCAATCACAAAGGAGATTTTATAATTCTAAATCTTGGGTTCCTAGTATATTTAAGATTAATGATAGTGAGCTTATGTTTATTGCTGCTCTATCTACAATATGTGCAATCAACCCAAATGCCCCAAAATAGGTGATTGGATCAAGAAAATGTGGTATATTTACACAATGGAATATTACTGAGCAATCGAAAAAAGAGAAACTCATGCTTTTTTTTTGCAGTCACATGGATAGAGCTGGAAGAGATCATGCTTAGTGAAATAATCCAGAAAGGAAAAGAAAAATACCAGATGGTTTCATTCATCGCAGGAGTGTAAGGGATCACAGGAAGAAAAAAAGCAATTGTAATAAAATAAAAGTGAAACTCAATGAATAACTATAAGCCAGATATATTCTATGGGGGTGGAGAGGGGAAAAGGCTCAAACCTGCGGTGGGAAGTGGGCACAAACTATGGTGATAGTACATGGGTCAACTGGTGATGGGAAATCCATGGGGATTACAACCAAGATGAAAAAAATGTACAAAATTAATGATGTAAAAATAAATAGATAAATATATTTTTTAAAAATAAAAGTATGTTCAACAGAAAAAAAAAAAGGATTAATGATGGTGGGTCACAAATAGTGGGAGGACAGGAGTCTAATATTCCCTGGCATTTCTAGGTTTGGAATTCATGAATACTAATAATCTCTATCAGTGTTAATATTGGGTAGTCTCTAAAACTGTTTAAACAGAAGACTTGGGCCTTTGAAATACAATTAAAGTAATTCTACCCAGTAGTCCTGATGGGAATACAAGTAGGTTTTATGAGTATGACATGAAATGAAACAAAACATTTCCATTTTACTTTTTTTTTTTTAAGATTTATTTATTTATTCATACAGAACTGGGGTACAGGCCAGAGATGCGGAGGGTGAGAGGATTCACCAGAGACAGAGTGGGGCACAGAACAGGCAGATGGCCAAAGTACACTGAGCAGCGGGCGGGTCAGGAGAGGTCTGCCTCGCCATGTGGTCACCTCCGGGGCAGGCGGGGATCGAACTCATGCGGAAGTGGCTTTAGTTTCTCAGTGCAGTGCTTTAACCCACTGCGCCACCAGGGAGGGCCCATTTTACTTTTTTTTGCATTGAATTATGACATGATTATTTTAAAAAGATTGCTTTTAAAATAAATGCTTTGAAAACAACTAAGTACTAGTGAAAGAAGGAGAATCAGCTATGAACACACACAGATAGGATTTGAACCCCAGCATTATCACTTCTCTCACAATAACTTTGGGTAAGTTGTATAATTTTTCTTAGTCTTAAACTTCCTTAACAGTATATGTCCTGTTTTGAATTGTCTACGACATCTTTAAGGTCATTGCTATGTTCCTAGTCCTTGACTCTCAGAGGTTGCACAGAAACATTTCCTTGACAAGCTAAAAATTCATATGTGAACAGTTTAGCACAACTCATGCTTTATAGTAGTGTTATCACTGTAAACATTCTCCCTTTTTTTGTTTGTTTTGTATTTTCTTTTGATTTTTGTGTTTTCAATCACGCCAAATGTGCTTGTACTTTAGATTTTAGAAAAATACCTTCCAAGAATATATCGGGATTTGGACAGGACATATTTGAGAGGTAGTCAGAAGGGATTTAATTTTGATCTATAATGTCTATAAATTTCTCAAGGAAATATTTTCATGATTATTTTGTTCACTTAAGAAAAACAACAAAAAATAACCCAAAACTTCCTCCATCCCATCCTATTAATAATGGTCTGCCAGTTCAGTTTGGTGAACTTCAGTGAAAATCACTTATAAGTGATTCTCACACACCCACACTCACAAAAACAAACACACACATTCTCACACTAGACCTCAGCGGTCCATCTAATTAATATATTTTCCTTTATATTATGCAAACTTCCCTAAATTTCATAACATTTTTCTGCTGGAGAATTGTGCATATCTCTACTTAATCAACAATTGCCTCACCCTGAGTCATTTAAACCCCTTATCATGTTCCGAGCAATTCTGATTAATTTATTTAAGCCTTTTATCTTATCTGGTGAAGGACTCTGGTTACCACATCTCTTTTCCTCAGTGGTGAACACCAGTGTGGTGTTGCATTCTTGTCAGAGTGCCCTTTTAGTTCTTCGCTGCCCCCAAAGTTTCACACTGGATAGCCATCAGACCTAAATTCTCTGCCTGGCTGGCAGGCCCCTTCAGGATTGGGCTGCACTTCGCCTAACTTTCTCTTCCAGCCCTGGGAGACTCCTCAGGTCTTCTAGTGCATGGCAATCTCCTTGAGAGTGTTTATGCTTTCAGACTGTTTATGTTATGTCCCCTTTATCCAACAGGGCCTGAACTGTAAAGAAAATGTTGCTGTTCAATGAATGAAACTGAAGCTTTGATCTTGTATTAAAAAAAAAAAAATTAGTTCAGTTGTTATTTGTTATCTATAATAAATAGAATGTGTGGCCAAGAAGCAAGTTCTATTCTTATGACAAGTGTTTAGTTGTCTACTATTTTTCAAGGTTATCTCTAACTTCTGATCAAGATTTAAAAGTATTAATGTTTTAACTTCTCTGGGCCACATCTTTAAACCTGCCTAAGCTCTATTTTGGATGTCCTTTGCTTTCCCCCTTTTATTAATTTGGCATAAGACTTTGTTATTTTTAAGTAACAAACAATTGAATGGGAATATTTCATTCCCATCATTTCTCCAAGTACTTAGTAAAGACCTACTTGGCTTTGGGTTTAGGCATGGGTTTGAATCCTGGATCTACCATTTGATTGTTGTATTACTATGGACTACTTATTTCACTTTTCTAAGCCTTATTTTGTTATGTATGACTTTAAAAAAAAATCTACTGTATATATTTGTTGTGAAGATTAAATGATGTTAAAGGCTTAGCTCAGTGTGGAGTCTACAGTGAGAGCCTATAAATAGTACCTATCCTTATCAAGGCAGATATTATAGAGCTTATTCAGTCATTTATTCATCCATCCATCCAGTTATTATAGCACACTTATTGTCACAAAACCACTTTGCTAGCCACTACAGGAAAATAAAAATGACGGAGAGCATTTTCCTGTTTATTAAACACTTGTGTGTGTATGTGTGTGTATTTCTTTTACTATCTCTATGTACTCAATTCTGCGATCGTGGTGATAACACTTATATATGTTACTGCCAATATCCTTAATTTTCAGTGTTAACCACTCAACCTACTCTGTAGGTTGTGTTGTGCAGTACTCTGCACAAAGCAGTCTGTCTGAGAAGTTTCTATAGGGCTATATGTATATGTATGGAGAAAGAAGGACTATATGTCACTAGAATATAATGGAACAAATGTGGACTACCTATAAGTGGTTCTCAGTCTTTCTCAGCAGGACATGCCTGATTCCCAGTGACATACTCTGGGTGAGCATAGATGGGCAGAGTCTACTCCCCCCATTACTCTCATTCAGCAAAATAAAAAGAATAATTGTAAAGATAGGGCGAGCTCTGAATAAATGTCTTTGTTTTATTTTGTTGTAAGTCAATTACTAGCAACTTCAGCCCTCCACCAGCTATCGGGGATAAATGATCCAGTCAAGGTTAAGAAAAAGAGTCAGAAAAGGCTCATAAACTAATCGCCTACAAGGAGTATGATGAGTTGACACCGAGAACCTGCAGGAGGCCATCAGGAAATCTTGGATCAAGTGAGCTTTCTAAATGGAGCTCTTCTCCTGTGGTTCTAGAGAATCCCAGGCCGACTATGCCATTGACTCTGGTGGGTCAAAAAACAATAATGGAATTTATGTAAACTTGCTGGATTTTAATGCTGATTCAAACAATTTTAAAACAGTATGAAACAACCAAATACATCTGCTGTTTACAAGACCTACAAATTTTCAGTTTGTGGCCAAAGTCGCAGACCAAACTTTCTGAATTTATAAAATCATGAGCAAAAGAATATTGAACACACAGTTTGGAGTATAATTTATAAATTATCTCCATGTTCTCAAATCTTACAGATTCAAAGTTAGTAATGTCGTCTTTCTTTTAGGAAAAAACTATATCTGAATTGATGTTCTCACATTCTTCTCTCCCTTTCTCCACCCACAACTCAGGGGCCCATCTTGGTGTGTATCTTGTGGGGATGATTCCTTGTATTTGAGGTGTTGTAGGACTGTAAAAGTTTGGAACTTAAAGAAGTGAAAAGTTAGTCTCTCTTGCTCTCTCACCCCTGACACCCAAGTTCCCAGTTCCTCTTTCCAAAGCAGCACTATAAATAGCTGGTTTTTTCCCTTTGTGTATTTTTCATTGTTTATAAATTAATTCCAAAGAAATTTATTAATAATTACTGTGCACCAGGCACTAGTTTAGGACTTTAGAGAACATGCGATAAACAAAACAGACAAATAGGTTTCTCTCTTGGGATTTCACATTTTTGAGGGGTAGACAACTAGTAAAAAAGCTAAATAGGAAATATGTAAGTAAATATCAAGTGATAACATGTGGTATGAACAATAAGAATTCAGTGTAAGTGGTTGGCAATAATAGGTAGGTGGTGTGTGTAGAAGGAGTGTGCTGAGATTGGGACCTGGGGTGGTCGCTCTGAGATGACATTTGAGCTGAGATCTAAGTGAGAGACCAGCTTCAGATATATGGGGAAAGCACTCCAGGCAGAAGGACTATGAATTCCAAAGTCCCTGCTGTAAAAATAAGCTGAACAGGAGGAGCATGAGGGCAGAACTAGATCGCATGTGGCTGTACAGGCCCTGTTGAGGAGTTAGGTTTCATGTGACATGTTGAAAAAGAATTTAAATGTTTCAAACAAGGGGGTGATATGATTTGA
The DNA here is from genome assembly GCF_000260355.1 of Condylura cristata. Taxonomy (NCBI): domain Eukaryota; kingdom Metazoa; phylum Chordata; class Mammalia; order Eulipotyphla; family Talpidae; genus Condylura; species Condylura cristata. Next base: position 76,119,504 of record NW_004567103.1, on the reverse strand, counting down.
ATTTTCTTGTAACTGGATTTCTAGGACTGCAAAATGGAGACTAGGCTGAAGGGTGGGAACAGGGAAGCCAGTGAAGCAATGGACTGCTCTTCATGCCAGCAGGAGTGGCGGTTTTCTTAGGACAGTGGCTGTTTTTATTAACACTCTACTTCAGAACTCATTAGAAAGTTCCAGGAGAAGTTCTTTAGGAAGATGAAATTGGTAAAATATACCTGTTATATCTGAACATGTTGAGAAATGTAGACAATTGTCAGAGTATCATAAAATCGTGAGGACAATGGAGGGGGGGGAATGGCTGAAATAGGGGTTATTACAAAGGTACTCATAAGGGACCTTGATGATGAATTATTTTGTCTACAAACAAACATATTTATCTTTTCCACTTCCTTTATTGAATTATAACCTACTTGCATTCTATACTAGTGTACACTTACTGTTCTATACTTGGTATGAGACTATTACATATCAGTCTGGATTAAAAATTCTGATCACTTTCTCTCTGTTGGATTTTTTCTTCTTTTTTTTTTTGTATTTGAATGAACATTCCATAATTTTAAAGACAAATATTTCTCTAAGATTTACATTGAAATGCAGCAGGCCCTAGTTCCTAAATATTATTTCCTCCTTACCGAGGACACCAGTTTTAGCTATTTTGTCTGATTGTTTTGGTATTTGTCTCATTTTTCTAGGTAACATTCTTAACTTTCTAGTTTGAGATCTGATCTCTTGACTTTTCTATTCAAGAGAAGGAATGGGAGAATGGGACTCAGCTGTCTTTTATCCTTCCTGCCTAGTATCTGTTCCAACTTTTTGCATACCGACTTTCTCCTTTAACTGTCAAATTGTAATTTTGTTTAGTTTACTATTCATCATTTATTGGTTAATTGAGAACTAAGTAAACTCTTAATTACTATTAAATATGGTACTAACTATGGTCATTTGTTGAACAACATTCTGTGATCCTCCACGTTAATAATTACCTATTTTTTACATGTTTATCTATATTTATTATGAATTTAACACCAAACTCTCTGATACAACTTATCTACTAAAATATGCAATTTATATAGTATACTTATACTATAGACTTGTATATACATAATTCATCAGCAAAACTCTTATGTTGACCTTTGAAATCTAAGCCACGTCTAAATATGTTCAGACACTTCGTGTATGTTTTATGAATTTCATCTTCCAAAAGAACTTTCTCCTTAAGTCTGCTAATGAGTTCTATGATAGATTGCTAATAATAATTACCTTACATGAACCTATGCTTCCTTACTCTATAAATCTGAGTACAATTTCCATTTTGATTCTTAGTTAGACCACATGATTTTTTTTTAACCAATAAATGTTAGCCAACATGATACAGTAGTGCTGTGAAAAGGGCTTGTGTTTTGGTTCCTCAAGGACTGCTACCATGTGAAGAGCAACACTCACCTGTCCAATGAAGAGAAATACAGCTCGGTCACTCCCATGGCCCCAGATATTACCTCCTTACCGAGGACACCAGTTTTAGCTATTATGGCTGATTGTTTTGGTATTTGTCTCCTGTCAGACATGTGTGATACCATCGCAAACCAACCCACCCCAGCTGAGTTGCCAGCTGACCACAAATGTCTAAGTGAAGCTTGCTGAGATCACTCAAAAGAACTGCCTAGCAAAACTGCAAGCTACATAGATGGTGGCTTTAAGTCATGGCAGTTTGGGTGAATTTGTTATGTAGTACTAGGTACTAGGTAACTGATAAAGCTGCAATGTAAACTGGCTTGTTTCTGGTTATAACTACCATCCTGGAATTCTTATTACCATTGTCCTGGGCTTTTTTGCTTTTTGCCTAAATTAGAGCTCCTGTTTCTAGTAATCCACAGCTTTCTCTTGCTTGGTTACTTTCAATGACCTCCCAGGAAAGGGTATAGAAAAAATAATTTGTTTAAGATATTGCAAACTTGAAAATGTCTTTTTATTCTAATCTCATGTTTAAATGATAGTTTGGTTGAGTGTAGAATTCCAAGTTGTCAACTATTGTCCTTCAGAATTGGGAAAGTCTTTCTCCATTTGCTTTGTATCTTCTGATGCTATTGTTCAGAAATTAAAAAGCAAGCAATGTCAAAGAACTGTGAAGCCATCTCTTAACGTTTGAAATAAAAGGGCAAAGCTGAATTCACTGTTTGCTATAGAAAGAGCTATCCCTGGTCAGGAAATCTATCCAATCAGGAGAGTCTCATGTGAGCTTGCCTAGGGTCCTCCCTTCCTCCCTTCTTTCCTTCCTTCCTTCCTCTCCCTTCCTCCCTCCCTCCCTTCCTCCCTTCCTTCCTTCCTTCCTTCCTCTCCCTTCCTTCCTCCCTTCCTTCCTTCCTCTCCCTTCCTCCCTTCCT
>NW_004567103.1:75989851-76117010 GCF_000260355.1 Condylura cristata | reverse complement strand
CCCTCCCTCCTTCCCTCCTCCCTCCTTCCCTCCCTCCCTCCCTTATTTAAACATAGAAGAGTTAGAAATCTCCCCAATCAGGAGAGCCTCATGTGAGCTTGACCTAGGGTGCTTTCTTTCTTTCCTCCTTCCTTCCTTCCTTCCTTCCTTCATTCCCTTATTTAAACATAGAAGAGTTAGAGTGTAGGTCAGAGGTTCAGGGCAGTGAACAGTTTTACCAGAGACAGAGTAGGGAACATACGTGGCAGATTTACTGAAATACACTGCTGAAGGGAGCAGTGGCCAAGATAGGAGAGGTCTGCTGTGCCATATGTGAGTCACCTCCTTGGCTAGGGCCTTAGCATTGATAGCTTAGAGACTTAAACCATATGTCACCAGTGAAGCCCACTGTCTAGGATTTTTGTGTAGCACAAAATTCAGGGACTTGTGACTTTCAGAGATTTTGGTGGGTTGCCCTCATCTGTAGAATTGAGGCTCCTAGGGTGAATGCACTCCTGGAGTGAGTGCACTCCTGGCCAGTGTTCAGAGGTGGTGTTCAGAAGCCGATTGGTTGACTTGCTAAGGCCCATTGGTTGACTGCCTCATTGGGGCAGTTGTCTTTGATTAGGTTTATCCATTTAAAACTAGTTTATAATAATCACTTGTTACCAAGGCTTTAGAATAATCACATTTTTTTTTAAGTTTTGGGGAATATTTTCGTTCTCACTAATTGCTGATCTTATCGATATGAATTGGATATTATTTTTGTCCTCTTTAAAGCCTTGCAGTACCTTCTCTTTGTGGTCAGTGTTTGACATGTCACAATTTCAAACTAGACTGAGTCTGGAAACTCAGATCATTAACTATCTTCTCCTCTCCATTTTCTCTGTCTTTTTTTCTTTTTCTTTTAAGTGCTAATACTTCTGTATCAACTTCCTAATTGTCTTATTTTTTTATCTCCTACTTTTCCATCTCTTTTTATTTTTGCTGATAAAATTTCTGAACATTTCTATCAAAGAATTTCTTGTCTGCTATTGTTTTAATTTCCAAGACTTTCTTTATGCTTCTCAAACATTCATTTGTTAATCATTTTTTGATTAGAAGCCTGTCCTTGTTTGTGGGATTTTTGACATTTAGTTTACTTTTATTTATTCAACATTACTTTTCTCTTTTTTTAATTTTATGTCTTTCAGGTTAAAGGCTTTCCTCAGCTATTTCACCATTTTTGACAACAGTGAAGCATGAGAAAACATTGTTTTAAGAGTAAAAGACTGGGGCCTCCCTAGTGGCCTAGGGTTTTATCACTTTTTTTTATCAGCTTTACCACTACAAAGACCCACACACCACACTGACCTGGGTTCAATCCCTGGCCAGAGAGCAGACCCTGGTGCAGCAGACCTTTCTGTCTTGCTTGCTGCTCCCTTCAGCAGATGTGTATTTCATCAGATCTGCCGGTTTTTCTCCCTACTCTGTTTCTGGTGAATTCTTTCACCCCACCCCCACCCCATACATCTGCCTGTACCACAGTTCTAGGCAATAAATAAGAAAGTTTTTTTTTTTTTAAGATTTATTTATTTATGTATACCTAACTGGGATACAGGCCAGAGGTGCAAGGACGGTGAGAAAATTCACCCCACACAGAGTGGGGAGCAGAACAGGCAGATAGATGAAGTGCTGAGGGGAGCAGCGGGCAGATCAGGAGAGGTCTGCCAGCCATGTGGATCACCTCTAGGGCAGGCGGGGATTGAACTCATGCTGAAATGGCTTTAGCTTCTTAGTGCAGTGCTTTTACCTGCTGCACCACCAGGGAGGGCCCAAGAAAGTATTAAAAAAAAAAAATTAGAGTAACCCCAAAATAGATGACTGCATCAAGAAGATGTGGTATATATACACAATGGCATATTACTCAGCAATCAAAAAAAAAAAAAGTTCATGCCATTTGTGGCAACATAGATGGAACTGCTTAGTGAAATAGCCAGAAAGAAAAAGAAAAATACCAGATGGTTTCTCTTTTCACTCATGGTAGGAGTATAAGGAATCAGAAAAACAAAACAAAACAAAACATATATATATATATATAGTAATTGTAATAAAGTAAAAAAAGAACATCAACTAACAACTATAAACCAGAGACATTCTACAGGGGAGGGAAGGGGAACAAGATCAAAACTGGGGTGAGATCAAAACTGGGGTGATGGTACATGGGTGAAGAGATGGTGGGAAGTCGAAAGGGATTACAACAAAGATTAAAAAAATGTGCAAAATGGCCCTCCCTGGTGGCGCAGCGGGTTAAAGCACAGCACTGAGAAGCTTAAGTCACTTCCACATGAGTTCGATCCCAGCCTGCCCCGAGGAGATCCACATGGCGTGGCAGACCTCTCCTGACCCGCCCGCTGCTCCCCTCAGCAGTGTACTTCGTCGATCTGCCTGTTCTGCTCCCCACTCTGTCTCTGGTGAATCCTCTCACCCTCCGCATCTCTGGCCTGTACCCCAGTTCTGTATGAATAAATAAATAAATCTTTAAAAAAAAAAATGTGCAAAATGAAGAATAATGTAAAAATATTTATATAATGAAAACATAAGGAAAAAATGAGTAAAAAACTGCTCAGAATTTCCTAAAGTATGAGCAATGGACTGGCCTGAGGTAAGCTTCACTGTATGAGCACTGGACTGTTTAAAGTGGAAACTTCTGATATTAGTATATTTTCAAGTCAATTCTCTCACCAGGGAATAGGGATATTTCCTAGAAAAAGTTCTTCCAGTTCTGCCAGGAGGGTAAAGGTCTAACTTTCAATGTCCTGGACTTGGAGTGGAAAAGATGTCTGTGGTTTGTTATGTCTCTGAAGCTAATATGTTTATCCTCTTTTAAACCCTTATTGCTAGTACATTTCCCTCACCCTCAACTGCACTGGCATTCTCTATGCAGTTCATCTATTTTGCTTCATTCTAAAAGCAAGCCTTTAGAATAATTGCCACTTAAGGAAGGGGCAGTCCCTGGGTGCTGCATGGATCTGTGGATGAACTGAAAGATCCAGTTCCTTCTAAAATAGACTTTCTAACAACATTCTTCATTGAGCCCATACTCCTGGTGTTACTAGTTTCTAAATATTGGATAGTCTGTAAATCAAATTAGTTCTCAGTTTTCTCTGTTTCTTTATTGGAATCGGTTTCTCAGCTCTGCTTTTTCTATCACTATGTATTCATCTGTTTTCCTGCTTCCAAAAATGATCTCTTCTGCAGTTCTCTCCATTCTTTTAGATTTAAGTCCTAAAATATCTTCTTGCTGGTTGTGTCAGTGAGGTTTCAGAGTGGAGAGGTGGTGGTAGTTCATGTTACAGAACTTAGTTTTCATTTTCCATTCATATGAAGTCCTTTAATGGTTTTATAATTTATTTCTGATAGATCTAAAACAGGCTTGTGAAAAATACCTCCAATTGCAATAAGCTTAAAACAATTATTTTCTTCAAGTTAGTACAGGAAAGAAAATGTAAGTTGGCCCAGTGAGAGGGGACACACAATTATAAATCAAGAGTAGTATGCCTGGGAATATTTCCTTGTATTTGTTATGACCTTGCTAAAATGCAGATTGCATAACAACCTTAATAAGAAAATACCTAAGCCTGTGCAAACTTGTGGGAGAGGTGTAGTCATGCATAATCTCACACTAAAATCTGCCAAGGCTTTGCCTACTATGGAATTATAATTTCAGTTTTCATTCCACACATAGCTCAGAGCTGGAAACATATGTGCTCATGAATCTTTGTCAAGTTAATCATTTTTGCCTACTGAACCAAAAGTTTAATAAAGACTTCCTAACAACCTGTCACTAGGGTAATCCATTTACTAATCGTGTAATAAATCACATGACAGATAAGTTAATGTTGTTAACTTAATGTTGCTCTGTTAATTGCAGCCATTCTTCCCAGAGCTCTACTCTTCTGAATCCTTTTGGTATGACTGACTTCTTTACCAGAGCCAAGCTAGACAACAACACATTGTAACACTGCAAAACAAAAATAAACAGGAAAGAACACGTAGTCAGCTAGTCTGTCTTCCTCTGAATCGACTACTTATTCTCTGTCTGAAGCTATAACCTCTCTCCATACCTTAAGAAAACCGTCCCTTGCTTCTCTCTCCTGAAGTTTAATTTGGACTTTTCAGTGGTCTTTCCATACTCTGTTCCTTTTCATCCCTTAATGGCATTTAACTCAGACCTTCTTTAATTAAAGATAACATATAAATGACTCAAACATAAGGAAAATTAATAGGAAAACTTGATTTTCTACCTTAAATCCAAATCTTACCTCTTTTAATCACATTCTATTGATAATAATAAATATAAGAATTGAACAGTTATTTGTTGGACTAAGTTCTTTACAGATATTAACTCTTTTCACTGTCACAATAACCCAGTGAAAGGTGGCATTTTATTGTAATACTCATTTCTTTAAATAAGAAAACTAAATCTAAAGAGTTCTATCATTTCTATAAAGAAAGACACTGGTCAGTGACAATGTATGTGAGCAGTTACCCAAGCCAGAAACATCAGAATCAGCATCAAATTCCCTTTCTATTTTCTTTCCACAGTCTTACTATCTTTGACCATTAAGGCACATTTCTCACTCATACTATTGTTCTAGACTTCTAGCTTTTCCCATCCATGCTCTTTGTAGACTAACCTTCATGTAGCTGACATGTGAATTTGATAAATTCACAATCATACTCTTTCAAAAACTGACTTTATGTAGTAAAAACTGTTGTATGGATAAAGATGTCTCTTTATTGTGTGCATAACACAATTAACAAACCATATCTGATGTACATTTGTGTAATGCTGCACTCATACAAAAAATAGAGAACATATTCTTTTGAAGACCATACAAAAACATTCACAAGAGTTGACTATGTCCTAGGTCATAAAGTGACTCTTAACAAATACTAAATAATCATTATCATACAGAACATGAACTTTGATCATCATAATAGAATAAAATTATAAATAAACAATTAAAAAGAATTCAACGACCCTGTGCTGCTTCTCTGATTCTTCCTCCTAAAAAATGGAACTATAATACCCAGGCTCCCCAGAGCTCTGGTATCCTAGTAGGCTCAATCACTGGAAAACTCTGACAACACTACCTTAGGCTGGGATGCAGGAGGGGAACAGCAGATGTCACTTGCTTCCTACAGATTGCCACTCCTGGTGCCCAGTTTCTGTTAGGCAGTCCCCACTTAGGCTCTAATTCTTTTTGATTCTGGCTTGAGGCCCATAAAGCCACCTCTTCCTCAGACCTAGGAATCATATTTGTTTCCTGCTGCTATTAATGCCTGGGTTGCCTCAATTCAGTATCCATGGAATCAATTCTCTGTATTAAATTTCCCTGCAGTCTATCTCTCTCCATATATGCATATGTATGTATATATCTATATAGGTATGTATATATAACCATGTATGTATATCTATGCATATATGTGTATATATCATCTATAATGACTTAAATACCTCCATCACTTGGAAATTACATCAACTAAACCAAGGGGTTAATATTTTGAAATGAACAACAACACAAGCTACATATTAATATTTTGAGAGAAAGGTAAAGGGTAATGTATTCTTTACAGGGAAATTTGTATCTCAAAAGCAAGATCTGATACTGTCCCTCTTCCGAGTTTGATTGACTTGTTTGTACTGTATTGGCAGCTTATTTGTTCTAACTCTGGGTTTTTGAAGCATATTTGGCTCTGTCTATAATTTCTTTTGCACTGCTGTATTAGCCTTGGAAATAATTTTATCCTCCATGCCGGCATCAGGCATTAAAAATGCTCACTGGCATAACCTAGAATTTATACCCCTTGTCCTAGCTTCTCTCCTGAATTCTAGTGCCATGTTCACAACTGTGCACTGGATGTTTCCACTGTACATTTTCAGAACTCCATATTTAACGTGGCTAAAATAAAATCAATCCTATTTCCCATCCTCTAGAATCTGCTGTCCTTAATCCTCTACCTCACCCTGTTACTTTCTTAAATACCCATCCTCAAAGACTCAGATACATTCAGGGTAAGGACGGCATCTTTTTCATAGCAATGAATTTTTTTTTTCCAAGCAGAGTCTCAGATAAAAGAGATTACAGCAAAAATATTTTCACATCATTGAAAGACTGCTCTCTGCCTAGTCCCATAGGGTTTTCTATTTCTCACTGTTTGGCAATGCCTTCTCAGATCCATACTCTTCTTTCTAATTTGGTTGTAAATAGTCCTCTTGATCACTCACCTGGAGAGGCAGCAAGGCAAGGTAAAACTCAGAGTTAAATATAACTAATCTTGTAATAGTGTTTAACAGAAGACATGTTAAGAGCAAAACGCTTCCTACTAACAAAAAAGGTGAAAACTGACTGCAGGGTTCTTAATACTGTTAACATAATTGAGATTGAATGTACACATCACATGAGCAGCTGGCATGGGAGAACATGGCAAAGAGTAATCCCCACAGAAGCAAGCTGAGAGCTGTTCAGAATGTTCCCACCTCCTCCGTCCCAGGGAGATTCATTGTCTGCTGGTGGTACCAGTAACTCAGTTGCTATGATTATTTTGTTGAATTTAATTTTTTTAAAGCAAAACTTAGACTGTACATTTCTGGCAATTTCAAGTATCTGAACATAGAAGATAAAAATACCTGTGAGTCTCTCTGTCCTCTGTATAATGTATATGTACTTGATCTTTTTTATTCTTCTTAGCTTATTCCTCTCATTTCTCACTGCTCTTTGCTGATCATAACACTAGGTTCTTATTAAAACACACCCAGATTATTCCTTCAATTAGGCATTTTGGTTTTCAGAGATTCCTGTTCAGGGTCCCAGACAATTCTATCATGTAATTTGACAGCTTTGAAGAAATGATAATTCAAAATTTCAGAGATTTAAAGCAAAAGAAGGAAGGAAGGAAAGCCATGTCTTCTATGAAGTTATGATTATTTTCACATTACAATGGGGCTAGTATGATTAAAAAAAAAGGAAAATTAAAGAATTTCTTAAAATTGAAGAACTTCTTAATATTAGCAAGTAGTCCTTTAGTCTGAATTCCAATAGAATCCATTTACCATGTGAAAATAGGAAGAAAACAGAGGGAATTGTGATTCTCCGCCTTATTTTTTCTTTTTATAGTCAACACTTGGTGAGATAAAGTTCGAGTACTTGCAAGGGGTCAATTGTCAATATGTGGTTTTGTTTTAATAATTAACTTAGGCAGTGAATAAAAAGGCTCTTTTGTCAGAGAGGTTGTATTTAATATGTTTTACCTTTTTCTGCTTTTCAACAACAACTTGGTTAATAAACATTTTTAGAGCTATTTTATTTATTTACATATTTATTTACACATTTTATTATATGTATATAGCTACTATACTGCTTACATAGTAGAGAAACATTGAATATGCATTCTGAATGAGGGTTTTGGTTTCAGAATATGTTGTACTCAAATCTTGGTTCCAGTAGAAAGTAAACAGAGCCAACTGTTAACAGAGATCATCTCTGGGAGGCTCTGGAGAGAGGCAAAGCCACTCTACTTTTACTTTTGTGAGTCTTGGACTATTGAACATGTTATAGTGAACATGAATCACTTTGTAACTTTCAAAGAAAGGAAAAGATGGAGGAGGAAGAGACTTAACTTTGTAACCTGATATGACATTTTCACTGATTACTTTAAAGAATAGCTGAAATAATGCACACAAGCACTATGCCTGCTACAAATTCAGAGTCCATTGAATATGTTATTATCATTGAGCAAATCCTTAACTCACTATCTGGCATACAGCAAGTGTTCAAAAAATGAGTAATAAAAAAAATGGTATCCTTTTATATTAAGTATACTTAAATTTTTTCTTTTACTTTTCTATGATTAGCACATTTTTCCTTTTTTTTTTTCTTTTTTTGTCTTGAGTTATTACATTTGGTTCTGTGTTTAAAAAAGAACAGATAGGGGGCCCTCCCTGGTGGTACAATGGGTTAAAGCCCAGAACTATGAAGCTATCTGCAACCACTGCAGCCCAAGTTCCATCCCTGGCCAGGGAGATGATCCATGTGTGGCAGACTTCTACTGACCTGTCCACTATACCCCTCAGCAGTGTGTTTCAGTTGACCTACCTGTTCTGTTCCCCACTCTGTCTCTTGTGAATACTCTCACTCCCTGCACCTCTGGCCTGTACCCCAGTTCTTGTGTGCATAAATAAATAAATCTTTAAATATAAAATAATAAATAAATAAATAAAAGATAGGTACAAAATGAAGTATAATCTTCAAAAGTGTTGATGTCAAAAAAAAGAAAGAAAAATTGAGAAAATATAGCTCATTTCCTGATATTGGTAATTGATTTCATTGATCACTAAAGTGATGTTAAGATGATTAGCTATTGAATAAACATAGATAATGTAGAAACGTTATGATCGTTGTTAATAAAATGCAAGTGATACAACTGTTTTGAAGTATAACTCAGCAAATTCTTCCAGAAAGTAGAAAAGGACATATCTTTTGTCCCTAAAATTCCATTTCTAAATAACTATCCCACAGAGATGTTTCCATATGTGTGAAATGATTCAACTAAATGATATGTTCTTGCAGGTGTGCACTATAAGAAAAAGTTTAGAAACAGCATACATGATTATCTGTAGTGAGAGACTTAAATAAATTCCAATACATTTAAAGAGTAAAATGAAAATCATAGACTTCTTTAAATGTGTTTTTCTGAAAAAAATTAAAGAGAAATTAAGAGAACAAAGTGCAAAACATTGGCAGACTCTGTGTGTGTGTTGGGGAAATATATGTGTATATGCATTCATGTACATTTTATACGTAAAGATGCATCTATTTGTATACTTCTAGATATATTACATATATATTAGCAGATTGACATATGCATATATTTGTATAGGCATATAGAAGAGCTTTGTAATAATGTAAGGAAGTAGAAAATTGTTCACTCCAGAGATAGAGCCTTGTTGTTGGTAGGCAAAGGATGAGATAGACTTACCTATCTTAGATAGCATGAGATAGATTTACCTACCTTGGAATAATATGTACAGTTTTGTGTAGTATAGGTATTGTTCATCAAAAAAAAAAATTAAATAAACACAGTTCAGAGTGTTGGAGATCCAGCCTAAAATCAATTGAAAGGAGTGAACATTTTTAATGACACACATGCAAACAGATGGAGAGGGAACTTGTACTGAACAATTCTCCAAATATAGAAATAATCTACTGGAGAAAGTCAGACAAACATGGCATGCTCAAAAATCTGTTTCCAGCTTAAAGGTTATCTTTTAGTGGAATGAAGATTTTCATATAACCCACTTCCTTTATTGCAAAACTAAGGCAATTATTTTGTGGCTTGTGAATTAAACTTCAAAATTAATTAATGATTAAGCAGTTAGTGGTGATATATTCATACCATACAATGCTACTCAGCAGTAAAAAGAAAGGTAGTATTGGCAGATGTAACAACCTGGATGACTCATCAGGGTATTGTGTTAATTGAAAGAAACCATTCTCAAGAGATTATATGCTATAAGATTCCATACATATAACATTGTTAAAGAGAAAATGATAGGGAGGAAGGGTAGATCAGTGTTTTTTGGCAACTAGGAGTGAGTGACTACAAAGGAATAACAGGACAGAGTTTTCGTTTTGGGAGGTAGGTAATAGAATTGCACTGTATCGTGGTTAATAAAGGAGTTGCATGAGTCCACACAGGTATTAAAATTTATGGAATTTTGCATCAAAAGAAAAAAATCTAATTTACTGTATAATAAATTTTAAATAAAAGAAATAAAGGTCCCTGATAGCATAAGGGTTAAGTCCCTGCACTATTACTCTAGCAGCTTGAGTATACTCCCCAGCAAGGAAAATAATCCACATGGTACAGCAGACCTCACCTGTCTCACCCACTGCTGCCCTCAACAGTGTATCTCAGTAGATCCGCCCATTCTGCTCTCCACTCTGTCTCTGGTGAATCCTTTCCCCACCACCACACCTCTGGCCTACACTCCAGTTCTTTATGAATAAATAAACAAATAAATCTTTTGAAGAAATAAATAAATGTCAAAACATATACAAGCATATACATACGCACTGAAATGTGGGGTGTTTAGCCCAAAGTAGTCCATATCTTTGCCTAGGGTCAACAAAGTTTTGCTGGTGATTTTGGTTTTGTAATGATCCTTTACTCTTTCAACATGATAACTTTAACCCATTCTGTTTCTTTCAAAAAGTCAGAGAATAACTCCAGGCTCATTTCTACAGGAGCAAAGTAGCTATGTACAGTGATTCCCATGCCATGCGAATGAGCCTGTCATGTAGATATTGCTGGATGGTCAGGACACACCCAGGAACACCCCTTATAGTTCATTGTCGCAACACACCCTAGATGTTGGTATGAGGATGATTCAACAACAATGAAAAACCAGGGATTCTAGGACAGTGTCAGATTTGGAAAAGCTATTCTACCACAAGTTCCTTTCCCCAGAGTGGTTTAGCAACTTCAGGTCTCTCCAAGCTAGAGAAGAAAATCTAGTAGAACAGGCCTTCCTGAAGCAAGGTGTGAAATACCAGATGCCATCTTTGTTTCTGGTGATGATGCTAAGTGTTTGTTGTTAGAAACTATCATTCACTCATATCTCACCTAAGTGCCAGAAGTTAGCTATCTTTTTGGAGAAGCAGATAGAGCAAACACCTACCATCAATCATTTATGTCCACTGCTGTTATTTTTGCATAGCCTACTCATATGACACATTTGTCTCAGACTGGATCCAAAGTAACTATGTGTTGGAAAGCATGTTGGGCTGATGGTTCAAATAAGTCTGCCATTGAAGTGCATCAGTGAAGTCACTGAACTCTGTCCTCAGTTTCCTCTGTTAATTGTAGATGTTAAAAGGAACTTACTGAACTGGTGATAAAATTAAATTCCGTAACACAAATGCACCCACTATCATGTCTGATACATAAAGAATATTCACGAAGTGTATGCTATTTTCATATGCTAGGTTATTTTTTGTATTTATATACTTTTTATTACCTTTTTTTTTTTTTTACCGTGTCTACTTTCTTTTCTCAGGTGTAGTCCTCATAGAATTTCTAACACCAATTCACCCATGCACCATCACAACAGTTCCTAGTGCTCTTCCCACCCTCCTTTTGATCTCTCTTTCTGTCCCTCCCCTGCATAGTATCTCTAATTTATACTTGTCTATTTTTTTTTGGCTTTGTTGTTGTTGTTGTGTTTTTTAGAGTTGTTATTTTTTCACAAATCCCTTATTGCTTTCCATCTAGTCCTCATATAAATGAAATTATGCAATATTTTTCTTTTTCCTTCTTACTTATTTCACTGAGCATAATCCCTTCTAGCTTCATCCCAATGTTGCTTTGAATGTCATTAGTTTACATTTTTGACTATTGAATAATATTCCAGTGTGTATATATAACACATCTTGATCTAGTCATCTATTCTTGTGCATTTGGGTTGTTTCCAACACTTCTATTATAAATAGTGTTGTCATGTGCTAGGTTTTTAATGCCTTTTGTAAGTATTGAAAACATGAAGAAGCAGGAGATTAAGGAAGGCATTTAAATCCTTTTGGTGCCTAGTTTCCCTACTCTGCTGAATGCAGCTCAGAGACATATAGCTTCCCTGAGAAACTCTAATTGGCCCTGCTATTCAGGCATCCTATTCCCTTAGGTTCTTTGTTGATTTGCCAATCAAGTTGTTTACTAATGACCGTGGCAATATTAGACTTTTTTTTTGACTTCTTATAGATGGCTTAAGAAGTACATTTCAGGTTAGGGGCAGCTGGGACCAGTCAGCAGCCATTAGTAATACCTCTTTCCATAAAGATCAGCCCCAGTGCCTGAGTTATGGCCCCATGTAAGTTGACCATCTTGGTCTAGTAGCTGTTTGCATGATGTCACCCTTTTCATGTTTCCCAGTCCTGTATGCATTCTAAACACCCATATTTCTGACTCCTTTCTTTTCTTCTCTCTTCCTTCCCAAAACAGAATGGAATATGGCTCATTAAAATTTTAGCAGGATAGTACCAGTAAAGAAATTCAGCAACTGGACTTAGTCTAGAGAAAGACCATTAGTCAAGATAGACTGTATGCTTTGGGAGCCTTTAGGCAGCAGCTGCTTCCATTGGTGTTTGATATTGTTTTCTCATAATCTTCAAACTTTTGTCTTGTTGATTTTAAAAAACTGGGAGAAATGCCCTATGAATATTTATTTTATACCACATAATATATTTACTCTTTGGTTAGAAAATTTGAATTTTGTGCTTCTGATATACATTATAAATAAGATATAAAAGGCATTACTACTGCTTTCAGGCAAACATATATTACTATGCAACAAGAATATGACAAAAATTGGAAAGGTTACTCCGAGGAGAATTTAACATGTGGTGTCATAGTACTAAGAATGGAGCTATAAAAGAAAAAAGAAAACTTAAGTCCTCAGAATTTGAGAATATCAAAATATTGCAAGGGGGAATTGAAGTTGCAGATGAAATTTAGTCATTAGTGAGTTGACTTTAACATGGTGAGATTATCCTGGATCATGTGGGTGGGTCCAATGTAATGACAAAAATCTTTTAAAGTGGAAGAGAAGGTCAAGAGAAATCACAAGATGCTGAGCAAGAAGAACCCCTTCTCCTTTCTCTAGCCATCAGTTTATTCTTTCTCACTTTCACAACTTAACTTTTGTTAAGTTGTTATCTGTTCAGGCTTTCTCACTTCTCATCATGAGTTAACACAAAATACCTGACTTCACCTTCACTTCCTACTGGAATTGGGTTAGTTACCTCCTAGCTGAATCCAGTGACCATTTCTCAGTTCTCTAATAGACCTATGAGAACCCCTCTGTCTTGAAATATTTTCACACCCTTAACTTTGTGGTCTCATATTCTGCCATTTCTACCCTTTTGGCTATTCCTTTTCAGTCTCACTTGAGAATAATATTTCTTTGTCTGCCCCAAATGATGTTTATTATGAGAATCCATCCTCTTCTACATACTATTTGAAAATCATCTATACAGACTCATGATAAAGAGGTCTCAAATTTATGCCTCCAATCCAAATTTTGCTTCTAAACTTCAGCCATTTATATTCATTTTGCCTTCATTTATATTCATAATCCACTTGCTTATTTCACAGACACCTTCATCTTCATCAAATGAAGGCAAAATGAATCTGAGACTCCAATATCACAATTTGACTGTAATGCTTTATGTTGGAAGGTGGTGATCCCAGGAGGCTGTATAAGGAGCAGGTCACCAACAATGTTAACTACACAATCCAAATCAACATGCCCTCAGCTGAAATCAAGGACCTAACTTCCAAATCTACTCTACCTCTTGGATTTTCCCTTTCAGTAGCTGATTCAAATATCAATCGGGTGTCCAAGTCAGAAACATGAGTAATCTCAGGGTCATGTTAAATGTTTCTTTGTCTATCCATTTTTTTTTTTAAAGATTTATTTATTTGTGCATACAGAACTGGGGTACAGGCCAGAAGCTCAGGGGAGGTGAGAGGCTTCACCAGAGACAGAATGGGGTACAGAACAGGCAGATCAACGAAGTACACTGCTGAGGGGAGCAGCGGGCGGGTCAGGAGAGGTCTGCCACGCCATGTGGTCACCTCCGGGGCAGGCGGGAATCGAACTCATGTGGAAGCGGCTCTAGATTCTCAGTGCTGTGCTTTAACCCGCTGTGCCACCAGGGAGGGCCCTGTCTATCCATTTTTAAAAAATTATTTATGCATATAAGAACTGGGTGCAGGCCAGTGTGTAGGGGGTGAGAAGATTCACCAGAGACAGAGTGGGAAGCAGAACAGGCATACTGAATGAAATACACTGCTGAGGGAGCAGCAGGCAAGACAGATGAGGTCTGCTGTGCGATGTAGTCACTTTTGGCCAGGGAGTGAACTTGTGCGGTAGTGGCTGTGTTTAGCTTCAAAGTGCTGATACTTAACTCCCTGCGCCCCTGTCAATCCACTTCAACATAACAGTCAGATTGGCCTTTAGAAACAAATATAACTATACCACTTACATGATAAAAACATTCAATGACAATTTCCATGGAGACAGAAGCCACACTTCTTAACATGTTTTGCTATACTTACCCTGGTCTTGTATTTGCCTACCTCTTTAACCTCATAGCACATACCTTTCCAATTTAATTATTCCCTAAAAAGCACATGTACTTTTTTATCTGCACATGTACTTTCTACCTCTAGTCCTTCAAATATGCCATATTCTCTTCAACTTTAGGGTCTTTGCTCATTCTCTCATCTCATTCTGATTCTCTCTACCTCTGAGATCTTAATTTCAAGCCACTTTTTTCAGGAAGTCTTCCCTGATTTACCCTCCTAACAGATTCTCATAGTGACCCCATTTGTCCTCATCATTGTATTTCGCAAACTGAATCATGGGCTATTTACTTCTTTAGATTCACTTCCATTGTTCTCCCCCCCCCCCAACTGAAGACTCTATTAGGTATGTGCTACCAGCACACAGCACTTATTTGGATTATAGTCGGGGCAATACATAGCTGTTAATGAAGAGCTCCTATCTTACAGAAAACAACAAATATGTACCTCTGGCTGATGGTTGATTCTTTTTAAACACCTGAAAGAAAACTGAGCATCCAAACAGTTTTTAAATTTGATTATCACACAGCAAAGAAAGACTTTTTTCTTTCAAGCCAATAGGCTAGAAGAAAGTGTGCTATCAATTGACCACCTGCTGCTAGAGGAATTTTTCATAACTCTGAAGAGCATCCAAGAAGATAGGTTTCTTGGAAAAATAAAACCAATGATATTTCCAGAGCCCCTAATTTTAGTAACCCAGTACAATAAGTCTATTCATCTTTCTGGTAATGATATTTTTTTTCTCCTCAGAGCACTCAATTCATTTTCCATTGCTGACATGTAATCCAGAAATAATAGAGTTCAGTATAGTATAACTCAAATCCAAAAAGGGAAAGTGCCAACACCCTGAAGAAAAGCTCTGAATTAAGTATTCCCAAAAATAATTCACAGCAAATCGGGGGAATATGAAAAGGTCTATTCAGTTGTAGATGATATTTCATTTTGTTATTTATTATAGCCATGACTTCTCATAGAAAGAGCTCAGTATGAAAACACCACTCCGGAAGTTTTTGTAATTAAATCATAAGGTCAAATCTAGATTTTTCCCCCAACTTTTTTTTCTATTAAAGTCCTATGCAGAGCCGTTAATATTTGAATGAGTCTTTAAAAAGCCCAAATTCCTACTGTGTGGCAAGTACAGTGAAAGCAGATGACCAGCATCCCAATGAAATGTAGCATGAGCAAGAAACAAACCTCTATTGTTTTAATCACTAGGATTATTTCTATAGAGGTGTTCATTTCCTGGCTACCCTCTGAGTTCAAAACCTATTGAGAATTGGATACAGTATCAGTTAGAGAACAAAATACCCACTCCAGATTACTTAAAAGTTAACAGTTTAGGGCAATGAATCATAGCTTTGAACCAAAATAAAGTGCCCTGAAAACTACTCTGAGTAATCCTACCCCTCCCAAACTTCATGTCCCCCACTAGAAGGCCAGATCCTGAGGCAGAAAGCTTACATCATGGGAAGCAGAATGGGAGAATCACGAGCAGAGCAGGAGAGAGGGACAGCACAGAAAACACAGGGACTGAGCTGATCAACCCCCACTTCTTTTTCCCCATTCACAACTCAAATATGATGCTCTTCCAAGAGAAATGTTCCCGTATAATTCCCTTCCTGATGAGAGGGACTTTTTCCCCTGGGTAGAAAAACTCACTGTTGAAATAATGTGTTGTTGATCCAACTAAGCATAAGAATGAAAACTAAACACAGAGATTTCTTTCATCTTGAATTATTTTTTTAAATGACCAGAGTTTTAGGTACTAAATTCATGAAATGTGGCATCTGTCCTGAAAGATGGAGTTTAGGACTGTCTGTCTTCAGGGTAAGCAGAATCTTA
This sequence comes from Condylura cristata, assembly GCF_000260355.1. NCBI lineage: Eukaryota > Metazoa > Chordata > Mammalia > Eulipotyphla > Talpidae > Condylura > Condylura cristata. The sequence goes on along the minus strand of NW_004567103.1, from coordinate 76,101,002 downwards.
TACTGTTTCTGGGCTTGTGAGAAGCTGGGTCAAGTTAAACCATATCTGGTGAAAATAGGCTCACTTGAGCTCTAAGAACAGATTTGAAGATGAAAAATTCCAAAAGGACAACCTGAACAGAAAAAGATATAGTCCTCTTATTTTGGCTTAATATAGACAGAGCATTGGGCCCAAAACAAGCATACTTGTCTCACGGATTGTAGTAGCTGTTAAAAGAAACACATCCTTTTTTCCAGTTACCTTTGTCAAAATCTACAGCTTTCATTTACCAAATGAATGATGTTTTAAACCCAAAGATTTCATTGTGAATTTCACTATGGAAGTAGTATGGACTTTGCTTTTAGATCATGTCCAAGAAGCATATTGTTACAAATAGGGACATCATCATAGCAGAACAGTATTAAGCTGGAGAGAGAAGCAGAATACAGTGACACCTTGGAAAAAACAACCAGTTCATCCTGTGATTGTCATGTGGGATTTATCAGTTGAGTAACAAACATGTGTTTGACTTCCAAAATTACAAAATGCTTTTGGCCTCTGTTAAGTTGTAACACACATACAGACATGACTCTCTTTTTGTTTTTCTTTCAGACATGACTCTTAAAGAAAAATAAGATAGATATATAAAAGGAAAGGGAAAAAAGAGAGAGCAGCAGAGTTAGAAAAGGAAAGTGTTTGTCCACCTTTTAACAAATTTATAAACAATATAACAAATTGAGTCATTTTTCATCAAATGTCTTTTTTATGTGCAACAGCTAAGAAACCACAAGGTCAGCATGTGAAGAGTCTGACACTACATCTTAAATTGTAATTATCTTCTTTGCATGAATGCTCAAGAGAAGGCTTTCATATTACTTTATTGCTATAAAACAGTCTGCTGCAATGATCCCAAGACACCACTTGGAATAACTGCACAGAAACTGAGACACTGTTAAGGTAGGCCTGCACCATTGGTATTGGTATTGAAACTTATTTTTTTTTTAACATAAAATTTTCTATTTATTCATTTTTTTGGCCTGAATGCAATCCCTACAAATGTATACTTGAGAACCTATTTTCAGATGACAATCCCCCCCAAACTCAAAAATAGTGTTTCTTATTTCAAAAGAAACTATATTTTCTTAAATGGGGTTATCTAATTACAAGTGGATTTCTTTCCTGGGAATGCAAATAGTTTTGATGCACAAAATAATAATGCTTTAAGGTTAAATTGCTTCATTCTGATAGGCCAGGTTATGGTTTAGTTTATGTAGCTAATTAAATGGATATTTTGGGGAGCAATAACTAGCTTCCAGGAATTTTTTAACTAGAGAAGCAATGCAGAAATTTGAAAGGGGTACCCCTCATTAATGAACACCTTTCATCAATAACTTTAATTCAATTTAGAATTTATGATGTATTAGGTTTCTGTTTCTTGTCAAACATCCTAGATATACTAGATATTTATGGTGAATTTCCGATATGTGAGAGAGACAGTATCTCACCAGTGAGATATAATTTCTGGTATTTTAAAAACTGAATTATGATGCACCAACCTGGATTGTTTCTAAGCTGTGGTTGTTCTTCCCAGGAGGGCAAGAGCAGCAATGAGCACCAGAACCCTAACAACAAAGATAAGAGTTATTTTCTATAGCAAAGGAGATTGTCAGAATTTCTGCCCACTGAGGCCTATTGATGAATAAATATAGACAGGGCTCTCTATGGATCATTTACTCCACTTAGTGATCCTAGGGTGACTGATCATTCCAGTACTCCTGATGGCTAGGATACAGGATGTGGGATCTGATCTTCAGTGTCAAAATTGGTAAAATTCCTGATAAATTAGAGCAAGTTGATCACACTAGATCATTCCAAATGCTGAAAGATAATAATTCTTGATTTGGAAAATTCAGAGGCCTGATTATTGTAATGGAAATATGATGGATATGCACATGCAGTTCATTGGCTCCCAGTTTGCCCAAAAATGACAAAAGGAGACTGTATCTGCTTATGGCAAATAGAGGGTCAGGGACTCTTCTCAAAATTACAACTACTTAATTACCGTTACGCTACTAAGGAATACATTCTTCATGTAAGAATCTGACCCTATAGATGATGTGTGTTGCCTTTCCCTCATTAAGGCTATGAAAGTTTTGCTAAAGTGAAAAGGCAACATTCTCACAAAGCAAATGAGCAGATCAAACCAAACCAAACAAACCCTTGGATTCAGACTACAGACTTGAGAATACCAAATGGGGAGGGGCTGGGAGCCACCAGTAGAAGAGCTCCAATGCAGTGACTTGGACAGTTATTTTTACTCTGGTGGTGACTGTGGTGTGGTGATGTGTGGTATGATATTTTTAACGAGATGTGAACCTGTACCCCTGAGACATAGAAAGTGTTGTAAAACAATGTTACTACAACACTAAATAAGTATTTACCAAGAGGGTTGAAAAGTTTTGTCTACACAAAAATCACACTCACATGTCTTACAGTAGCTTTATTTATAAGTGCTAAAACTTGAATCAATTAAGGTGTTTTGAAGCATTCATTCAAGTGAATGGATAAGCTGCCTTATACAGACACTGGAATATTAATCAGTTCTAAAAAGAAATGAGCTATCAAGTAATGAAAAGACGTGAAGGAAATTTGAATGCCTATTACTCAGTGAAAGAAGCCAATAGGCTACATTCTGTATGATTCCAAGGTGTGACATCCTGGAAAATCGACTTTCAAAAATATGGAGATAGTAAATGATCACTAGCCCAAAGTAAGAGGAGATTAGGGGGTGAATTGCCAGGGTACAGGGGATTTTTCACTTTTACATCTAAAGTGAAAAAGAGAAATGCCTTGGTGTCTGCTTTGCAGCAACCATCCAGCTCGGCAAGAGTGACACCACCTAGCTCCATCCCAGGCAACTACTACAGGCTGCATGGGTGCCCTGTCATTCCAGCTTTTCTATATGTTACTGTAATTTTAGGTTTTCTGTTATTCAGTATGATTTGGTAGGGGCCTGAGAATGCTAAAAACTTTTTTTCCATATAAATTAACAGTGATTGTACTTTTACTTTGCACTGTTTGACTTAGAAATGGTTTCATAGGCACATATAACTGCTGGATAGCAGGAAAAACCTGCAGAAAGAGGATGACTGACCCAAGTTATGGGCACAACTGCCTTTGAAGATTGCAGTTCAGAATGTGTAAACCAAGTCTGATGTGGAGAGGGCAGTTTTCTGCCTATGATCAGACCTGAAAAACCACACATAGGTTTTTAAACAGAAGCTGGACTGCTCATTAACATTCTAGACAATAAATAAGATAAGGAAGTAAAATTCATGCTATATTAAGCAGTGATAAGTGCTAGCAAAGAATAAAATATACAAATCAGGGAGGCAGATAGAGAGTAAATGAGAGTTGGGAATGGAATGTGATAATAATTGTAGGTAAGAGGAGGCAAAGGTGGCTTTTGGTGAAAGATTTCAAGAATTGAGTCTGCAGATAAGAAGAAGAGTGGGTCATGCACAGGGAATAGAAGATATATGCCTGAGGCCACAGCCTATGTGTGGTGTTGGAGAAGGCCCATTTGTTTGAAGTGAAACCAGCAAAGGGAAAGAAGTAGGAGGTGGGGTCTTGGGGCTGAGAGCTAATGAGAGTTTCAGTCTTATAGGGCCGTGTGATCTCTGAAGACTTGGCTTTTTCTCTGAGTGGTTTAAGAAGCCACTGGGGATTGTGAACCCAGGAATACATGATTTGAAATTAGCCACCTTCTTGAAAATAGATTTAGGAGTGGGGAGTAGGGAATATCAAGGATAGAAGCAGGGACACCTACCAGGATGCTGCTGGAATTATTTAGAAAAGGAAGGATGTTGAACTGGAAATAGGGAGAACTGATTGGATAATTTTTAATACAATGCTCTTATTGTCTCCATTCTGAACATACATTTTTCATTTATGTTTTAGCATGCTTGAAATCAGGATGTATGTAATATAGGGTTGGCATCAATAATTTCTAGCTGGCCCTCCCTGGTGGTGCAGTGGGTTAAAACACAGCATTAAGAAGCTAAAGCAACTTTAGCATGAGTTTGATCCCTGCCCTAGAAGTGATTCATATGGTGTGCCAGACCTCTCCTGACCTGCCCACTGCTCCTCTCAGCAGTGTACTTTGTGGATCTGCTTGTTCTGCTCCCCTCTCTGTCTCTGGTGAATCCTCTCACCACCCCTGCACCTCTGGCCTGTACCACAGCTAAGTGTGCATAGATAAATAAATCTTTTTAAAAAAATAATTTCTAGCAATTTAATAGCAATCTGATGTAATTGTTTAGTTAACAGAAAATCTTCCATAGTTACCCTCTGATGACTGTCAACATCAACCCACAGACACGGATATGTTTTTTTTTTTTAAGATTTATTTATTTATTCATATGGAACTGGGGTACCGGCCAGAGATGCAGAGGGTGAGAGGATTCACCAGAGACAGAGTGGGGTGCAGAACAGGCAGATCAACGAAGTACACTGCTGAGGGGAGCAGCGGGCGGGTCAGGAGAGAGAGGTCTGCCTGATCCATGTGGATCTTCTCCGGGGCAGGCGGGAATCAAAGCTAAAGTGGCTTTAGCTTCTTAATGCTGTGCTTTCACCGGCTGCGCCACCAGGGAGGGCCAGATACAGATATGTTTTGACGAACTTATTGTAAGTAATTAAATTTCAAAGTTTAATACCTTTTCTTAAAGATTTATGTTATTTATTTATTTATGCATACAAGAACTGGGGTACAGGTAAGAAGTATGGGGGAGGGACAAGGGAGAGGATTCACCAGAGACAATGGAGAGCAGAATAGTAGATGTACTGAAATACACTGCTGAGGAGAACAGCAGGTAAGACAGGAAGGGCCTGCTGTGTCCCTGACTGGGCTGAAATCAAACCCCTTGTACCATCAGGGAGGCCCTCACAAAATTTAATATCTTGCTCAAAAACACATCATAAATGTGTTCTTGACAATGCCTCATCACTTTTTTGTACCTGAACACTAACTTCCTCCAGGTTTTCCAGGCTTCCAGTCTCACCTCTAATAAACATTACAGGTCACACTGTTAGAGTTATTTTCCTGCAAATCAAAGTTTCTCATATAGATCTGTGTGAAGTCTCTGATGCTGGGTGGTTGCTATAGGAGTCATTCCAAACTTTTCAGCTTGGTACAGCACATAATCATTCGCTTCCCACCTATTTCTGCAGCCCTTTTCCCTAATACTCCCTAACTTGTACTTGCTATTTATACTGTAGTGCTTGAGCTTGGGCAGTCAGAACTTGGTCTCATTTGTAAACCTTTCACTGGTTTCTCTGCACTGCTCCCAGCTGCTTCTCTTCTTCAAGCTCCAGCTCAGATGTCACCACCTTTGTTACCATATTTTTTTAATCTATAGGCAAACTTAATTATTCATCTGCTCACAAAGCCCTCTCACAGGTCATCCACTTACCCATCTGTTTCCTCCAGGAAACTAAGTTGGGGACTTCATTTTTGCCACACAAATGCCTGAATGCAGTAATGTATTTGGCACAGAAAGATATGCAATATTTGCAAGAGTCTGTTTTTTACATTGGATTTAAAGAACCACAGTTGTTTCTTTTGCAAAATTTGGGTAATTATAGTATCTGCCTTATAAAGGTGCTTTAGAAATTTTAGACTATGTGAAATAATGTATACACTAGCTTGAAGAAAAATGCTCAATAAATGCTTGTATGTGTATTACAGTATAATAATCTGTTACATTTTGAATGTTTTACTATCATGTTTTTATTATGGTATATTTTTATTCCATTTTTTTATTCTGAAAATTGTAGCACCTATTTTAAGCCTTAAAATGGAATCTGTCTGATCACAGAAGCTTCTAATGTGTTCAAAACAAAAGAAAAAAGCAGTGAAAAGAGAAGGTAACCCCATTTTATTTCTCTCTTGATGACAAAGTGCTAGAATCTATGCTTAGTTGAAGATTCTAGAAATAGAGCAGTGATGACCCAAAAGCTCTCCTCAAATTTAATTTTTTTCTAATAGCTTTTGAAATAACATTCCCAGGAGTGCCATTTCTTCCTGCCAGTTTAGGTAGTTTATGTCATTTACTGTAGGGTGCTGCCTTTTACCACAATGACTTTATCTTGAAGAGTCATCTTTGTTCATGATAAATGCAAGTGACTGTCCAATTACTTATTTAGTCTAGTGGCTAATATAGAAATAAAACGTGTAATGCATTGTTATAGTCACTAGGTCTCTTAATTCTGACTAAGATGCATATCTCTGAACTTTGATAGAAACTTCCTTCTGTGACTTAGCAATTTTCCTGATTGCTAAATCTCTGATTGCTAAATTAATACATGACCATTAAAGTCCCTTAAGACACTTAAATAAATTCTTCAATAATTCATCTTAATTAGTGCACTATTATTCTTGATACTTGCAATGTTCCCCCTTTGCTCTTTTGTTGTTGGTGGTTGTTTGGGACATAAAAGAAACAATAGAATTTTTGGTAAATGAAGAGTCCATATCGTAACTTTCAAATTAGTGTGAATAAACGGAGATATAAAATATATTTGGGAAATTATTCTAGTGTGTTTCTAATTGCCCCCTTTCTCCTACTCCTTCTGAAGACATTCATCACCAAATGAAGCAAACAAGTTCTCATCTTGCTTCCACTACATTTCTCCAAGCTCTTGACCACGAACCCATTCTTCTGTCCTTCAATCTGCTGCTATAGGAGGAAATGCCGAACTCCTAGATAAAGCCAACCCTTCCCTTATGATCTCAATCTTTTTTCTATTACTTCCTTGAGGATTTTATTTCTGCAAATAAGCCCTTTCATCTTACATTATCGATTTCCCTCTCTCTAGTGAAACTTTTCTTTCAGCAAACAAAACTGCTCTTGACCTCCCAATCAGATCTCACTGATGCTCCACTCTCTTAAAATCTTTAGCTGAAACTTAGTATAAAATGCACCCTCCTCTAGGGTCTCCTTGATGCACAGGGGTTAAAGTGTCAGTATCAAGCCAGCCACTGCAGCATGAGTTTAATCCCCAGCCAGAGAGGTGACCCACATGAGCAGCAGACCACTTCTGTCTCACCCGCAGCTCACCTCAGCAGTGAATTTCAATAGACCCTTCTGTTCTTCTCCTTACTCTGTCTCCAGTGAATCCTCTCACCCCCTCCCCGCCCCTGTACATCTGGACAACACCCCAGTTCTTGTATGCATAAGTAAATAAAATAAATCTTTTTACAAAAATGTACCCTCTAAATTCCCCATGCCATTCCACTTCAAACAAAACTGGCTTACACCACTGCTCTAGGTTAATTCCTCAGTCATCCTAGTTAATTCCTCATTACACACTATGGAAAATCTTTGGATAAACAGTAGTTTTATTTCAAATCAATTTAAATTTCACATATTTGAAACAGTAGTATGTTAAAATGTTACCAATTTTCACAAATTTGAAATAATGTGAATCCTTCCAAAATTAAAAGGTACCTGAAATTCAATCAGATTTAGGAACAAAAAAGGAACATTCAAATTTAGTAAAATTGAATAAAATAGCTCATGTTCATGTTATTTTCTTAATTTCAACAAATGTACCATGGTAATATTGGCTGTTAATAAGAGGGGAAACTGGGTGAAGAACACATTGAAACTTTCTATAACTTTAAAGTTGTTCCCAAGTGGAAAGTATTTTTAAAAACCAAAGCATTAACAGTGTTCTCCAAGAAATGTTCTCTAGTACTATAGGCTTGTGAATTCTGAGAATGCCATCCCTTGCACGATGTGGGTTCCTCTGGGAGGAATAGCCTATCTGAAATTATGCCAGTTTTGAATTATATGAGATTTCAGCAACTTAGTCCATGAATAAAATTCATTGTCAGGTGAATTATTTATTCATATCCCATTTTGAAAACTGATGTAGGAAAAACTAAAGATGTAATCTTGAATCATAAACTTAGTAAAAATGTCCCCTTCCCATAAAAATCAAAGCTAAAACTCTCTCTTCCAGTTACTGACAACAGAATTGTGACATTGAATCACTTATCACTATATACAATTTTTGGATAAGTATGTCATTAGAGACCTGGAGCTCAGTGTGGAATCTGGAAACCATGCACAAAAACCATGGGTTTTTGTTTAGCTCCATAGGCAGAAAAATAAACAGGTGATTCCAAATTTGTAGGCACAGTCATAAATCCCTTTTTAAAATTTGGCTTTTGTCCATTCAGTTAGTGTTATGTCCCCCTCCTACCTTTTGTTCTCTCACATTACAGTGAGTGTCTTGGGAGGGGTGGTTTTATTTTGGCTACATTTCACATTCCTCTGTAGGTTTCTTTGCAGATAAAATTTATCTTATCCTTGAACAGACTTCATAGTTATAAAATAAGGTCCTAATAATTTAGCTTCCAGGTGTCTCAAGAATTACAGTTCCTGCTTTTTCTGTCTCTATGTAGACTATATATCTTGGAGTACTATGCTACATCACTCCACCTCCACCCCAGTCTCATTTCTTATAATAGCCTTTCTCTGGTATTGAGTGGCTTTGTGATAAACAGTGTAGCAATATTTCATATTAATTTGAATTATCAAATTTGAAACACTGAGCAATGAAAAATGTTATTAAAGTCTCACTTTATGCATACTTATTTAACTAATGTGAATTCCCCATACAAAAGATTGTTTAGTGTGCATTGAAAAAATGTTTGATATAAAAATGCATTATAATGGTCTAGGTTTATGTGTAGTAAGACTGTTATTTCTTGCATTGCATTTACTCTTAAGGGGGAAAATCTGCCTGGATATCTTATACATTTGTGAATTATATGAGGTTTTCAGGAGTTATTCCTAGAGTGACTCTGCAAGGGTTTTGTGATCCAACTCCCTTATTGTGAATATGTTTTATTATAGTTGATGATGTGATTGTATCAGGGTACAAAGGAAATTATCCTTTACCACTCTGGATTCTTCTAGGCTGGCAAATAAGCAAGCAAGCATCAGATAGATGACATGTGAAAAAGTCAACAAGTTTAGTAATAATATGCATATCTCCTGTACACATGTTTCAACCAGCATGGCCAAGTCATCCATGTGGCTGAGACAACATCTTAAGGAGCTAAGACAGAAAGACCCTGGGGGCTGGGAGTAGAAAGGTATGGTAATTTAGGAAGATTACCAGGGAAGGCATAGGAGACTAAGATATGCAGATTTAAGTTTGCCTTTACAAAAGAAAGGAAATTAGATCTTCTAGGTACAAGCCCATACTGAAATTTCTATATAATTATGTTTTTCAATAGCAACCTCCAGTCTTTAGAGCACTCCCATAAATTCTACCTTTTGTCAAAAGTATATTTGGGGGTGGTAGATTTTTATTCCCCTAAGCTTGCCTTTTTAATGTTAGGGTACAACTGAGTTCCTGTAACTAGGGACCCCAAACTTAAAGACCACACACTCTGAAAGGGTCCTGCCACCCACCATATAAAGGCAAAGGAAGCAAACTCTTATTGTGTACAAATATTAATAGAACTATTAGTGAGCAGAATAAGGGGTTCCTTGGAAACCCCGAAACTTGCATGCTGTAAATGAACTCTGCCATCTGCTACGTAAAGATAAACAATACTCTAACATGAAGAACTTTAATAAGATTAAGTGTGCATAGAGAGGAGAAAGAATAACAATGTCCTCATAAAACACCCCAAATTATCCATCCCTACATAACTAAATATCCAATCCAATAAGTTTGATCCAAAGTGGGGTCATTGAAACCCAAAGTTTGTCACACATCTAAGGAACTTTCTGGTAGGGACCAATAAGAAAGAGCAAAAGTTGGCCAGGCAGTTCTGGAAAAAAGAGCAAAGTCAAACAACAGTAGTAGCTTGTGTTATCAACCTTCCCACATGTCTACATGTCTCTCACCCAGGTCTCCTCCAAGTGTGTCTACATGTCTCAACTCCATACATCTCCTTCCATGTACCCCAAGCCCATTACTGCAAGTGCAATGCCAAGAAGCAAGCATGGCTTCTTCCCATGTCTCACTAATCCACATGTCTCCTCTTAGGTCTTCTTCCAGGTCTTCTCTACATCTTCTTGCCACTCAATTCCAACCTTCCTTAGGTAGGGGTGGGGGAGCAAGGAGCCTCCCCCCTTTTTTTTTTAAGATTTATTTATTTATGCATACAAGAACTGGGGTACAGACTAGAGATATGGGTGGGGGAGGGTGAGAGGAGTCACCAGAGACAGAGTGGGGAGCAGAAGAGGCAGATCCACTGAAATACACTGCTGAGGGGAACAGCAAGCAGCCAGAAGTGGTCTGCTGTGCCATGAGTGTCACCTTCCTGGTTAGGATTGAACTTATGCTACAGTGGCTAAGGACAGTTTCATAGGATTGGCTTTTACCCATTGTGTCACCAGGAAGGGCCCCAAACCTCCTTTTTTTTTTTTTTAACAGGGATTACATTGTATAGAACTAATGTGCATAGAGATACAAAAGAAAAGATACTCCTAGTAACAGTTTTTTTCCTGCAGTTAAATTCCTCAAATTACCCATCCCCTAGTGGGAAAATGTCCAGTCAACAGAGATGGCCTGAAATGGGGCTGCTAAGGCCTGAAGGCCAGACACAAATCTAAGGTACCTTTTGTCAAGACACCATAAGGAAAGGGTTGAGAAGGTCTCAAAGAAAGAGGTACCAGAGGTGACCTCTCTGGTGGTGCAACAGTTTAAAGCACAGCACTGTGAAGCTAGCAGCAGACACTTAAGTGCCCCAGAGGTAACCCACATGGCACAGCAGACCTCTCCTGTGTCGCCCGCTCCTTCCCCTCAGCAGTGTACTTCGTCGATCTGCCTCTTCTGCTCCCCACTCCATCTCTGGTGAATCCTCTCACCCCCCAGAACCTCTGGTTCATACCCTAGCTCTATATGCATAAATAATAAATAAATCTTAAAAGAAAGAAAGAGGTACCATATCAAGATAATGACTGCCATTGTCTTCCAATTTTAAGTTTGGATTTCTCCTTGGTCTCTATAGTAATCATCCGCTTTTAGGAATGTAGCTCCACTCTACTGAGATAGTGATGAGACTAGATATAATAAGCCACTTTACTTATGGAATTGTTCAAGGCTGGAAAAGCTGTTAAACCTTTTTGTTTCTTTTCATGTTTGAATTTTTCCACATCAACTGAAATCGCTGTCTTTTTAAAAGAGGCTTGACATACCATGTCTTGAACAACTCTATCTCTAATCATTATTTTTCCTTATTGTAACAGTGGTTCATTTTGTTGATCGTTCGATGAAAATAAGTAGCATCTGCCCCTGCAGTTTTCCTTTTTGGATTAAAAAATGTGAATCTTTTCATCTTCAATAGACTATTTGACTCTAGTTCCTCGGAGGCATTCCATGGTTTATAATGTAATTTCCTTCTCTAAACCTTTCAATAACTGCAGACCAGGAGGAAAAATGAAGTTTTCCCCATGTTTTCTAATCTTTGGGTAGGGTTTAAACACCTGGAATGGCGGAAGGTGAATTGAGTTGGAATTGGGGCTTTCATATGCCATATGAGATTTTTCCTCCATATAGTTCTGTGTTTTTTCTCCAGAAAGATGTAGCAACTTTGATAAATTTGTATTAACCAAATAAATAATACAGTAATTCATTACTATAATAATCTTTGCAAAATTGTTGTTATTTTGCTACCTCATGAAGTGAGCTTCATGAAGGCATCGACTTTGTCATTGAAGACTGTTTGGCTCATGAAGGAATTGCTTACATTTTCAATGAATGCATAATGCTTCAATAATTGAGATCTCTTAAAATATCTTCAGATGAATATAGATGTAAAGAACAAGATTAGGAACACTGGAAGAGGAGTCAGAAGGGCTGAGCTCTGCTTCCAACTTTGCTGTGAACTCGTTAACTATATGCTGCAGGCAAGTCCCTGAATTGCTTTGAAAGACTTCTTCCTTCTAATTCAATTCTTAGGATAGTTACTTGTACTTTGTTTTACTTTCTGAATGTCTGTTCTGATTGAAGGTTCTTACAGATTTAGTTGATGGAATAGTAAGATAGAAAACATTTACTCAGTCTATGTAGCTAATGCCATACATTGGCATTAGAGTATTTTTTAACTAAAATGTTTTTTAGTTAAAAGACTTGTGATCTACACAAGTCTTAGTAATTATTGCACTTTAAGATATATATTATATCTGGTGGAGCAGGGGTTAAAGTCTGAGTACTATCAAGTTATTTTCAGCCACTGTGGCATGAATCTGACCCCCACCCAGGGAGCTAAAGCACAAGTTGCAGCAGAACTTCCCTGTCTTCCCCACTGCTCCCATCAGCATTGTATTTCAGTTGATCCACCTGCCTCTCACCATCCCTGCTCATCCCCCAACCCCTCCACCCCCTTGCACCTCTGGCCTAAACCAAAGTTCTTCTATGCATAAATAAATAAAAATAAATCTTTAAAAAACAAAAGATTTATATTATATCAAATGTCATTTGCTTAGTCAAAATCATTATCATTTAATAACTATACCACTAGAGTCTTCTATACTTAGGACTACACCTATGTATTTACTTAAATGATTTCACATTGTTCCTTTACTAATTTTAGGACTGTTCATCTTAAGAAAGATTCATTTTTTTTAAAGATTTCTTTATTTATGCATACAGAACTGGGATACAGGCCAGAGATGCAGGGATGGTGAGAGAATCCACCATAGACAGAGTGGGGAGCAGAACAGGCAGATCAACAAAGTACACTGCTGAGTGGAGCAGCAGTCAGGTCAGGAGAGGTCTGCTGTGCCATGTGGGTCACGTCTGGGGCAGGGATCCAATTCATGCTGAAGTGGCTTTAGCTTCTTAGTGCTGTGCTTTAACCTGCTGCACCACCAGGGAAGGCCTGGAAGGTTCATTTTTGGAAGACTATACCCAGAGAGGGATGGTTGATTAGATTCAACCTACAAATCAAAGAAACCAAATGTGTGATTCAGACTAACTAGAATGGGAATTACTCTTGTAAAGTAGGGTAAGCGCAAGTTGAATCTTGCTTCCAAGTAGGTATAAGGATCTTTCCTCTAAACATAAAGGATGATGTAACTATAATTCTTGTTATCAGGAACTCCAGTTACCTTTATCCTGTAAGTGCATTTCTAAGGCAAAAATACCTAAAGGCAAGAGAATGCAGGCTTTCATAGCTGTTTCATTTAGTAATGTTTCATTTGTCACTTATTTTAAAGGGGACACTATTTGAGCAATGTTGTCCAAACCAGTTTGTAAGTTTATGAAATGTAGAATGCTAAAAATACACTTTCCATCCCAATCCAGTACACTTAACATATATATGTGCAGGTGCATACCCACCCACACACAGGGAAAAAACTGAAACCAAGTTTCTTAAAAATAATGCCTCTTTTGGCCCTCCCTGGTGGCGCAGCGGGTTGGAGCACAGCACTGAGAATCTAAAGCCGCTTCCGCATGAGTTCGATTCCCGCCTGCCCCGGAGGTGACCACATGGCGCGGCAGCCCTCTCCTGACCCGCCCGCTGCTCCCCTCAGCAGTGTACTTCGTTGATCTGCCTGTTCTGCTCCCCACTCTGTCTCTGGTGAAGCCTCTCGCCGCCCCTGAGCCTCTGGCCTGTACCCCAGTTCTGTATGCACAAATAAATAAATCTTTAAAAAAAAAATCTTTAAAAAAAATAAAATAAAATAATGCCTCTTTCAACTACAGTCCAGACATCTCATGGTTCTTCTGTGCCATTCCTTTTTTCAAAATGTACTGATTATGAGTCACTTTTTTCGAAATGATTAAGAGTCACTAAATTAGTGTCATGATCCTATAGATTAAAAAAACAAACATAAGACAGTATTTTCCTAGATGGAAGATTCAAAGAGAAATAGCACCCCTCACTAACAAAGAAACAAACAGTTCAACAAATAATCGCATTTAGAAAGCCAAATGTGCAGTCACCCTGGTGACTCAAGAAGTTAAATCCCAACACAGTGAAGCTGTCTGCAGCCACTGCAGCACAAGCATTTAATCCCCTGCCAGGGAGGTGACCCACATGGCCCAGCAGACCTCTCCTGTCTCAGTCACTGCTCCCTCAGCAGTGTATTGCAGTCAGTCTGCTCCCCACTCTGTCTCTGGTGAATCCTCGTAACCTCCTGCACCTCTGGCCTATCCCCCCAGTTCTTGGATTATAAATAAAATAAATCTTTAAAAAAGAAAGAAAGAAAGCCAAATGTGTACAGTTAGTGGAAGCGCCTGCGCCAGGACTCAGGAGTCTTGCCTGCCCAATATCTTTGCTTCACACTGCTAGAACAACTTCTGGACATGCCAGGGAGATTCCATGAGCCCTTCAGTATCTGGAAGGTCTGTCCAAGACCTTCACAGCTTCAGAAGTGGAGTATATGGCCTTATGACAGAGGACTGGCAAGATGGTGACTGAGATGGGTAGTTCTCTTCTCTGCAGCCTGAAATTTTCCACACAGGAAGAAGAGAAACTTTGAACTCAGAACAGTACTCACTAATATTTTAACAGAGGGCAGAAGATGCTATTATTTGAGAAAGGTGTTTTTGACTAGAAAGGAAATTTCCTGGTGCCTCTGGAGAAATCTATCACCATGGCCTTGTCTTCAGAAGTGTGAAACATCTCTCCATGGTGCAAGCCCTGGTCAGAAGTTTGAGCTCCAAGAGGCCCTTGGTGGTGCATAGCAGGTACTTTAAGCAACCTCACATTGATGACCATGTCTCCCCATATCAATGTCAGAAAATGACCAAGGTGTATCCAGAGACCTCATACTTTTAGGGGGTGTATTCCAAAAGATATCCAGCCATACACTTGCACCAAGGCAAAGAAAGCATACTCTTGGTGTGAAAGATTTTTAATAGACTTAGAGTAGGGAAAGGGAGAGAAAGAAAGTCCAAAAAAACCTGCAAAATTCCCCACCCTTTTAGGCAAATATCCAGCAAATAAGGTCAGTTGGGACTGCTGTAATCTAAAAGTTTTCCTTAAGTCTATGGAACCTTCTGGCAAGGAACTACAAGAAAGGGGTTAGATAGGTCCCAGAGAGCTAAGAGCTCAAAATCAAATCACAAACGAAAGTAATAGCTGCCATTGTCTCTGCCAATAATAGCAGCAGCATGCCCATGTGTCAAATTATCAAACTTAAAATCTGTTGCAATTCAGAGAACACCATAAGGAAAATGAAAGGACAAACCATAGAGGAAGAGAAAAGTATGTATCAGAGAAGTTTCATGTATCTATACTATATGTAGAAGTCTTATAAGAAAAAGACAACTGAACAGTGGGTAAGACATTTAGATAAGTATTTTCCAAATCAGATAGACCTTTTGCCAATAAGCACATTAAAGAATTGTCAACACGGGGCAATGCAAATCAAAACCACACTCACTATAAGGGCTGTAATTTAAAAAGACACATAATGACAAGTGTTGCCAGGGCACACAAGTATTGGAACCCTTGTACCCTGCTGGTGAGAATGTAAAATGGTGCTACTTTGAAAAACAGTCTGGATGTTTTGTTAAAATTTATGTGGAAGTGGCATTTGTTTATGACATTATAAACATTTCCCCAGTTTGGGCTGGGATTATGAGGGCAGTATTCCAAAAGAACTAACATTTTAATTTAGGACATTGCCATGTGTCTTAAGTCTCTGGGAATATGGTTGTTTGAATCTGGTAAGTGTTAAGGTTATGGTGTAAACAAAGGTCAAAGATTAAAGGACATTGGCCACTAATTTAGACAGCTTGACCTACTTATCAAGGGCATGGGCACTGTTATTCCTTTTTAGGGGAGTGATGTTTGTATTCTTTTATGAGTCTGCCATAAGGTATAGCCATACAAGGAGACAGAAGAGAGACTCTGGGTAATACCTAAGTTTATTTTAGTTACAAGTTCTAGAGACAAGAAGCACAGCACATTACACATTGCCATCAGGACCAGGTAACTGATTCTACATGCCTCTTGGTCAGGCCACTGTCCCAGTAGATCATTTTATGGGCTCAGGGGTTATTTCTGAATCACAATGCTGTTCTTTCTGATGTGACTCCAGTCCTTCCAGCATTGTTTTTTTCTATGCTATTTGATTTTGTTCAAATCCCATAAAGAAGGAAAATATAAGACTGGCTTCAAAGTTAGCCATTAGTAACAATTAAAAAAAAACTAAAATTGCAGCCACTAATTATACCTAACCTTGGTATGACTTAAGCAGAGGATTATTGCCTTCTGTGTTACATAGACCAGATAGAGGCAGTATGGCTCAGGAATGGTTAGTTTGTATATCAGACATGGTCTTGGTTGTTCCCTTCCTTTCAGTAAGAGCTAGCTAGCCCTTGGAAAGGCAATCTCTCCTCACATATGAAAGTTTTTTAAAGATATCAAAATATCATAATATGCACAAATTAAAAACATTTACAGTACAGTTTCAAATTATGAGAAGTATGAGGCATTTCAGACAGAACTTTTAGTGTTAATTTCACTAGAAATAAAAAAATTGTTTCCTAACTTCAAAAGGAAATTTTTGATCCTAAATTCAGGTGATCCTTATAAATAACAAGTTATATACATACCATGTATAAAACATGTGAAATACAAGCTGACCTACAACCACAAATCACTGCTACTGTTCAAAATTATTTTAAAATTATGTGTTTCAAAATGAAACATGTATTTATTGTGCCTTTTGGTAAGAGTTATGTTAAGGTAGAAGCAAATAAAAATTTGGATGTGAATATTACTCTTATGTAAAAATGTTGGGTTTCTATGTCATTTCCTGTGGTTCAAAATGCAGTTGGAGATTTTAACATAGGACAGATAGCTAAGTGGGTATGTTAGGAGGAAATAATTCTCTGCATGAACTCCACACAGGTTTTGTGGACTCCACCCCCACTCCAGACCAAAGCCATAAAGGCACAGGAGTCCTACAATGCCATCATCACAGAAGACAGGATTGCTGGGACTTGAGGATGAAGTTAGGAAGCAAGGTTTGGTATAAAACCAGACATGAGGGCCTTGGGGGTCTCTTGGCCTCTTGGCTCTTGGCTTGACTGGGCTTTTCTCCAGCTCTCAGTGTTTCCATGTCAGAGGACCTGGTAGGATGCATTTACCAATTTATCAACCTCTCTTTCTCCCTGAAATATTCATTTCTTCATTTCCACTTTTTTAAATATATAAATAAACACTTATTAACCTTTGTGTATGTACCCACAGTTGAGTATTATTATAAGTCACATTAAGTGCACACGTGAGGACCCACAATCAGGCAACCCATTTCATAGTGGGGTTGCCCTGTAACAGTCATGGGTAACACCTTCTATGCCATGAGAATTGTGATGACTGTTCCATTGACTTCACTGCCATCAGGACCAGGTGACTGAGTTTACATGCCTCTTGGTCAGACCACTATCCCAGTAGAGCATTTTACGAGCTCAGGGATTATTTCTGAGTCACAGTGCTGTTCTTTCTGATGTGACTCCAGCACTGTTTTTTCTACACTATTTGATTTTGTTCAAATCCAATAAAGAAGAAAAAAATAAGGCTGGCTTCAAAGTTAGCCATTATTAATAATAAAAAGAATTAAAACAGCAGCCACCAATTATTAAGTGTTTGCCATGTGCAAATATTCTTAGAAATCTTATCTCATCTTTTAGGAACTTTCCTCGTATTTTAGGAAACATAAAAGTTAGCCCCATAACCTTCGAAAAGAATGAAAAAGAAAGTAAAAGGGGGAGGGGGAATCCTTTGGCACAGATAGGCTTCTCCTTTGGAGTCCTTTTCCAGGTTTTTTGGTTTTGTTTGTTTGTTTGTTTGTTTTTCATTGAGGTAATGATTTATAACACTGCATGTGGTTCACTAGTGTTGGATCACATCTGCCAAATGTACGTTGCCGTACCACACCCACAATGAAGGCATCCATAGTTTTTCTTCATAGTCCATCGGGCCCTTCCCACTTTGTTTTCCCTCTTACCCTCTCATAGCCTCAATTCTGTAGTCATATTTGTGGGGTTTATTTTTTATTTTATCTGACTTTTTGTTTTGTATCTCTATATTCTACATATAAGTGACACCATCTGGTACTTGTCTTTTTTTCTTCTGATTTTTTCCCCTGAACATTATCCCCTCCAGTTCTGTTCGTGTTTTCACAAATTGAGTTAATCATTTTTAATAGCTGAGTGGTAATCCATTGTGTATAATACCACATTTTACTGACCCACTCCTCTGTCTTTGGGCATTATTTCTATTACCTTAGAAATAATTCTGCAATGAACATAAGGATGTATATATCCCTTAGAATTAGTGTTTTTGTATTCTTTGGGTGGATACCTAAGAGTAGAATTGCTGGATCATATAGTAGATTTATATTTAATATTGAGAAACCTCCATGCTATTTTTTTCATAGGAGCTGGGTCAGTCTATATGCCCATGAACAGTGGAGAATCATTCCTTTTTCAGCATATCCTCACCAAACACTTGTATCTGGTCTTTTGATATGGGCTATTTTCACAAGTATAAGGTTCTATCTCAGTGTGGTTTTGATTTTCATTTCCTTGGTGAAAAATGATGAGAATTTTTTCATGTGTCTGTTGACTATCTTTATATCTTTGAAGAAGTGGGCACTAGTTACTTTTAAGTCAAAAAATAGAGACACAGAAGGACTTTAAGATCAGTTTCACGTGGTGAGTCACTTACTGTGGACTCTCTGAATGTTCATGTAGAAGAGGACCCAAGTTCAATTTCTTCACTGAAAAACAAAGTCCCAGAGATGCAGTGACTTTATCAATACTACTTATCCAATTAGAAAGAAAATAAGGTTAGAAGGGTTAAAATCTTAAATGACTCAGATAATTTGAGATTTTTAGTAGGTAAGTATTTTTATAAAACAAAAGAAAATATAGAGACAAGAAGGACCAAGGAGGACAAATTCGGAGGCTGTTAGAAAGTATGTAAAGTTTACATTTGCCATGTGAGCTTTGTTCTCTTAGACACAAGTTTTGCAGTTTTGTGAAACAGGAATTAGGATAGGAATGCCACATGTGAATCTTAAGCCAGAATCATTACATGAGTACTGTGGGATTAGTTAATTTAAAAAACATGCAGTGCAAAATATTCACTTAGTGCCCTCTGCAGTTCTCTTTAGAATCAACTTACTAGAATTCTTTCTATTTGCTGTACCATCCCCCATCTTCATTTCCTCAATAAGCTACTTCTTTTCCATGTTTCTCTATAAGTACTAGAGACTCAGCATAATTATATTCTGGAGAAAGTAGGTTCTGCAAGAAAAGTTCTTCTCAAAATAGATTTATAAGTAGTATATATACACACATACACACATACATACACATACAATATGTAGATTCATTGACACAAATTTAAAAAATTCAGAAATAAAAGTAAAATATAAAAACTATCATCTTTCTGGGCCTGCCTGGTGGCACAGGGGTTGAAGTCTCAGTGCTATCAAGCTACCAGCCACTGCTGCTTGAATTTGATCCCTATCAGGAAGCTAACCCACATGGTACTGATGGGCTGGTTCTGCTCCCCACTGTCTCTGATGAATCCTCTCATCTCCTCCTCAACCTATACCTTAGTTCTTGTATGCAGAAACAAATAAAGTGAATCTTTTAAAAAATAAAATAGTTACCATCATTGTCCACTATGTAGGTATAAATATTGGTAACAATATTTCTTATTTCTTCAGTTTTAAGGGGCATTTTTCAATACATACATATAAACACACATTGAAAAAATAGTGAGACTAACTATATATATGTATTCACTTTTTTCACTTAAAAATGTATTATAACCATTTCCATATGCCCAAATCTTCTTTATTATTATAATCATTTTGAAATAACTTTGTCTAAAATATCACAATTTATTTAAATCATTCACTAGTATTGTATATTTTTTGTTGCCTGAAATCTTTTGGTAATATATTACCAAATAATGCCTCTTTGGTATCATTGGAACTAGGTCTCTACACACAGCAGTAGTACTTACTCAGGATAAATTTCTAGAAATAGTCTAAAGACAGACATGTAATTGAACACAAATTAGGTAAGAACATAATTAAGATTTCTGATATATACTGTCAAATTGTGATGCAGAAGAATTGCAGAATTTCACAGTTCTACTAACAAGATAAAGAAGGTAACTGCATGCATGTATTTGTGTGTAATTGTTTGCACCTGTGTGTATATGTGTATTTGTTTCTTCTAGTTAGGTGAAGTCCTATTTACCTTAGTCAGTTATATTGGACTAACTCGAGCTGTTATAACAAAATTTAAAACTGATGTGGCATAGGCCCTCCCTGGTGGCGCAGCAGGTTAAAGCACAGCACTGAGAAGCTTAAGTCACTTCCACATGAGTTCGATCCCAGCCTGCCCGAGGAGATCCACATGGCGTGGCAGACCTCTCCTGACCCGCCCGCTGCTCCCCTCAGCAGTGTACTTCGTTGATCTGCCTGTTCTGCTCCCTGCTCTGTCTCTGGTGAATCCCCTCACCCTCCGCATCTCTGGCTTGTACCCCAGTTCTGTATGAATAAATAAATCTTTTAAAAAAAAAACAACTGATGTGGCATAACTTAACAGACATTTATTTTTTGCTCATGTATTGCCCATTGAGTGATTCTGTAAGGTTGGTCTCTTCAAGTGTCAAATGGGCAATTGTTTAAAAAAAAAAAGATTTATTTATTTATGCATACAAGATCTGAGGTGTAAGACAGAAATACTGGATGGGGTAGGAAGTGAGAGGGTTTGTGACAGGATGGTCCCTAGGAAAAGGGGAAGTTCCAGGTTCCCTGCCCCACCCAGAAGGAGGGTGGAGCTGAGCAGAGAAAAAGGAGAAAAGAGGAAAGAGAGGAAAAGAAGGAAGCAGGATGGAGAACAAAAAGGAGACCTGAAGAAGCCACATGGAGCAGCAAACATGTGATGAAGAAACTGTACTTGTTTCCTGACCCTGTGTTAAGGTCCGAAATCACCTGGTCGCCTCCCATGACAAAGGACAGGGCCAGAAATGCACAAGCAAGCGGAGTTTATTGAGCCAGCTAGCTGGGGTCGAGCTTTCTTGCAGGCATGCAGGTCACACAAAAGGAACAAGACCCTGATCAGAGAAACACCAGGGAATATATAGGCCTCATCAGCCATTACATGTGTCACAGCCCGCGCAAATCCAATCCATCCAGAAAATCCAAAGACCAACTACATCAAAACAGCTCAACCACACAAGGGCATGCCCTCCAGGAATAGATGCCTCCACAAGCTCCAGGAACCACCACAGGGACGCAGCACCCACCCACATCTGCTGGGGGGGCCTAGGGCGGGGGCCACACAGGGGCCCAGACAGAGAGGCCCAACACCTGGACTGTTTCAGGCAGATGTGGGTGAGATACCTGTAGAGAGGTGACTATGGCAATGCTTATATTGATTTTGATTTTGCTCTTTTCCTCCCAGACTTGTCTCGCCATTTCTGACCCTTTTCCATGGGTCCCAACCAGAAGGTGCTTTAGTCTGTGGCAGGCTTTCAGGCCTTGCTTTGGGCCAATCCCTTTTGGGTTGACTTTTGCCCACAAGGGGATGGGTAACTTCAGGTGTTTGATTTAGAAGTTATATTCTTTGTGTTCTGTATTGTATATTCACTGTATTAAAGTCCCTTTTCATTAAAATTTTATATGTTTTGTCTTGTTGCGGCGGATGGCAGAACCCACTTAGGGCAGGCAGGTTTGGGGCTTCAGGAGTTTCCCTCTTCCTCTGTCCTGTAACAGATAACCCACAGACAGGCAACCCAATTCACATTGGGGTGCCCTGTAACAGATTCACCTGATACAGAGTGGAGAGCAGAACAGGCAGATCTACTGAAATACACAGCTGAGGGGAGCAGCAGGTGAGACAGCATGGTCTGCTGCACCATGTGGATCACTTCCCTGGCCTGGGATCAAACTGGTGCTGCAATGGCTTGCAATAGTTTGATAGCACTGTCTTTAGCTCTTATACCACCGGGTAGGTCCCAAGGCATTTTTCATTATATCCAAAATAGGCCTTTTGAACCAGAGGCATTTCAACTGGGGATCAATCAAGATCCTATGTGCCTTAGCAGGTCTATTGCCATCACTTAAAGAATGTAAGTTGTTTTGAGGTGAGAGAAGTGAAGGCCCTGAAGGCCAGAAGAAACTTTTGCTTTTGCCTAAGTTCCTCATTCCTCCCAAATCAAAAAAGAGATACCCAGAGGAATGTAGTTTGGACACCCTCATTTATCAGTAAACATGACCCCTTATCTAAGAATTTTCCTTTTACTCTCAGAGTAAAGATGAGGTAACTCCATTCTTTTTCTTTCATATGAAATCTCCTCCTCCCCTACTGATGCCCCAGGTCCCTAAACACAAGGTAAAATTTCCCTGGTCTTCTCCACTAGTCTTTAGAATTTATAGCCATGTAAATTCTCCAGACATTTGTTATTCGATTGTTTTTCCTTTGCTAACCTGATGGTGTTTTCAGTTCTTGTCCAGCCCCAAAAGACTCCAGAAAGTTTCAAAGATGATTTTCTTTGATCCAGGACAGTTCCTAGTTCAGGATGGCTTTCTTCCTTGGGGTGATTTCCATCTTCTGGCTAGGAATTCTCTAGTGACTCAGCATTGTTGTATCCATCTAGTGGGTATAGAGGGGGAAGAGAAAACATGATGGAGGTGAAATGTCACATTCCATAGTTAGAGATCAGTCACATGTACAAGATAACTAAAAGGGAAGGTGGAAAATATGATCATAAATTGCTGCCACAGAGGCCAAATAGATTAAACCTAGGTAGAACAATACTGTAGATTCTTGGAATTCAAAAACCCACTGCTGACTATATAGGCAGAAGCAGTCAACTGCATTCTTCAGCAATGACATACCCACCTACACGATGAAGTAGCTTTTTAAAATTTTAATTAGGGCAATTTAAGTTTTTAAAAGACTTTCCACCTGCATATTTGCAAATATATGATAGGTTTTTTTTTTGTTTTTTTTTAAAGATTTATTTATTTGTGCATACAGAACTGGGGTACAGGCCAGAGATGCGGAGGGTGAGAGGATTCACCAGGGACAGAGTGGGGAGCAGAACAGGCGAAACAGGCAGATCAACGAAGTACACTGCTGAGGGGAGCAGCGGGCGGGTCAGGAGAGGTCTGCCACGCCATGTGGTCACCTCCGGGGCAGGCAGGGATTGAACTCATGCGGAAGTGGCTAAGGCTTCTTAGTGCTGTGCTTTAACCTGCTGCGCCACCAGGGAGGGCCCTGATAGTTGTTTTTTTTTAACACAAATTTCACACTTAAGAAGTTCTTCCCATTCAATATGATATCATTAGTTTTTAAATATAGTACATTTATATGATAATGGAAAGATGTTAAATACCTCATTAAAATAATTAATCATGCATAGTGCATGGCTACTTTTGACAGCACTCAGTGTATTTATCTGCTGTAGTGCTCAGGCAGGTAAATTTGAAGGTACATTGAACATAACTATGAAGGTTGTCCTATTTGATAGATGTGTTACCCTTGTCCTCTGCTAGAAGACAGCACATTGCATGACAAAGTTATACTTAAAAGCAATTTGTGCACTCATAATAAAGGAGCTACAAATTAAAACCACAATGAGATACCACCTCACCCCAGTGAGAATGGCACATCTTCAAATAACTAGCAACAACAAATGTTGGTGAGGATGTGGAGAAAAAGGAACTCTCCTGCACTGCTGGTGGGAATGCAAACTAATACAACCACTATGGAAAACTGTCTGGAAGTTCCTCAAACTGCTAAACATGGAGCTTCCCTATGACCCAGAAATCCCACTCCTTGGTATCTACCCAAAAGACACAAAAACACTGATTGAAAAAGATACCTGCACCCCCATGTTTATTGCTGCTTTATTTATAATTGGAAAAACATGGAAGCAGCCCAAATGCCCAAAAGTAGATGACTGGATTAAAAAGATGTGGTACATATATACAATGGAATATTACTCAGCAACCAAAAAAGAGAAACACATGTCTTTTGCAGCAACTTGGATGGAGCTGGAAAAGATCATGCTTAGTGAGATAAGCCAGAAAGAGAAAGAAAAATACCGGATGGTTTCACTCATAGCAGGAGTATAATGGACCAGGAGAGAAAATAACAAGAATAATGAACAGCCATATACCAGAGACATTTTGTGGGGGTGGAATGGGGAATGGGATCAAAAATGGGGGGGGGTGCACAGGGAAATGCATGAGATTATGGTGATGGCACACACGGGTGACTTGGTGATGGGAAACACGCGTGGATTACAATTGAGATGGAAAAAAAATGTACAAAATGATGTTACAAAATGATGTACAAAATGTACAAAAATAAACTGTTATAAAATAAAAATTTTTAAAAATGAACTTGTAGAAGTATGAATGGCTTTATATTCTTTCACATTAAGCAAAAGCTAAGCAACCTGCCAAGATAATGATTAAATCTCAGAAATGTTCATTTAGAAGATCCTATGAAATTTTCTTAGAACTTGCAACACCACACCTTCTCACCCTAGCTTCAGCATATTTCAGTTACATAGAAAGATTTAGGAGGAATAGAGAGCAATTTCAGAAGAAAAAAAATTTTTTCCCTAAACAGTTCTTTTGTTGTGCTCTTTCTTCTCCCTGGTATGAATTATGACAGAGAAAATAAAGCTCAGCTTTCTTTCAAAAATTTCAGTGCTAAAAGGGTTTATATACGTAAACTTGAGCATAACTTTGAATTATTTAGTGACAAATAGTAATATATATGCCTTAAAAGAGCATGCTGTTCATTGAATGCTTTGTTACCATTTGTCAGTTTAATGCAACATTTGTTTTTAATATAAAATATGAAATAGACATTACTGTTTGCTTCAATGAAAACAAGAGGTTCTGGTAAGTGAATAGTGTCACTACCAAAATGTTAACTACGTGGTGGCTTTGAGTGCAACTGGAAACCAGGAGTGAATAATATAATGTTACTAATGGAAAAAGAATCAAATTCTTGCGTTCAGATCCTAGACAAATATGTTCAGCAGCCGTGGAACAAACTCAATAAATATAAAAACACAGTGGTCAGAACAAAGAAGATAATAAAATAAATGAAATAAGGGAAGATAGACTATTAAAATATTTGAATATTTGAAATATATTTGAAAATATATATAAGAAGCCCCTACACAAATGTATCTGTTGCTATTTTAACAAAACTTTTATCTTATTGCTTGATTGCCATCTCTGATTCTTTTCCTGTCAACATTTTTACTTCTAGCACTTTAAATAAAGAGGTTCTTTATAGACATAAGTGGTCCACTCTACCTAATTCTAGAAAATATCCACCTCTACTCAAATCTTTTTGTTGTTTGTTAATTGGCTGTTATACTCTGATAGATATTGGACTAGAATCCTTTTATAAAACTGGTGCTTTAGCTGCTAGCAGGAGACTTGAGACAAACTTCCATCTGGACTTGAATGATACAGGATGGGATAACCTTGTATATTTTAAATACTAAGGACTTCAAATGATTATTAGTAACTACGGTCACACTGAGTTGCAATGTATAACAAAGAAACATTAACCATACTAAATCCTTTGACTTTAGTTTATATTAAACTCTTTGATTTCTGAGATTAATTTTGATTTGTTTAAAATCACATTCCATGTGCTGTGATTTTGAAAGATGTCCTGAAGCAACTTGCTTGTTGTTTGTGACTTTCCCTCATCAATTTAACATTCCTTATTTATCCAGTCTCTCCTGTTTCTCTGTAAGTTGCTATTCTGGATATTCTGCTTCTTTCTCTTTGGTGTAATTGCCAAGGTCAGAGCTGAAATCTAGCATCCCAACAATAATTTGCTATTAATGATTTAAGGCACACACCCTCATATGCTCAGCCTGATCACATGCTTTCATAATGATTCTTCACTGACTTTTAATTTCCTTTCTTCAGCAAATATTTATTGAATGGACAGATACTATTTTTGGCTTTGGAAATAAAGCAGTGAACAAAACAAATTCCTGTTCTCAAGGATTTGACATTTGCACATAGGGCTAAACTTAGTAAACAAACAAAACAAATATGTAATATGTTAGGTGGGGAGATAAAGCAAGGAGATGGAGACCCAGCATGACCTAGTTGTGAAGAGAAGGTGCTATTTTTACATAAGTGGTCAGAGAAGATCCTGTTACAAGGTAACATTAGAACAGCTATTCAGGGAGTAGAGGAAACAGAATTTCAGAGATAAAGCATTCTAGCAGAAGATTTTGGCAAGGCCTGTGTATGTTATCTATTGCTGTGAAACAAATTAAAAAAGTTAATGGCTTTTAAAAAATAAAACAACAATGTTTATCATCTCGTTTCTGTGGGTCAAGAGCTTTAAGTGACTTCACTGGGTGGCTTTGGCTCAGGATCTCTTAAGAAGTCTCAGTCAAGATGTCAGCCAGGGCTATAATCTCTGAAGGCATGACTTGGGCTGGAAGAACCACTTTCAAAATACCTCACTCACATGGTTCTTGTTGGCCAAATTATCTCTTCTCCATTGTGTATCTCTCTATAGTCTGCATGAGCATCTCCATGACAGTAGTTGGTTGTCTTAACCCAGAGCAAACAGTCCAAGAGGCAAGGGCAAAGCAGGTGTTGTTTATTACCTAGGGTCAGAAGTCATCAGTTCCCATAGCTGTAGAATCTAATTGCTTCACATGTCATTCCTACGTTATAGAAGGGCACTATCGAAGGGCATCGATCCCATGAGATGAGGGTCATCTTGGAGGCTGGCTTCCACAGGTTTTAGTAAGGAGAGAGGTTGGAAAATTCAGGGAACTTTAAGAAGTATGGTGTGCCAAATGATGGGTACAGAGAAATGACAGATGATGGGTACAGAGAAATGACAGATGATGGGTAAAGAGAAATGAGCAGGGGTAAATCAAGTCATGGTTTACTTTATAGGTCAAAAGGAGAGCTTTCAATTGTTTACTGAGTGAGGATAGTGATTGGATGATGTCAGCATTATTTAATGAATTGCTAATTTTGTTTATTCTTCCAACATTGACTCTCCTCACCCCCATCTCCAACTGCTTAGGGCAACCTAGTTGAAAGTAGAAAAAGCCTGAGGCCAAGTATTCCTGTATGGTTGGTTGGTAGAAACTTTACTTCTAAGATTTAAGAGTTTTAAATGACTCCTGCTAGGTTTCCTGAAGAGAGGGGGCAAATATTGCTTTGATGAGACCCATGAATGGGGGAATAAAAGGCTGCTAGAGGTACTGAAATCTATTTGTAATCCTGGGTGGTGGAACTCTCTCCTAGCTCCATTTGAGTATCATTGGGAGGACATGGAAATGGCTTTGAGATCTTGGATAGGGAGGATTGAAGCAGAAGAGTCACAGGATCTGGGTGTGGTTTGTGAGGTGACACAACAGTAACTAGTAGGACATTTTGTCAGGTCCAGGACATTTGCACAACTATTATTGCAAAAAGTCACTGAAGTTAAATTTCTCACCAGTTTAATAGGAGAGAGGCTCAAAGAGATAAGTAAGCTGGTTTTAAAAAATAATTTTACTTATATACTTCACTTTGTGCACCGATATTCATTCACAATATTAGTGGTGTGCTCTAAAGAGGTTCTGCCATCCACTACAAAAAGTCAAGCATACTCTTAGTGTGAAATAACTTTAATAGAATAGTGTGCATAGAGAGAGAAGAGAAATATATTACAGGGCAGGGAGAGGAACAAGAACCTCCAAATCTGTCTACTCTAAATAGGTTCTGCCTATCTGCCTCATCAAGTAAAAACATATAGGTCTTTAATGGAAAGGCACTTTAATGCAATTAGTGTGCAATATAGAAAAGACAAAGAATGTAGTTTCCAAATCAAGCACCTACAGTTACCCATCCCCTCATGAGTAAAATTTCACCCAAAACACAGTGCCTCTCTGGTGGAACAAGGAGTCAAGTTTCGGCTCAGTGAAGCTATTGTCAGCCAACACAGCATGAGTTGGATGCCTAGCCAAGAGGTGACCCACATGGTCTAGCAGACCTCTCCTGTCTCCCCTGCTGCTCTCCTCAGTAATGTATTTCAGTCAGTCTGCCTGTTCTGGTCCCCACTCTGTCTCTGGTGAATCCTTTCTCACCCTGCATCTTTGGCCTGTACCCCAGTTCTTGTATGTATAAATAAATAAATCTTTTTTAAAAAATACAAATCAAGATAGTGTCTGCCATTGTCAGCCTCCCATGGATCTCCCACCCATGTTTCCACATGTTTTTCGTCCAACTACCCCAAGTTCTTGGTTCAAGTCCAATGCCCAAGAAGCAAGCATAACTTCTTTTACATGTCTCTGTTTTACATGCCACCAACTTCTCTTTCAAGTCTTCCAAATGTTCTTTCCAAACCTTTTCTAGTTTCCCATCAACTCTTAGCTCCACCCTCCATAAGGTGGGGTGGGAAACAGGAAAACTCCTCTTTTTTTTTTTTTTTAAAGATTTATTTATTTATTTACATAGAACTGGGGTACAGGCCAGAGATGTGGAGGGTGAGAGGATTCACCAGAGACAGGGCCGGGAGCAGAACAGGCAGATCTACGAAGTACACTGCTGAAGGGAGCAGCAGGCAGGTCAGGAGAGGTCTGCCTTGCCATGTGGATCTCCTCGGGGGTATGCGGGGATCGACCCCATGTGGAATTGGCTTAAGCTTCTTTGTGCAGTGCTTTAACCTGCTGCGCCACCAGGGCGGGCCGAAACCTCCTCTTTTTAACACTGTTACAGCAACAAATCACCAATGTGTTTTACTGAATTCTACCATTGTTAATGTTTGCTATTTCTTGGCTTACATCAAAGCCATCTCATTGGCATAGACATTTTGAATGCAGCTAGATTCCCCCAAGGGTCTCCACAGGGTTCATCTACTTGATCACAATGAAATGACCAGTCTGCCACCTTAGTTGTAGTTGAATCTCTCTCGCTTGAGTTTCCAGCCACAATAACTATACCATTCTCCCTGAAGATGATCTAAAGCAGTCTGAAGCAAAATGTGAAACTCTAGCTCAGGTAAAATCATGTATGCTGAGATAGCTGGTTTGATGGTCACACCTTTTACAGTGTCATCTCCATAGAAAAGGGAGGTTCCAGTTTCCCTGCCCGAAATAAGGAAGGGTGGAGCAGAGCAGGGAAGGGAAGCTAGAAGGAACCTGGGAGAGGACTTCCAGAGAAGATTTGACAGAGGCACATGGAGCAAAAAGACACATGAAGAAGTAGCTGTGCTTGCTTGTTGGCTTTGGACTTACATCAGGAATTTGAGGCACAGGGAAGGAGATATCTGGCCAAGATCTGGGTGAGAGACCCATAGGGAGGCTGACAATGACAGCCTTTATCTTCACTCGTACTTTGACCTTGCTCTTTTCCTTCCAGACTTACCTGGCCCCTTTTTCCTCTTTCCTGTAGTTCCCTGACTGGACATGCCTTAGACTTATGGCAAGCTTTCAGACCTTCAGTGGCCCTTCTTTGGGCCAACTGTTTGTCTGGGCATTTACCTATAAGAGGATGGCTAACTGGATGTTTTATTGGGAAATTGTTATAGTTTCTTCTTTCTATCACATACAAAGTCTATTGAAGTTCGTTATTGAAGGCCTTACATACTAATTGTTTTGTCTTTATGAGGCAGATAGCAGGAACTATTTAGAGGTTTAAGGGCCCTGGGGTGCTCATCTGCCTGCTAACTACACCATTCTGGAAGGAGTGGTTCTATGAACTGGAGCATGTATACCTGAAATGTTATTTGCTCTACCCTGCTGTCGTTATTACCATCATTGTCTCTATTGACCAGTAATAGTGTTCAGGGCAACCCAATGTGAACTGGGTTGCCTGTCTGTGGGTCCTCAACCGTGCACTTAAGATTCAATTGTATTGTGGACACACACAAAAAGGTTTGATAATGGGTTTATTTATAAGGGGGAAGTTAAAGGAACAATCCAGGGAAAGAGAGAGAAATACAAGTTAACAGGAGTGTCCTACCAGTTCTGCTGACTTGGAACTCCAATAGTACACTGCAAGCTGATCAAGAGCCAAATGAACAGCCACGAACCACCCGGCCAAGAGACTCCCAGAGCCCACATACCCAATTTTATCCCAACCTGACTGACTCAGCTCCACCCTTATGTCCTAGCATGCTTCTCATTGATATTGATGGGATTTGTAGTTCTTATGTCTGTAGTGGGTGTGGAGTCCATGAAGCATGTATCTGTTACAACAGTAGAGAAAATGGCTACTTCTATGGGTGATTGCATGTTCCAGGAGATATTTTCCATAATTGATTGGGGTTATTGAGGTTGAGCTGCTTGGACTCAGCAATATTGTAACTAATTTGCATTTGGGAAGAGATGCATAACAGCTGTTAACTCAAGCCTGGCAGTCACTTCCAAGAGATGTTGGTGGAAGGATGACAGAAAAAGCTGGCCTGCTTGTCTTATTTGGCATAAGAACCAGTGTGATCTTTGTCACTGGCTATGTTGGCAGAGAAACAAGACACTGGGAATCTAGAATTTGTGTGGAAGAAGTTTATGGTAGAGGGAATGGAGTGGGGTTTTTAAATTTGTTTTAAGACTTATTTACTTATGCATACAAAAACTGGGGAACAGTCCAGAGGTGTGGGGGGTGAGAAGATTCACCAGAGATAGAGTGGAAAACAGAACAAGTAGATTGACTGCAATACAATTCTGAGGGGAGCAGCAGGAGAGACTGGAGAGGTCTACTGCACCATGTGGGTTAGCTCCCTAGCTGGGATCAAATTCTTTGTAGTGGCTGGCTTCACAGTGCTGAGACAACCCCTTGTGCCATCAGGGAGACCTCTGGAGCTAGTTATTAATACCAGCACCTTTGAGGGAGTGATGGAAATTTGAATAAATGGAGATCAAGTGTTTTTTGAATTACCCTGGACCTATAGATTATCCTGATTAAGCTTAGGGTCTTTGTCCCTTATCATTCTATCCTTGCTTTAATAAGAGTTGGCTCCAGGACAGTGACCTTGGATGAAGTTGCTTTTTGGTGATTTTGCTGAGAGTACTCTCCCAGCAGCTAGAGAAATGAAAATGTTATTCCTGAGAAGACTGAGCTAAGAGAAGGGAGAAATGGATCTTGCAACATGTGATATCCACCACAATGTACAGAAAGAATATCTTCCCCAAGTTTCCTTGGGCATGAATTTTAATTTATCCTCTATTTTTTCTTATTTAGCATTAGAAGAAGTATAATGGGATGGTCTTCAGGAAAAGGGGAGGTTCCAGATTCCCTGCACCTCCCAAGGGAGGGTGGAGCTGAGCAGGAAGCAGGAGAAGATCTAGGAGACTGGGGAATAAAGGAAGCAGCATGGAGAGCCAGAAGGAGGCCTGGAGGAGGCACGTGGATCAGAGAGACATGTGAAGAAACTGTGCTTGCTTCTTAGTTCTGGACTGGCTGAAACAGATGTGGGTGAGAGTCCTCAGGGGAGGGTAACAATTGCAGTGTTTATCTTGTTTTTGAGTTTGCTCTTTTCCTTCCTGACTTGTCTATTTCCAATACTTTTCAGTGGGCCCCTGCCAGAAGGTGCTTTAGACTCATGGCGGTATTTGGGTCTTGCTTTGGGCCAACTCTATTTGGGTGGACTTTTACCCATAAAGGGATGGGTAACTTCTGGGTACTGATTTGGAAACTATATTCTTTGGCTTTCCTGTATTACACACTAATTATACTAAAGTTCCTTTCTATTAAAGGTCTTAAATAAGTTTTGTCCTGATGTGGCAGATGGCAGAATCTGTTTAGAGAAGTCAGGTTTGGGGTTGATGGGGTGCCCTTTTCCCTGCCCTATCATAGAAGCATTGTGTGAAGAAAATCTTCCATGAAGGACTTTGGTACTGTTGGGAGCTGGGGATGGAGTGAAGTTGGTGTTTATAAACATGGCACTGATGTCAAAAGTCACTTGCTTTTTATCCATGCTATTCTTTTTCTGAATCACTGCATGTTAATGAAGTATGATTAGAATTCCTCTACCTGTTTGGGGATAGGGATGCATTTACTGTAATGTAGCTGTAAGTCTTGGTATCAAATCCTGTTGTACAAGAAATGTGAAGATTTGGGACTCTCTACATGGTATAATACCAACTTGGTTATAGACTTTTGACTTGATATGTGTATTTTTATACATATTGTCAGGTCAATCAGAATTCTATTATTTAGAGTTGCTGATTATTCAATAATAGATATTATATATGAAAATAACTGGTTATACAGAGATTAGGGAAACTGAAAATACTAATCATTATTACATATGCAATTCTTGTTTTTATTTAGCTATTCATTTGAGTTCTGCCTGCATTAGGAACTTTGTAAGTGACCAATTTAAAGGAAAGAAAAAATTTAGTCATAGTGTTATCAATGCCTTTAGGAAAACAGTGGTTATTAAAGAATGTTAATTTGTAACTGAAGAACAGTTGACTGTTTGCCTGGAAACATTTCACCACTGGAACATGGAAGAGCTGGCACCTTTCTTTTTTTCCTCTCCCCACAGTATTTCTACATGTTGCTAAATAGGAAAACTAGAGCGTGATGAGAAATAAACAAGTAACCTTGGGGAAGACGTTTTGTGCCTCCTTTTTATCATCTATATAGTAAAAATGCCAACCCATTTACACACATTTTCTCATTGCTTAGTAAGTGAGTAAAGCTTAATTGTTGCTTCAGTTTGGTTCATTGACCACCTTGGCCTTTGGGGCTCAACAGGAAGAGATTGCAAAGTTTACTACAAAAGGTGTAGATATTGAGAGGAATGAAGTACTGGATCATAACCCAACCCATCAAAGTGATTTTCCATTACTGTTCTTTTACTTTTCAGAATACTTGTAGGAAAAGGAACTTACTAGTTTTGCAAAATAGTTGAAACAGAGCTCTTTTCAAAGATAACAAATGAGTTTCAAAGGATTCTTAAAAATTAATGGAAAGTTTTCAAATGTTTATTATATCAAAATCTATTGCAATTATTCTGATTTTGCTCAACTTCCTCCATCTTTTGCTAGTAATATCTGAATGATGTTGTTTCTGAATCATCTGACATGATCAAGTCTTTGATAGCTCTCTGTTTCTAGTAGTGCAGGATGCTCTAGACCATGTCAGTCATTCAACACTTAATTTTATAATGTTTTATAAAATAAATATGATTTTATAATGTCATATTGAGTAATGGAAGGCAACTTACTTTTTTTTTTTTTTTTTAAAGATTTATTTATTTATTCATACAGAACTGGGGTACAGGCCAGAGATGCAGAGGGTGAGAGGATTCACCAGAGACAGAGCAGGGAGCAGAACAGGCAGATCAAGGAAGTACACTGCTGAGGGGAGCAGTGGGCGGGTCAGGAGAGGTCTGCCACGCCATGTGGATCTCCTCCGGGGCAGGTGGGATCGAACTCATGCGGAAGTGGCTGTAGCTTCTTAGTGCGGTGCTTTAACCCGCTGCGCCACCAGGGAGGGCCGCAACTTACTTTTTAACAAATCTGAAGAGTTTATTTTTAGTTGTTGAAAGGGTAAGTACGTTGTTAGCAGGACAGATTATATATAGACTATACTTAAAAATATAAATGACTTAATATAACATGGTGATTATTTCACCATTCATTTTAGAAAGAAAGCCAAAGTTAGTTTGGCGAGGTCTGACTTTAGAATGAATAAGAGAAGGGAAGAATATCACTCATGTCTTCTGTCAGCTTCAGCTCCTCTTCAATCTTGAAACAGGGACCTAGAATATGATGTCTTACTATCAATATTAAGAATTCTATTCAGTTTTGGTTTTATCCAGACCTTTTAGACAGCATTATTTATTTCATTGCTCAATTTAATTCAGCAAGTAATAATTGAGTTCTAGTGAGGCTCAAAAGCAGTCAGATAGATGTTGTGTGCAATATAAGATGAATGTGTAAGAAAAATAAAATATATTCTCTGCTTATAAAGTGTAGAAAAAAGATAAAACAAATGCTGAAATAATGATTATGATCTGGGATTAATATGTAATTATTTGTTCAAACAAAGCAATATTTAATACTTGTTGCTATAAAGCTTCAGAGGAGAGGAGAGATTAATTAGTTTAACATGGCCTGAGATGGATTTATGGAGGAATTGTTCTTTGAGCCAAACTCTGATGAATGAGTCATTTTCAAAGATTGAAGAAGGAAGGGAACAGAAAAACATGTGAGCAGTTAAAAGCTGACAGTAAAAATGATATGGAAACCAGAGGGAGGCTAGCCAATTTAAAGGCTGAGAAGTTGGGCAGGCAGTGCATTTAACATACTTGGGCAACTTCATGGCAAGTATAAATATTAGGTTGAAAAGATTAGATTTCAGAACACCATCTGTGCCCTTCATCTTGGTTGCCAAGGTCTTAACTGTAAACTGGTAGCTAATGTATTTCTGGAAAAAATCTAGGTATGTGATAAAAGGAGGAAAAGAATGATAAGAACTTGAAGTGGTAAAGAAAATACATGCAGGACAGAGACAAGTTAATGGCAAGGAAAATGAGGTCATAAATTACTTAAACAGAGCAGTCTATTTATTTGACAAGTAATCACTGAATACACACATGCTCAAATTGTATGCCGCGGATGAAGGATCCAGAAGAATACTTTTTTAAAAATAATTTATTTATTTATATATATTTTACATAATTGTTTTTTCTTTCCCTCCACAATGTCTGCTTTGTTTTCACAGGTGTAGTCCCCCTAGAATTCCAACCACCAGTTCAACAATGCACATCACCATAGTCCCATGCATTCTACCCTCCCTCCGTTTGATCCTTCTCCCTCTCCCCCCACCCTTTGCAGTATGTCCTGACTTATAGTTGTCTGTTTATCAAAATACTTTTTATTGAAATTTGCTAATGCTGTGAATAATTGAAGAAGTATCAATAGATGACTTAATAATTGAATAATTATTAAGAAGTATCAATAGATGACTTAATAATTGAATCCTTAAGACTGAAATTTCAGACTACGAAATAGCCCTGTACTTTTAAAATAATTTTATTAAACATTTTTTTATACATACTGAAGTACAGATCAGAGGTGCAGAGGTATGGGAGGTGAGAGGATTCATCAGAGACATAGTGGGGAGCAGAACAGGAAAATTGAAATACACTGCTGAGGGGAGCAAGAGACAAGAGAGAAGAGATCTGCTGCGCCATGTGAATCACCTCCCTGGGCTGAGGATGGAACTAGGCTGCAATGGCGATAACTTAATAGTGCTGAGATTTAACCTCTTGTGCCACCAGAGAAGTCCTACATTTTAAATTTTTGGTTACAGATGCCTTTTTATTATCTCAGATGATCCCTTGTGTGCAGGCACTTACTCTGCTATCAGTGCACAGTACCAGATCTGGAAAGTGAATGAATCTCCTCCAAACTATTAGTCTCCTTTCTCTCTCTCATATTCCTGGCCTTTAAGAGCTCTTAAAAGGACAGGAGCAAAAACAGAAAGGATTCCAAAAAATTGAGAACAATGGATCTAAGAACATTAAGTAAAGGCTAGCAATTCTGAAGCAAGAGGGTGGTTCTTTAAGGAAACTTGCCAGAGATATTTGTCAGGCATTCATTCTATTGATAAATATAAATTTAGCTCCTCTATGCTTTAGACACTGAGCTAGATGCTAGGGATGTGATGGTGATTCAAGACAAAAAAAAAATCATGAAGAGAATACTCTGGAAAGTATATATGTATGTACATATATACATATACACACACACATATATATGCATACACATGTATATTTGTTTATACACACAGTATTTCCTTAGTGGTAAATTGTTATGAAAAGTATATAGCAAGGTGAGAGAATGATGAGTGATCAGAGTGTATGTTCAATGTGCTAGAGGGAGGGGACCAGCAGTTTTAGATTTTGTGAATTTGGGAAGAGTATTTTTTTTTTTTTTAAAGATTCATTTATTTATTCATACTGAACTAGGGTACAGGCCAGAGATGCGGAGGGTGAGAGGATTCACCAGAGACAGAGCGGGAAGCAGAACAGGCAGATCAACGAAGTACACTGCTGAGGGGAGCAGCGGGCAGGTCAGGAGAGGTCTGCCACGCCATGTGGTCACCTCCGGGGCAGGCGGGGACTGAACTCATGCGGAAGTGGCTTTAGTTTCTCAGTGCAGTGCTTCAACCTGCTGCGCCACCAGGGAGGGCCCCTGGGAAGAGTATTTTAAGGAAAGGGAATGGCAGGTATGAAGGCTTGAAGGTGGGAAGGCCTAAAGATGATAGAGGCAGCAAGAAGGTGGTGTGTGTACCTGGGAACATTAGCAGTAGGTGCTAAATGGCAGAGCTAGGTAGAAGCCAGTATACTCAGGGTCTTAGAAGGTCTTAATAAGCATCTTGTATTATTCAGTGTGATTGAATCTGTGGGATAGTTTTGAGGATGAACATGCTCTGATTTAGCTCTGATTTTTAGAGGGTTATTCTAAATGCAGTTGGGAGCTCAGAGCACAATTGTAATGAGGCAGTTTTAAGTAGTCAAGGTACAAATTGATGATGGTTTGGACTAAGATGTAGGAGTGAAGGTCATGAGAAATTACTAGACTCAAGATTTTTTTTTTAAGTGTGGAATTGACACAACATGATGTGCTTGGGTGTGAGAAAAAAAGGCAAGTAAAGGGTGACCCTTTACCCCACCCCCACCACAGTGAATAGTAGACCTATTACCTGAGATAATGAAAGGTTGTGAGAGGAAGAGGTTTGATACCCATTAAATGTTTGTTGAATAATCCAAAGACTCAATCAATGATGTTCCAAGCTTGTGGCAATGGAGATGATGAGTAATTTACTTCTTCATTATTCCAAAATGATAAAAATATGTAGTAGTTTGGAATAATTTTAGATAATGAGTTTCTCACAGTTTAGACATTAGGGGTATAAAAATCTTTGAAGAACTACAGAATATTAAACATTTTCCATAGGAAAAAAAAATTAAACTAGTAGTCTAAACGAATTAGTACTAGACTGAATCAGGATATTTTCAAGATTTTAGAGGGAGGAGGAAAAAAAAAGATGAGCTATTTTGCTTCAAGGCCATGTTCCTCCACTGACATACCTTTTTAGAGGTTCAAGAGTGGAAAAAATATATATTTTTCCTGACAGCATGGGAATAAGCAATTACACAATGCCCTTTCAACTGAAACAAAGATCCAGAGACTATCTCCCAGTTTTACAGACTTTCATACAAATGTAGCTTGACATGTGCAGTGCAGTAAGAGAAGCACACCACTTCCTTAATTAGTCAGTTCCATCTCACACAAGTACCCTCTTGTAGCCACATAAGTGAATCATGTTTATAGCAGATGGCAAAGGTATTCTATTTCAGGAAACTATCCCTCTTTGGTTTGTGCATTCAAGTAATTGCCAAGTTTATTTTCAACACAGTATTTTATATATATATTTAATTTTTAAATTATTTATTTTGAAACATTCAAATGTTATAGAACAATGGCTAAGGACAGTGCTATGAACTCTCAGATATTCTACCTACTGTATTTGCTATATCACTATATCCTCATAGCTATACATGCATGTGAATGAAAATATGCATATGTTATTAGTATCATTTGTATAGCACCATTTAAATGTAAGTTAAGATACCATAATTCTTTGCTCTTTTTTTTTTCTTAAAGATTTATTTATTTATGCATACAGAACAGGGGTACAGGCCAGAGGTGGGGGGGAGACGAGGGTGGGGTGTGAGAGAATTCTCCAGAGACAGTGGGGAGCAGAGCAGTCAGACCAACAAAGTACACAGCTGAGCGGAACTGCGGTCTGGCCAGGAGAGGTATCCCGTGACTTACAGATCACCTCCTGGGCCTGGGAAGGAGCCGCACAGAAGCAGCTGTGGCCAGTTTGCAGTGTTGCATCCCAACCCACTGCGCCACCACAGAGGGCCTCTTTGCTTTTTTTTTTTTTTACTGTATCTCCTATGAACACAGACATTCTCTTTTCTAAGCACAGAACTCAGTAAATTTAACTTTAACATTGTATCACCCTCTAATGTACAGTCCATATTCAAAGTTCAAGTTATCTCAATAATAGTCTTTCTGTAGCTTTTTTCTTTCTGATTCACTGCAATGTACTTAGCTGTCATCTCATGACATATCTGATGCTCTTCCTCTCTTCCTATCTCTGTAGTTGGTATTTACACTAAGATAATAGTATTTGCTTCCCTTATTGAAATCACCAAGTACCTGTTAAGTGTTTGGCATTATGTAGGGCCAGGAGAGGACAAAAAAATTAGAGAAGACATTTCCTATTTGCTATCTCTTGGGAAGACAGTATTTCCATTCATAAAATAACTAGCTTCAAAGCTATGCACAGTCAGTTCTGAAATAAAGTGTACGTAAGTGCTGAAGGAATTTGGAGAGAAAAGAAAAAGATTGAAAGAAGGACAAAAGGGGAAAAGGAAAGGAAGGGAAGGAGGGGAAGAGGATTGAATGGAGGGAAAAAAAGCTTGGTAATTGGCCTCTACCACTCCAAATTGGGCTCTATATTTCTCTATTAGTGAGTAGAGAGATGAAATCTTTGAGGGAGGATTCAATTGTTCAATAAATCTACAAGTATCACATTTCCATTCCACTCAAGTATTGCAACTTCAGCGGTACTGCCATTTTAGGTTGGGGATAGTTTTGGCATTTGTTAAGGTGCTCTCCTGCATATTAAAGATCAAGCAGCTTCTCTTGACTCTACCCATTAAATACTAGTATCATCCTCCTTGTAACAAGCAAAACATGTCTCCAGAGGTTAAGTATCTTGTGGTTGGGGGTGTTGGGGGATGGGTAAAACCAGCCTAGAGGGAGCTAACATATTAGACTGAGCTCTTGAGATACAGGGACCACTTCTGATTTACTTATGACTATGCAGCAAGCATAATATCTGGTCCAGAGTAGGTATGTGATAAAAAAGCAAGTTTACATATCAATGAATTCGATGTCTTCTAATTTGTTCAACATCCTTCTTGTGTTCATACTGAGTTGTCTCCACCATCAATTTCCCAGAAAAAAAAATAATGGTTGGGTTGGCTCCAGGTAATCTTAATGATAACACTGCATTTCAAAGTTCAAAGAGGCAGTTAAACAACTAATATAAAAAATAGATACACAAATCCAGCAAGGTGTGCAATTCGTTTCAGAAAATTTATCCTTCATTTATTTAAGGAAAAAGATCATTGACAATTTAAGTTTGGCAGGGAAGGTGGTGGGATGAAGGCAGTGAAAACTTGCCAACAACATGAAAAGTAGAATATGCAGTTGCTGTGTTTTTGTTTTTTTTTTTAATATTTATTTATTTATGTATACAGAACTAGGGTACAGTCCAGATGTACAGGGGAAATGAGAGGATTCACCAGAGAAAGAGTGGGAAACAGAACAAGCAGATTGACAAAGTATACTATTGAGGGGAGAAGGGGGCAAGACAGGAGAGGTCTGCTGTACCATATGTGGGTCACCTCCCTGGCTGGGTATTGAAATGGTTAACCCATTGAGCCACCAAGGAGGGCCAAGAGTTTCAGGTTTTAGTGCATCTGGGGAACTGACTGTGAGGGCAATAGAAGTTTAACCATGTTAAACCATGAGAGATGCCTTTTACAAAGGCATCTGTAAAAAAAATTTTTTTTTTTGTCAGACAAGAAAGATGTAGAAAAAGTGTTCACATAAAATCAGTACATTTAAAATACTACCTTAATCTTTGCAGTGTGGGATGTTGGTAGAGCAGGGAGGCAGTACCTATGTAGAAGCAGGGAATATATAGGAACGCTGCACCTTCCATTCAATTGCAGTGAACTAAAACTATTCTAAAAAAAGAAAGTATTGAAAAAATATTAAAATATTATCTTAACATTTACAAGATGTTAATGCTAAGTTTGGTGGATTCTAACCACATTTTTCAAAGTGCCCTATTTCATGTCATTCTCATACATAATGATCTAAAAAATCAGTGATAACAGTTGCTCCAAGGAGTTATTAATGAGGCAGTTAAATTCCTGGCAAGGGAGGAAGCTAAAGTTAAGGTCACTCTGAGATGAGGATTTGTTGAGAGCTTTGACTGTCTGGTGTACTCACTGCCCACAAATTTCTAATTTTGAAAGTGCCTATTTTATATGTTAATTGAACTGCAGTTTAAAACCCTTGAAAGCACAATAAAAAGGACTTTGGAAGGTGAAGTAGTACTCTAGGTATTTTAAATTTTGCATGAGTTTTAAAATCTAGCCTAACAATATCCATATACACAATAGCTCACTGCTTAGGTAAAGAAGACCTAGATACTTAGGTGTGTTCTTTAGGAGGTAAATTAAAGGCATTTTGAACGGGATTTATATTCCCCTACCACCTCCAAGGCATTTTTTTTCCATTGCAATACCCTATCATTAGTCAACTCATCCCATTTTCTAGCTTGGAACAAACAAGCAAAGCTCCACTTTTTATCAGTTGGCATAACTATTCTATGTTTCAAACTGCCTGCAGACTGAAATAGTTGACTCCTAGTTTTATCTCTGATGTTTTATAGTAGTTTTTTTTTTTTTTTTTTTTTTTAAAGATTTATTTATTTATTCATACAGAACTGGGGTATAGGCCAGAGGCTCAGGGGGTGAGAGTATTCACCAGAGACAGAGTGGGGAGCAGAACAGGCAGATTGACGAAGTACACTGCTGAGGGGAGCAGCGGGCGGGTCAGGAGAGGTCTGGCTCGCCATGTGGTCTCCTCCGGGGCAGGCGGCAGGCGGGAATCGAACTCATGCGGAAGTGGCTTTAGCTTCTCAGTGCTGTGCTTTAACCCGCTGCGCCACCAGGGAGGGCCTTATAGTAGTTTTTATAGGTAATTCACAGGTTAAGCTTTAATAACACTATTCTATGCTTCCTGCTCAAAAATTTTCTATGTTTTTGCGTGCTCAACCAGTTGCATTCATTTAACAAATACGTACATTTTTCCCAGGTACTCTTAAGGCACTAGAAGTATGCACATATGAATAATAGTTAATACTCTATGTTGAAACCTCATCCAATTTATCATTAAGTTCTGTTTTCAAAATCTATTTCAAATTTGTCTTTCTCTGCATTTTCAAGACTCCTTATCAAGTCCAAGGCACAATCATCTCTCTAGGCTTACACAGTAAACTTATGATTCCTCTCTTTCCTCACTACCCACCTTTTTCATTTTTTATATGGCAGTCAGGGTACACTTTGAAATATCATCAAAAATATTGTCACTTCCTTACTTAAAAGTCATCAATAGCTTTCTACTGCACTAAGAAAGAAATTAAAACTTTCTTCCATGATCCTTGCACTCTGTATGTTAGCCAGCATTTACCAATTTCTTCATGCCGATGTCATGCTTCCTGCCCACCAAGGCAGGAAAGGTCTTTGCCATACCTGTCTTTCTTAAACCCACCTGTTTCCTCCATTATTTTTCCCTCCTCATAGTTGTGTCACTTACTGGCTCAGTATTTGTTTTCAGAACTAAGGTTACCTCCCTAGAAGGGCATAACATCTTTGAAAACAGGCCTCTCCTAATTATTATCACATTTCTATGTTTATTTCCTTCAGAGCTCTTATCACCATCTATATTTACTCTTTTAAATATTTGTTAGCTTATTAGTATCTACTTCTCCTTTATAGAAAACAAGTTCCAGATTTTAAGGACCTTATTGATTTTGTTTATTGCTGTATCTCCAATCCTTTGGATATCATGGTCATTCTAAGTTTGTCCACTGTTTTGACTAGAGGATGGAACATAGTAGGCATTCAAAGGGTGTTGGAGATACAATGGCTATTTTCCGATTTCTTCTAGCAAGGGACATCAATGACAGCAACAACAAACACTATTAATTGTCAAATGAAGGCCTATACCGTTTCAGGCTTAAGTTTTAAATTGTAGTTAAATAATATTTTGCTATTCAAAGTTACTGGAAATTAGTCTTACCAAGCTTATTGTGTAAGATATCTAGTGTAGTAAATAATAAATATGCACATGTTTGTACCAACATGTATTGCGAAACGTTCTAAAGAATGCCTTATTCATGGAAGCCACTTTTAAATGTTTAAAAAATAATTACATCATGAAAAAGGGTCTCAGTATTGTGCCTAGATTAATTCTTTTTTAATAAAAAATTATTATTTATTTATTTATGTATACAGAACTGGGGTACAATCCAGAGGTGCAGGGGCATTGAG
This sequence comes from Condylura cristata, assembly GCF_000260355.1. Classification (NCBI taxonomy): domain Eukaryota; kingdom Metazoa; phylum Chordata; class Mammalia; order Eulipotyphla; family Talpidae; genus Condylura; species Condylura cristata. The sequence continues at coordinate 76,058,774 of NW_004567103.1, read as the reverse complement.
AGGATTCACCAGAGACAGAGTGGGGAGCAGAACAGGCAGACTGATGAAGTACACTGCTGAGGGGAGCTATGGGTTGGTCAGGAGAGGTCTGCTGCACCTTGTGTATCATCTCCGGGGTGGGGTATCAAACTTGCACTGAAGTGGCTGTAGCCAGCCTGCAGTGCTATGCTTTAACCAGCTGCAGCACCCAGGAGGGACCTAAATTCTTTCTTAGGGTGAGTCAGTTTCCAGAAAAAGCTTAGTTTTTAGCTACCAGTTTGCCAATGATCTCACCAGATCATTCTGAAAGCCTCTTAGGCTCAAGCTATAGCTAGACATAAAATGATTCAGTTATGCATTAAACACACAGATGGATGTTTTAACTTGTGATAACTTGACTACAGCAAATACATGTGAATTTCTTAACTTAAGTATGCTTATTGTTTGCTTATAGAAAGGATTTTTGGTTTTAAGATATGTCCACAATGCAACCGTCCTTCTGCTAGTTAGTTCAAGATATAATACTATTTCCTCCCTTACCTACCCAATTGTGTGCAGGTGAGACTTAACAGCTTGGTTCTTGTGTGTTATGAACAGTAGTACATAGTGCAAATGAGGGCTTGATGCCCCAGGGTAGGTCACAGAAGACCTTGTAGATTATCCTTGCCCTTACATTGCTTGCTCTGAAGGAAGCCAACAAGCCACCACATCTTGAAGACAGAGGCCTTTCAGATTCCTGCCTAGAAAGGAACTGAGACCTATTGCTAACAACTTGCAAGCAAATGAGCCCTCCAGCCAACAGCTTTGTGGGTGAACCATCTTAGGAACAGATTCTCTAGCCCCTGCCACCCACACACCTTTAGATGATGGCAGCTCCAGCTAGCATCTTGACCGCAAGTTCATGTGGAAACCCTAAGTCAGACTGTAGATACGCCACTCCCAATTTGTTGACTCACAGAAACTGCAGTTTTAGGCTGTTACATTTTAGAGTAAATTGTTAAACTGCAATATATAATTGGCATGCTTACTGGATGAGTTGGATTTGTAGGCAGCAGAAAATAAAATTATTCTTTTTCATTTTTACACCTATCAGTTTGCCTTCTCTCTTTGTTCTTTGATGCTCCAGTATAAAATAGTAGTCATGCTGCTTAGCTTTTCTGAACAACTTTAGATATTAAAAAGTGAGTTTTTATTCTATTAATAAAGGAGAACTCTTTTTAGAAAGATTTATTTTTATTTATTTATGCATAAAAAAACTGGGGTGGAGGCAGAGATGTCAGGGGTGAAAGTGGGGAGCAGAACAGGAAGATCCATTTAAATACACTGCTGAGAGGAGCAGGGGAAGAGACCACAGAGAAATGCTGTGTGCCATGTGGGTTAGCTCCCTGGCTGGGGATAAGTCAGGCCACAGGGAGTGGCTATAGATGATAGTGCTGAGACTTTAACCTTGCTCTACAAAGGAGGTCCCACTCCTAATGCTTACTCAACTTAAGCTTTACCATTCTACTAGCCAAGGGCTATTTTAGACAAGAATCTGGTCTTTTACTCTCCATTTTCTATTCCTGTGACTATGGAAGCTGGTTTCTTTATTCTCAATTTTCTATTCCCTATCTCCCACTCACTAGGCTGTGTCTGATGTCTCCATGGATAGGGGATATAGGATATAGGAAGAAAGCTAGGTAAGGGACAGAAAAGATGTTACTTGTCTGATTTACTATAATTTGTGTTTTCTGGAAGTTCGGTGGTATTATGCTGAATTTTGCCTTACTAATCTGTAGTAGCTATTTGTTCAATTACTAGGAATTTGGGGTGGTTGTTAAATCCAGCCATCATTATTTAACTACACTTCACTACTATGTCCTTTTTTTCTCTTGATTGTTTTTTATTGAAATGACATTGGTTTAAATATCATAGATTTCAGGTGTGCATAATTACAAATCAACATCTGTATACAGTACACATGTTCACCACTACAATTATATATGTTCCTGAGTTTAGCTTGTCTACTGTATTCCCTTGGTGGAACTTAATGGTGTACTACTGTGTCACTTTTCTTAATTCTATGTTAAGTGTTGTCTCATTGGGAGCTTGAAGGTGTTTGATAGGTGCTAGGAACTATGGAATAATACCATAGAAATCAAAAACACTATAAATCTGGACTCTTTTTAAAAAAATTGGTGGTTAGGTAAGCTTTATCAGAACACCATTGCAACTACAGATATTTGTTTTATTTTTAAACATTTATTTATATATGCATACAAGAACTGTTACAGGCCAGAAGTGCTGGGGTGTTAGAAGATTCACCAGAGACAGACTGTGGAGCAGAACAGGCAGATCTACTGAAATACTGCTGAGGGGAGCAGTGGGCAGGTCAGGAGAAGTCTGTTATGCCATGTGGGTCACCCCCTGGTTTGGGATTAAACTTGTGTTGCAGTGGCTGCGGATTGCTTCATAGTGCTGTGTTTGAACCCGTTGTGCCACCAGGGAGGGTCCAAACTATAGATATTTATTTTAATGGAATGTTTCTGGGAAATATTTCATGTAGGTCCTTTGGCGTGATCCTGTCTCATCCACTTGGTCAGTTACAAACTTCCCAAGTAGTTCTCCTTCCTAGGATATAGAGTACTTCTAAGGAAATTAATATGCATCTTTCCTGTGAGGACCACTCTGGTACATGAGATACTCATATTCATATGCCCTGCTTTGAAGTATAAGCCATTACACCAGTCCTCTTTCCATATCCTGCTGTGTGCAGGAAGCCTCCCATAGATTCTAGTTGGATCCTTTCACATCCAGATTCTTGACAGTGGTCTTTAAGCTCAGGGAACTGTGTCAACATCTTTGAATGCTGTCTTGAAGTGCTTGGACCCCCCCCCCCCACTCCTTGGAGCAGAGGAAGGGAGAATCTCATCTACCTAATCTCTATAATGTGAGATACTCAATAATGTGACAATTCATTTCAAACAGGAGAATATCTAGAATAATACAATCAAAAGAAAAATACCTCTTAATTCTTCTTATGATTCTTCATCTACACATACAGTCTGGTTATCAGTAGTGTGTTGACTTATAAAACTAGGTTTTATAAGTCCCTTGTATATAGCCTAACCTTAGCTTATAATATGGCTCTAACTATTGTTTGTTGTGTTTTGGGGCTCTGCTCAAAGCAGAAGACAATAGGAAGAGCCATATCTCACAGCTTATTACACACATTCACAGCTTATTACACACATAATAGCTTTAGATTTTTTTTTTTCTCCAAATTTTCTTACTTGGGAGTTGAGGCAACCTGAGCTGCACATGGGCAGCACTGACTGAGCAAGGGTTCCTGGGACAGTGAAGCTCAGGATAGCTTGTTCATCTAGTGCCTACCACCAGATGGGAGCTCAGTTGTTAGAGCAACTGGTAAGAGAGGAAACAGATGAAGTTGTACTCAGTGGTATCAGAAACAGAACACAAGGAGCTCCCTGGTAGCACAGGGGTTAAAATCTCAGTGCTATCAAGTTATGGCCAGCCACTGAGGTATGAGTTTGCTCTCTGGCTAGGGAGATGACCCACATGGCACAGCAGACCTCTCTTGTCTTACCTGCTGCTCCCTTCAGCAATATTATTTTAGTACATCTGCCTGTTCTTCTCACCACTTTATCTGTGATGAATTCTCTCAACCCATCCTATCGTCACCTTCATGTCACCTCTGGCTCATACCCCAGTTCTTAGATAAATAAAATAAAAGTAATTTAAAAAAAAATAAACACAAGCCAAAGTTTGGAGATGAGAGAACTTAGAAACTGATGAGGTTAAGATCATGGTGGTAAGAGGATGTGACTATCAATAAGTTCATTACCAAGCTCCTGCCTGCTTTACTGCCACTCAACTGTCAGGGGCTTAGTGAGTTAGCTGAACACAGCATTCTTCGAGATCAATTAGATGGACCTTATAATTTTGTTCTAGTTTCTTATCAATTATGCCCTTAGCGTTAAGATATACCAGGAAGTAATACCCAAGTGAGAACATTTTCAAAATGACCATCAGTTTGGTGTCCAGCATAATACAGTTAAGATACTGGAGGAGTACATTTATATTCAGTATCTTCTAGCTGAGCTATAACTGCCCTAGTTAGAAAATTGGTTTTATCTATAGCATGATTTCCTTTCAGGCAGATCCCATGTCTTCAGTAGTACATATAATACCACAACACAGATAGACATCAAGTAGACATACAATAATTTCTGATTTACTAGAAGTGTTTTTTATTTAAAAGTTCTGAGGTTTTATCATATACACAAGTCTTAACTCTTTGGCCTAAATTCCAGAGTCTGCAATAGCTTCCCCAGAGTTTACCTAATCTGTCTTATTTCTCAGTGCTTCTCTCCATCCATCCTATGCTTTGCCAAATCAACTTATAACTTGCTGCTAAAACAACCTTTTTATGTTGCTTATACAGAAAACCAGAATATGGGACCCCAAAATATATTACTTTGGTCAAAGGATAATTTTGAGCTGGAGGCAAGTGAGAATCAATAGATATAGAAAGGAGCTTTCTGGGTTTACCCTTATCTGACTAAACACAGGCATTTCTGAAAAATGAAAACTGTCAAAAGCTTCCCTTCAAGGGAAGTTTTATGCACATGATAGCAGAAAATCACTGCTAGGATAGACCAACACAAACAAATCTTTATTCTATTAGTTTCCCACTATTAGATAATCTCCAAACTCTAAAATTCTTTTCATCTTGTCACTTATCTACAAATTGTTAAGATGTTATATTAGCCAAAGTGAGTTACTCTTTATTAAGTTTTACTAAGTCCAGAATGTTGTGTACTATGTGTTAAGAAATCGTTTTTCTCTTACTAATCTTCTGCCAGTCTAATTTTATAGTACTGGCCAGGTAACCTAGGAGGGTTAAAGGAAGTTTTCTTCCCCATATTCACTCTTTAAAAAAGAAAATCACTTTTCCCTTGAGCCTCTCATCAAATCCTACTCATCATTAAAATGACAGACTTTTTTTTTTTTTTCAAAAAAGATTTATTTACTTATACATACAGAACTGGGATATAGGCCAGAGGTGCAGGGGCAGTAAGAGGACTCAATAGAGACAAAGTGGGGAGCAGAACAGTCAGAATAACTGAAATACACTGCAGAGGGAAGGAGAGGGTGAGACTTGCCATGCCAAGCAGGTCACCTCCCTGGTTGGTAGTGCTGCTTTTCAACTTGTTTTGCCACCAGGAAGGGCCCACAACCTGTTTTTTAAAGAGTTCTTTTTCAACTTGAAGAGATAAATTATGGCCTCAGAATTGTAGGCCATGCCTTCAAAGGCATTATGAATAGTGATCAATAATCAAGTACAATCTAGTAGTGTCTCTTCTATGAATATATGGACTGTCCATTAAAATCAGATTGATTTCTCCAATATGCTTGCAAATCCTTTAAAATCTAGGTCTTGACTGTATACAATAAACTGGCAGTTACTTAGCTATCTTGAAACCTCAAATGTTTATGACTTATCACATGACTTCCACACATAACCCATAATATGCAAAGGGTCAAACTCTAAAGCAGACTTTTACATAATTTTTAAAAAGTGAATCTCTACCCACTAAGTCATTCTTAGAAGCATATCAATCCATACATTTTTGAAGATACATGCCCTGCATCTGGTAGGTACTGCAGAAAATGTGATTTTCATAGCTCAGTAACTTCAATCTTTAACTTAGTGTTTACCCTATTTACAACCTGAGAAAGGCAAATATGTACCTTAGCCAACTACAAAAGATGTCTTCCTTCTGGTAAGATTTCCTCCAGTTCCCCCAGGCCAGGGCATACTTAAAGCCTTTCCTTTATTCTACTAAAAAGCTTTGCACTCCTGTGCCTAAATCTCTGCCAAGTGTTAAGTGATGATGACTGATGCGTTGGGTATAGCAAGCTCTGAATAAACATTCTTCTTCTCATTTTGGGTGATTTTACCTCCATATTTGTAATTTACACAATTATAATATTTATGACTAGAAGCCCTAAAGACTGTCTACACAGTTATTTGTAACTTCACTAGGGCTTACATCTGAAAGGTGTTTAACACTAGTGTATAGGAGAGTTAGCGAATGACTGCCTTGCATATACACACCACTTTGCTCTCACATACATATTTAAGGTGTATGTACTTTACTGAGGAAATTTTATTCTCTGTATTTTGGGGGATTTTTAAAATAAGGTTTCACACTTAATAACTGATAAGCCTTAAGGCTCTACTACTGAAAGAGTTCAAAAAGACTTGGAGGATAAAAGGAAATTGATCAAAAATGAAAGATTAGACTTTTAAGCCTGTGAGATTAAGGAAATGGAGGTTTCAAAATTTAAATTTATGCTCATTTTTTAGTATGCTGGCTAAAAATTTAGGTATAAAACATGTTGAGATGTTCAAGTTCATTCAGTAATTAAAAAAAATATATTTATGTATTCAGAACTGGGGTACAGGCCAGAGGTGCAGGGGTGGTGAGAGGATTCACCAGAGACAGAGTGGGGAGCAGAACAGGCAGTTTGACAAAATACACTGCTGATGGGAGCAGCGGATGGGTCAGGAGAGGTCTGCCTCAACATGTGGATCACCTTTTGGACAGGCAGGGATGGAACTCACGCGGAAATGGCTTTAGCTTCTTAGTGCTGTGCTTTAACCCGCTGCGCGGCGCTACCAGGGAGGGCGCTTATTCAGTAATTTTTTTTTTTAATTTATTCATACAGAACAGGGGTACAGGCCAGAGATGTGGAGGGTGAGAGGATTCACCAGAGATAGAGCAGAACAGGCAGATCCTTGAAGTACACTGCTTAGGGGAGCAGCGGGGCGGGCCAGGAGAGGTCTGCCACGCCATGTGGTCACCTCCGGGGTAGGTGGGGATCGAACCCATGCGCAAGTGGCTTTAGCTTCTTAGTGTTGTGTTTTAATCCGCTGCACCACCAGGGAGGGCCTCATTCAGTAAACTTTTAAAAAAATATTTATTTTGTAAAACTGGGGAGTAGGCCATAGGTGCAGAGGGTGACAGCCTCCTGGATTTAGGGTGGTTTCACATCCTGATAAACCCATTGGAGGCTGAAAATGTCAAAACCACATTTAATTGACCTAATCTAACAAACATTTTATCTTAGCCTAGGGTAACTTAACTATGCTCAGTATCCTACAGTTTGACAAAAACACATAACCCATTTTATAATATAGGGTTGACCATTTAATATAAGTTACTGAATAATTGAAAGTGAAAATATTCTAGAGCAGTCCTTGTTTATCCTTATATCGGGTCACTGACTTGGAGCTATTATTCACTTTTGCTGCCCAACATCATGAGAGAGTAAACATACAGAATATCACTGGGAAAGGTCAAAATTCAAAATTCAGAGTTTGGTTTCTCCTGAATACTTTTATACCACTGTGTAAGTGTTGTAAGTTGGAAAAATTGTGACTGTATGTGAAAATTTAGGCAATTGGAACTGGTATCAAGGAAAATGTAAAGATAAATGTTTGTAAGAAGACTTCACAGAGGGCTAGGAAAGAATGTTAAAGAAAGATTAACTTAAAATTAGACACTACTAGAAGAAGGCTTGTTTGGCATTACCTTGCCATTAGAACACTGCAGCATGGTTCTTTTGAAAAGCTCTAGTGGTAACAAGTTTACAGTTACAAAGTACCATCATTTGCATCATTTCTACAAAGTACCATCGTTTGCTGGAATACTTAGAAAATATCTGCAAACAACTTTCCCTGAAGTAGCAATTTCAAATAAATGGTTATATCTTTTTACTTTGCATGATAGGCTGCTCAGTGCATGACGCTGATAATAATTTATCAGAAAATGGATCAACACAGAAACTGTCCATTGGTACTGTTTTACGTTTGAGTATGTACACAATTTCAGTGAAACAAGATTTTAAAGTTAAGACATGTTCTAAAGAAAGTTAAAAATTTTTTTTTCATTATCTAACTAAGGTGGTAGACAACTGCAGTTAAATTACAGAACCGTTTAATAGATTTTTGTTTTCTAAATACAAGCCAGGATACTGGCCAACACTTTTCCCCTATGAGATATTTAAAATACTGCTAAGAAAACACCCATATAGTTTAGTAATTACTAGTATTTGTGAAAATTCTTACTGATAAATAGACCAAGGCCCTTCACAAGTGTAAAGTCATGTACTTGTGACATATATACAAAAAATAAACGAGGCAGGTATTACCATTTCTGCCCATGTTTTGGATGAGAAACCGTCAACCAATGAGGTGAAGAAGCTTGTCCTAGGGACACAGTCACAAACTTCAAGAGCTAGAAAGTTTTCAATCAAAACGATCCAGAACGCAAAAGTTCCCGAAGCTCTGCTTCTCAGTGCTCTCCTGTGAGAGAGGACGATCGAGTTTCTGGTCGGACTTTGGAAGAAATGAAGTTGCTGGTTTTCGTTCCATGGGCGGAGCCACCTGGAGGTTCGGTTATTTCCCTGTCCTTAGTTCTGCCCCAGTCACCCATATCAACTTTCCGCCCCTTTACTCCTCGGATCTCCTCTCCTCCCAGACCACGCAAACGCGCCCACTGCTTTAGAGCCCAGCATCCAGCAGTACCCAGCTCAGCGCCTTTAAGTCACCGTGGAAACGAACACCCACGCCGGGCGCCGTCGCGCGGTCATGACGTAACCCAGGCGCCACCGCCGTCTGGCCGGGGGTGGGACCGCAGAAGTGGAGCTGGTCAGCTGGGGGCGGGGCCGGAGCCTGGGTCCAGCTCCGGGCCTCCGCGGCCATAGCTGCTTGCGCGAGGCTTTACCCTGTGCACTCCCGCCCTCCTGGGTCGCTTGGAGCCAGGTGACTTGGCAGCGTGTCCTCGAGGGGCACCGTGGCTTCAGGGGTTGGACCACAAGTGCAGCGAAATGTCAGGCGCCGTGACAGCGCTGTGAGGACGCGGCGGTGGCGCTGGGCGGCGGCGGGTCCGGGCCGAGTCCGCTCATGGTGCCGCCACGACGCCATCGAGGGGCAGGAAGGCCAGGTAGGCAGGCAGGAGGTTCCTGAAATCATCCGGAGCCCAAATCTGGACCGAATGGCCGCAGACAGCCCCTCCTTTTGCTCCTGGTGGAGGCGGAGGTGCCTTGACTGTTGTGGTAACAGGGAGGAGTGAGGGGGAGGCTGACAGGGGCGTGCAAGCCCTCTCCTGACTTGGCAATGAGGGTGCAGACGAGCGCCTGCCCGTCAGGGCTTTATCTTACTCTGGGAGAGTCACTGGCTCGTTATTTTTGCCTTCAAAAAGAAGGGTGGGGGATTCTCTTTAACAGCTGTTTCCTCGTCCAGCTCCTAAATGGCTATTTCGCTCCTAAATAACGATGTAGTGACCAGTAGGGCACCGTGGAGAGTACTTCCCTTTTATCAGGGGAGATGATTGGAAACGTGCCCCAAAACTCAAATCACGTCTTCTGAACCGAACTTTAGTGGAGATCTGGGGCTGAAAAGACACCTAGATAGAGGGCTGTCTAGACGTAGCGACTCCTGGGGTGGAGTCCTCTGGAGGAAAATGGAGTTCTGTATGTATAAAACTAGGAGGAGCCCCTTTCCAATAGTAAACTATTCTTAAACAAGCCTTTTCGAGTATTACAGATTTTTTTCTGTACTGTGTACTTCTGAGTATAATGTGAAGTGTGCAACTGATAACGCTGAAGTCTAGAGAAAAGTGTCACGGATATTTACCACACTTTGATAGTTTTCTTTAATTTGCATTCGTTTAGAAGAGCAAAAATATGTGATGAGTGTTATTTTGAGTGTTTTGTTTTCCTAAGCATTTTTGTTGTTGTTGTCGGGGTTCTTTTTAGGTGTACTGAGCCCTTCACCTCCTTTTAGACTCAGCGCAGTCAACTTCTCAGGCTTGGCTCTTGAAGATCTCAGAAAGGCCTTTAAGATAAGGTATAAACTCCACATTTTTAACTTACTGTGATTTTCAAACTCACTTTCTTTAGCTAGAAAACGTCATGTATCTCATATACATTTTCTCATTTTTATTTTTCAAAAATTCTCTCTAATGTGATCTATATTTTCTTAAAAAACAGACTGCAAATGGTGTGTGTATTTATCATGAACCGAATGAATTCCCAGAGCAGTGGTTTCACTCAGCGCAGGCGAATGGCTCTTGGGATTGTTATTCTCCTACTTGTTGATGTGATATGGGTGGCATCCTCAGAACTTACATCGGTATGTAATTCTTGTTTGGGAATGATGTTGCATTATAGCAATTTAACTTCTGTTACCTACAAAGCATAGTCATAATTTATAATGTTATTTTAAAGTATCTCTATCTCTAGTCTTACTACTTCTCATGATTACTCAAAGTGATAACATTAATATTGCTATATTATGTTTTCTGTCACATTGAATTGCTGTCAATTCAAGTTGAACCTGAAAGGATATCCTTTTGTTTTTTCATGGTTTTTTTTTTTTGTTGTTGTTGTTTATTGTTTGTTTTGTTTTGTTTTTGGTATCTTTCAGGGACGTTTATTTAGAAAGTGAGGCTATAATCATTTTCTAAATATTTGAAGGTGTTTCTGTTTTATTCCGTTAATTTTTTTTTCTTTAGTAGTACTGTTTTCTAGTGACATAACCATTTAGAATGCAAAACATTTGTTACCATTTAGTTGAAAGTAAGAGTGTTTTTGGACAAATTTCATGTATAGGTTGATATTGTGTACAGTCTGGGTGCATGCACATTATATATTTGCTATTTAGACAGTATTTGTGAAATGTATGGTAAGCAGTGATTACTTTTAAATTTTATTTTGTCTTTACTGATGACCTGTACGTAGAAATGTGATATTTTGAGTTCAGGAAATTAGTTATTCTTTTGGCTTGCAAACTTTGTTCTGCTTGGCTTCTGATCCCCATAAATGAAAAAGAACTTTTATTTTCAGAAATTACTGCATTTCAATTCACATGTTGCCATTCTTAAGGCTAATATATAAAATGAACTTTGAATATCAGAAGTGGCTATTATCATAGCTAAGTGAATAGTTGAAATTGTATAAAATGAATACATAAATTTTTAGTTTTTTTTAAATTAGATTATGAAATATAATGGACCATTTTTTACTTTGTTATAACCATTCACTTTCCTCTAACCTACTTTTTAGATTAACACTCCTTAGTTTAACAACAAAGTGATCTCTTAAATGTTGACAGATAAAAAAAATCTATAAACCTATTTTAGTTTTAACTAAAACTACTTAAATCATTTTAATTCTAAGTTAGTTATTACATATCAAGTAATGAAAATTAGGACAAGAGAGCACTGGATTAAATTAAATCTGATTGTAATAGGATATTTTCTAATTACATATTCTAAGAGAATGGTTGGAATAATTCTTCAGCCACATTTGCTCATCATACTTTTGAGATAAAGTGTGAATTTCAAAGAAAATCATTTTATTATGAAAGTTTCTAATATGTGTAAAGTAGAGAGGATATTATAGTGGATCTTTACCCATAATTTACATTTAGCGATTACAAATTTTTGCCAGTATTATTAACCCTCCCCTAATATTTTTGAAACTTTAAAAAATAGGTTAATTTATTTATGCATAAAGGAACCTGGGGTATAGGCTAGAGGTGAGAGGGGTAGGGAATGGTGAAAGGATTCACCAGAGACAGAGGGGGAAGCAGAAAAGGCAGCTCAACTGAAATATACTGCTGAGGGGAGCATCCAGTGAGATTGGAGAGGTCTGTTGCACCTCATGGGTTAGCTCCCTGGTTAGGGTTCAAACTCATGATGCAGTAGCTGCAGGATAACTTCAAATTGCTGCAATGTAACCCCTTATGCCACCAGGGAGGCCCTATTTTAAAACGTTTTTTTAAAGCAAATTTTAGCCATATTATTTCACTTTTCAGTTCTTTAATGTTCTTCTCAAACTGAAAAGTATTCTTAATTTGTAAAATATTATCTCCAGTAAAAATAATTAATCTCAAATAAAAAATTATAATTCATCAGAGTCTTCTGATAGCCAATCCATATTCAAATATTCCTGGTTGTGTCAAGGACATCTTTCTAGGTAAAATACAAAAAGGCTTCACACAGTAAATTGTATTGTTTAGTTTAACTATATCCCCACTCCTCTATTTTTAATTAAAACCTTGATTTGATGAAGAGAGTGGATCAATATTCCTTTAATATAATCCATTTTGATTTTTTACTTTTAAATGAACTTGTAAAGAGTTAAAAATCAAGTAATGGCCTTATTTTATTGAAGATGAGAAATAAAATTTAAAGTCATTTTATAGCTTATGCAATTTTTTCTTTTACAGTATGTTTTTACTCAGTACAACAAACCATTCTTCAGCACTTTTGCAAAAACATCTATGTTCGTTCTATACCTTTTGGGCTTTATTATTTGGAAGCCATGGAGACAACAGTGTACAAGAGGATTTCGAGGAAAGCATGCTGCTTTTGTAAGTTTTCAATTCTAAGTGTTGTTGGAGAGGTATTTTTTTCTCAGAAGACTTATTTTATTTATGCATATGAGAGCTGTGGTGTAGGTCAGAGGTATGGGGTTGGTGAGGAGATTCACCAGAGATGGAGTAGGCAATAAAACAGGTGGATTAACTGAAATACACTGCTGTGGGGAACAGTGGTTGAAACTGGAGAGGTCTACTGTGCCATATGTGGGTTATCTCCCTGGATGGGAGTGCTGTGGTGGTTGCCAATAACTTGACAGTGCTGAGACTTATCCCCTTGCACCACCAGAGAGGCCCAGAGAGGTATATTTTTCCAATGTTTAAAAATAAATTAGCTTCCTGAAGGATGGTCAGATTTTAAGTGGTTCAATTAGTAAGTAAAGCATGATAAAATATCTACCTAATTTTGCCTTGTATTTTAAATTTGCTCTACAAATCAACTTTGTATAAGAGAATAAGTTGTGAAAAGATACACAACCACATTCTCCCCCTTACCTCATGATATCTATATGAGTTGTTAAAAATTATTGAACTAGCCTAAATTAATTCATGTGAAGAAGATAAAAAGGAAAAAGAAGCTATCCAGAGTCTGGCCATTTGTAGATAAAATAAGTTCCATTTAATTGTAAAGTTGATTGTAGAGGCCAAATAATTCAAGATTTTATATATTAAAATGAAAATAGTATACTTCAGGGCATTCTTCAGGTATTTGGTTAATCAAATTATATTTTCTCTCATTGATATAATATGCTGGTTTGTAATGTTGAAGTGAATGGCCAATTACACAATGATGTATCATCCCTAAATAAGTAGAATTTTCGAGAGTGAGGAATATATCACTATTATATTATTCTTTTTTTCCCATTCTTTCTCCATATAATTATGCTGAAATATGGATAACATTAAATTTACCATTTTAGCCATTTTAAAGTTTTAAGTTCATTGGCATTAAGTGTATATACTTTATTATGCAACCATCTCCACCATCCACTCAGAACTTTTTTATTATCCCAAATGGAAATTGTGTATCCATTAATCATACTTCTCATGCTTTTCTCCCCCAGACTCTCATAGCCACTGTTTTACTTTTTGTCTCTATTAGTCCTTTACATGCTTTTTTGTTATTTCTTGTGAGTTAAAAGAGTTTCTTATTTTACCTAATAAGTAAATTCTTGAGAAATGTACTCATTGGATATTTATCAGGGGCTTTTCTGTAATTGTTTTTGAGATAAAGTCTAGATATGTATACTAACAAGCACAAAAATTTAACTTAGCAAAATATGATTTTTTTTGCAAAAGTAAGATATATATATAATAGAAATGACTATATATTATAGTTTTGGCTGTGGGAATATATTTTTAAATACATGTACATTGTCAAAAATTTAGAAAATACCAAGAACAAAAAGAAGATAACATTAAATTCTACCATTCAAGGAATAACCACTGGTAGTATTTTTGCATATCTCCTCTCATTCTTTATTACTCTTTATTATTGTGTATGTTTTATTTATATTTTTTTACAAAAATGAAGTTGTCCTGTTATGCTCTATTGTATAAGTTGTTACCTGTACTTACAATGAGCAGCTCTCTGTGTAATTCAGTATTATTAGAACTATTTTTAAATTTTGAAGTTAATTTAATTTTTTTTTAAATTTTATATTTTTTATTGCAGTAACATTGGCTTACCACACTGTATATAATATAGGGTATAGATGCACATCTCTTCAGATATATGGTGCCGCATCATACCCATCACCAAAGCACCAACAGGAATGTAATTTGTTAAGATGAAACCTACTTTTAATGAACAGGCTATGAACATTTAAGAATTTAGAATATTCCATAAACTTAATAAAACTTCAGTGGGCTTTGAAAAAATTGACTCCAATTTTGAAAGAAGTAGAATGTTTTTTTTTTTTTTTAAAGATTTATTTATTTATTTGTGCATACAGAACTGGGGTACAGGCCAGAGGCTCAGGGGCGGTGAGAGGCTTCACCAGAGACAGAGTGGGGAGCAGAACAGGCAGATGGACGAAGTACACTGCTGAGGGAGCAGCGGGCGGGTCAGGAGAGGTCTGGCTCGCCATGTGGTCTCCTCCGGGGCAGGCGGCAGGCGGGAATCGAACTCATGCGGAAGTGGCCTCAGATTCTCAGTGCTGTGCTTTAACCCGCTGCGCCACCAGGGAGGGCCAGAAGTAGAATGTTTTTTAATAAAATATATTTTTTAAAATTGTAGTGATGTTCATTGTTGAAGACAACTTAAGGTTATAACACGAGTAAGAATAACCATATTATCTCCATATTAAGACCACGATAAATATTTGATAGTATCTATAGCTATATATTTATATGTACATATTAAAAATAAAGCAGAGATATATTTAGTTTATATAAGTTTCTAACCCAATTCTTTTTTCATTTAACTATATACCCCACTTACTGCTATGGGCTAACATAAATATTTGTTATCTTTTCCTGTTTAATTGATCTAACTCTTGATAAATTTTTATTTTTTCTTTTAATTTACATAAATGGGAATATTTTTATACATGTCTGTAATCATGTATGTAGGATAAAAGTATAAGTGTTGGAAAAGATAATGCCATTTTTAAAACTTGCTTCTTATTGCTAAGTCATCTGTAATAGCTATATGTAATTCATATTCCTATTAGCAGTATATGAGATTAAACCCTTACTAAAGCTCTAACATTTCCATTTGATAGGTGAACAATAATTCACACTTTTGGGGTTACTTTTCACAATAGAATTCTTTTATGAATTGTCTATATCATGCCCCTTTTTTCCAATTGACTTTTTCTGTTTTATGTGTGTTCCTAAAAGCATGGGTTCTGGTTTTCGAATCTTGTTTGTTGCTTGCCAGTTGTCTGACCTCAGCAAATTTTTAAGACTTTAAGTAGCAATAATGATATGTTAGTTGTGGGTATGAATATAAACTTGTTATATAGCACTGACAGAGCATTTCAAAATGTAATGCATTCCCTGAGATCCATTTAGGGTGTTTGTAAGATTAATACTGTTATTATGATGATACTATGATGTTATTTGTCTTTCATTAATTGATCCATCCATTTCCTACCCAATCTGAAATGTTACAGTATGATAATATTGTGAACAGTGAGCTTTAATTCTGGCTCCCTTACTTAGATGAAATCTCTCGCCCTCAATTTTTTCATTAAAAAGGAAGTGACAATACCTACCTTGCATGGTTAAATACTTGGTATTAGCTGTGCTATTATTATTAGTAGTAGTTATACTCTTATAGTTTTACTCTGAAGTTTAGATTTTATTCCTTTATGCTGTGGCTAATATTAGTCTTACCTTGTAGCATGAGCTTAATTGAATTTTATGTTCTGTTATGTATAGTTCACAGATGCTGAAGGTTACTTTGCTGCTTGCACAACAGATACAACTATGAGTAGTTCCTTGGTAAGTAGAGAGGGTAGAGTTGGGAAGGACTGGAATAGCTATGATAGCACCACAGCTATATTAGCTATAGATCTGTCTCATTATTGGGTGCCAACATTGAGGATTGTAATTTGGTAATGCCTTTCCTTCGATGCCCGCTGCCAGGAAGTAGAAGTTCAGCCTCCTGAGAGTGAGGAGAAAAGGAATTAGTTAAGGAGTGAAAACAGTAAAGGAGTCCTTTGTTTCTTGTCAATTTTGTAACTTAATGTTCATTATTATATTATTATTACTTAGAAAAAATATTTTGCTTGATACAGAATATATGAGGAAGCAGTTTATTCATTTATCCCGCAAATTTTTGGGACCACTTACAGCTTATTTTTGAGTTTATAAGAATGTATGTTTGGGGAGGGGAGGACACGTGAAATTATAAGCAAACAGATAAACATTCTATTATTTTAAGCATTTATATAATTAGAGAGATAGCATGTAAAAAAGTTTCCTTCTTAAATTTACTCTAAAATTTATTATCAGTTTTTGAATTTTACTCTAAAATTTATCACCAGCTTGGTGATAGTACAGCTTTTTGTATGTCTGGCTTTTAGACCTACATTTACATGGAGGATAGATTATTTTATGTAAATAGTTGATGAAATGTTGAAAAATGTCATTTCTCTGGGATCTTTAACATCAACAAGATTAATGTCAGCTGTCTAACATTGTAGAAAGCAAACTGGAGATGGCCGCCTACTTTTTTAATTACTCCTCTACTAATTTCTGCTATTATTTGTAAGGTGGATATGTCAGATTATTCTAAGCCAAATGCTATAATGAAAAATTCAGTGCAACAAAGAGAATGTATCTGCTTTCAGGTTCTCTTGTCTTTTTTATTGAATATTTTTGATCGGCAGAGTTCTATACCAGGAGTTAAAAACAGAACGAAAATAAAAACTTTTTTTTTTTTAATGTAAGAAGAAGACTTATTGGCCAATCATATTTTAAATATAGGTCTTCTCAAGAACATATTGTAAAAACAGTTGAGAAATTTAGACCCATTTAACCTTCAGAATATGGTTAGACAAATTTGGCTATAATTCAGCTCTCTGCCATAACTTGATTACTTTATATCTCAGCTTCTAGAAAAGGTCTTTAAAATAACATTTTATAAGGTTGTTCCTAGGACTAATTTGAAATGTGTGTTTAATTGCTCTGGCCTTGGGTACCTCATACATAGTATAAATTCATAAGTGATAGCTATTTTCCTCTTATCTATTAATACTATAAAGTTTTAAAGAATTTTTGGTTTTTCTTGAATCTTGAATTACAAGAGTAAACATTTTTGCAAACACACACACACACATATACAACCCCCTGCCCCCCCCCCCCCAATGTTCTTTATTATTTACTCATTGCCTTGCCCACTAGAATACATGGTCGTTGAGGATTTTTGTTTATATTCAGTCTTATGTTGTTAAAACCTACAATAGCTTTAGACATAGTAGGAGATCGATGTGTGTTTGTTAAAAGAATTAGGAAAAGCAATGTGAAATAATCTGTTAGCTGAGAGAAAGATCCCTATTTAGTGGCATTAAATTTAAAAAATGGGTCAGTACTGTCCTGTTACATTTTAAGGTTTAAATTATATGTCTTTTCTGTCATTGTCCCTTTGTGGATCATTTGAGTTTGCTTTTTAAGTTTTGAAAATATACTTTGGGAAACTATACTATACAAATATAGTAACAAATAGCCATGTTTTGGATTGTGTGATGTGTATCTTTTTACCATTCACTTAAGTTTAGTTAACGTTTCAATTATTACACTTGTTTTATATGTTTTTGTTTTTGTTATATTCCAGAGTGAACCTCTGTATGTTCCTGTGAAATTTCATGATCTTCCAAATGAAAAACTTTCTGAGAATCCAAACATTGATAGTGAAAAAAGTAAGAAATACTGTTCCATTACTTAGAAATGGGTGTAAAGATTAGCATTGTTAATGCTGTGGGTCGACTGTGACCACCTGGCAGTGTTCTTCTGTTACATGTGTAAGCTTCATTTGTAGTCTTCTGTGAGTTTGACTGGAAGTTTTTAATTAACTTAGTTGAAAATGATTTCCAAATACCAGAAAGAAATCTCTGTAGTTTCATTATATATGTATGTATTTTAGATCAATAATCTTGTTCAGCTATGCCCTCAAACATGTTAATAATAAATTACAGAAGTTTTTCTGGTTCTTTGTATTTAGTAAAAAACACTTAGCTTCAATATAAGGTACTGCACTTACCCATAATATTGTCTTCAAAGGAATGGACCTGTAGAGGAATGACCTATTTTCTTGATTGGGAAAATAGTTGACATAAGTTGGGTGTCTACGAAGAAAAAAACCCAAGTAAAATTTTATGATAGTGATGCTAAAATTATAATTCTGAGCTAGGAAGTTCTTTACGTGTATACAATTGCAGAAATATTGTTTGAACATTGGTCTCCTTTTAAAACCTTTAAAGCATTTTTTATAGATGAAAATGTTTTTCTTGAGTACTCATTTGAGTGAACAAATCTGCCTCCAGAGAATATACAACTCCGGTTTCTGATTGTCCAAGTCTGATTATAGATGGACTAAATAATATAGGGTCATCAGCAAATTAAATTTGTGACTTCTATTAGATTCTACAGGAAATGCTTAATGATTTTTACTGTACTTTTCCTTTTAAGCTTCCAAAAAATCTCGTGTAAGGTTCAGTAATATCATGGAGATTCGTCAGCTGCCATCAAGCCATGCGTTGGAAGCTAAGTTGTCTCGCATGTCATCATATCCTACTGTGAAAGAACAAGATTCTTTACTCAAAACTGTGGGGAAACTTACTGCAACTCAAGTAGCAAAAATTAGTTTTTTTTTTTGCTTTGTGGTAGGTTTTCTTGTTTGGTATGTATGGGATTTGAATTTTGAGGTAGCATACATAGCACCAATGTACTATTACAGTATAAAATTAATTAGGGTTCTTAAATCAACTGATATTTGGTATCACTGAGAGTTAGAGTATCAAAATTAATAAATGTTTGTTATATATCAAAGAGTTCAGTAAATACTGTGGTACTATAATGTCTCATATATTTGACAAAATAGTGAATAGAGCTATTTTATACTGTGAGGAATATAAGGGCAGTAAATATTCCAGATAAGAGTTTAACATAAGCATTGATTTCTTTCAGTAGGTGTTTTGCAGTTTTATATTAAATACATGGAAATGTGGTCAAGTACTTAGCAAGTATTCATAGTAAACAGTCCAACAATATTTATTGTAGTACTGAAAGCTTCTCATATTATAGAAACTGAGAAATGTGATTTATATTTCACACAGCATTTAGACTTGCCTGTATTAGTGAAAACTCTGAAGTTTAGTATTTAAAAACTGAATTGCAATCCTCTTATGTCTTTTTTATCATTAAAAGTAGACAAGTACGGGCCCTCCCTGGTGGCGCAGCAGGTTAAAGCACAGCACTGAGAATCTAAAGCCGCTTCCGCATGAGTTCGATTCCCTCCCGCCCCGAAGGTGACCACATGGCATGGCAGACCTCTCCTGACCCGCCTGCTGCTCCCTTCAGCAGTGTACTCTTAGGTTTTATGTCACAGTTTTGCCTCATACATACTACAAAGTACATTTTCTCCATCTGTGCCTGAAAAACCTATACACTTCCCCCCCACACACACTCATACTCACACACATGCATACAAAACTGGGGTACAAAACTGGGGTACAGGCCAGAGATGGGGCAGTGAGAGGACTCACCAGAGATAGAATGGGGAGCAGAACAGGCAGATAGAGTGAACTATACCACTGAGGGGAGCAGCTGGCCAAGAAGGAAATATCTGCTATGCCTTGTGGATTAACTCTCTGGTCAGGAATCCAATTCATGATGCAGTGACTGGCAATAGCTTGATAGTGCTAAGATTTTAACCTTTGCACTAGCAGGGAGACCTTAAATAACCTATATTTTAGTGATGCCTTGATCATTATTTTCTACTGCACAAATCAGAATATCTTTGGGAGTTTTAATACAATAATTTTTTTTTTTTTTTTTAAAGATTTATTTATTTGTGCATACAGAACTGGGTACAGGCCAGAGGTTCAGGGGCGGTGAGAGGCTTCACCAGACACAAAGTGGGGAACAGAACAGGCAGATCGACGAAGTACACTGCTGAGGGGAGCAGCGGGCGGGTCAGGAGAGGTCTGCCACGCCATGTGGTCACCTCCGGGGCAGGCGGGAATTGAACTCATGAGGAAGCGGCTTTTAGATTCTCAGTGCTGTGCTTTAGCCCGCTGCGCCACCAGGGAGGGCCTAATACAATAATTTTAAATAAAATAAGGTTAATTCAGATGTTCGTATATTTTAATTATGCTATTGGCTATGATTTCTGTTTGCTTGTTTTAAATAAGTATTAGTCAAGACTAAGATTTATTAATTAAATGTTGCTTAATTTTCAAAGGAGACTAAGGGTGAAGCGTAACAAAATCATATATGCATAAATGTTGTTTAAAGGTGAAAAGATAAAACCCAGATTAAATGGGAGGTATTGGGAGTATGAGTGGATGGGTGGGTGGGGAAGCTTGACTGTGGAATTGGATTATATCGGCAACTTTTATTTAAAGAAACTGTTAGGTGAGCACACAACTCATTTCTAGGAAAATTGGAGGGAAGGCAAAAAGGAAAACTTACTGATATGCAATTTTCTATCTATTAAAATGAGGCATCATTTTCATTAAATAAAGCAAACCCTTTCCTAATGCAAATCTTCAAGAAAAGTGTATTGCCAAGGTTCTTATGTAATAAACTGTTTTGTAAGCAGATTTACAGTTAAGATATGTGCAGGCTATTTAAAACATTGTGAAATATACGTATCATAATATTTGCATTTTAATAGTTTGTAAATTTATAGTTTTAGTTTGTATAGTATATTCTCATTGTCATCAACCATCACCACTATTTATTAACAAAACTTATGTCATCTTGTAAAACTGAAACTGTAACCCACTAATTGATAGTTCCCCTTTTTGACTCCCCCAACCACTGATAGCCAACTTTCTATTTTCTGTCTCTAAATTTTTGACTAGCCTTAAATTCCCCACGTGAATGAAATTATGCAGTACTTTTCATTTTGTGACTGGCCTATTCCATTTAACATAATGTCTTTAGGGTTAATTCTTACATCTAACAGAATTTCTTTCCTTTAATATTTCCATTGTACATATACCACATTTTGTCTATCTATTTCCCTATTGAGGTATACTTGGGTTGCTTCCACCTTTAGTAGCTTTAAAAAAAATCTTAAATTATAAGAGGAAAAAATCTACGTTAGTCTTTAGTGGTAACATTCTGTCGACTATGAGAATAATATATTGCAGGGAAACAACTTTTTTTTCACATCTGAGTACAGTGATAAGCTGTTTAATTGAAATAGAAGGTGAGCCTAAATGAAGGTCACATATATTTTTAAAATTTCTGTTAGCTATATTAAACAGAAAAAAAACGAAAGAAGCAATTGAAGTTAATTTTAAATCTTTTTTTAACCTATTGTCTACATAAAATGTTAACTTGTTATTATAAAAGTTATTAGTGAAATTCTTTTTTGTACTAAAATTTAAGTCTTAATTTGTTTTTAGAAATAATTTAAATTCTTTTTTTCTATTTTATTTCAGTTTGATTTTTAAAATTTGGTTCCAGTTTTTATGTCAATTTCGATTTCTAAACATTTAATTCATACTAGTCACATTTTAGTTGCTTGGTTATCATGCATGGCTATTGGTTAATATATTGGACAGTGCAGGTTAAAGGGAGTAAATATTCACAGTATTTGCCAGTTTTCCTTGAATATCTTTTCATTTGGAAGGTCTAGGTATTTTAATTTTTCTCTGTAAAATATAATTTAGATCACATAGGTCTTACCAAGAATACCTTTCCTAATGATAATTACCATTCCTGAAAGAATGATATATAAATTATTTGTGATGGATTGATTATTAGTGTGTGGTTGTCCTCAATCTGGAATAATGAAGAGAAGTGTTGTAAGGATAATTTTTATTGGCAGGTAATTGAGGTAGATCTTTTATGGCAAAAGTGTTTTGAGTTTGAGTCAGGAAATAGTGTTTTGGGAGTAGTATGGAATAGGAAGTTGTTTTCTGTAAGAATTGATAACTAATAATGCATTTTTACGATCTTTCAATGTCTATCACTAAGTGGCCTGCATTTATTTCATTTTGATTAGTAGAGACCAGTGATTTTGTTTAGAAAATAAGCCCACTAGTTAAGTATCAAAGTGGTAAGGAAAATGAAACAAGAAGTATCTCCCATTGCCATTATCTATTATAGCAGAAAATCACCAAAAGATAATTAAGGACTGAATCTTTACTTCCCTTCTAACACTTAAACTACAAGCAGATTATAGTTGCGATTGACTACTACATTTGATGTTCCCCTTCTCACAGATTGCTGTTTGTTTCAATAGTCAAATGAAATTATGTAGCAAATCCAGTGACTGCAGGTGACATCTGAATCACTTTGCCACAGTTTTATTCTGGCTTTCTCCTTGAATAAGGAGACAACTAGACTCAGCTGTCACTTTCTAGTAGAGCTCTAATACTACATATATATTGCTTTGAAATGTAAATGATAATAATTACTTAACTCTAAGTTCAGAGAGATCAAGAGATGTCTTCTTTTTAAATAACAATTGCCAAAAGCAATTAGACAGTTAATTTACTTTGAGTGACCCAGCATTCTGCTTGTTAGTATATATATATATATATATATATATATATATTAGTGAGACTCATGCACATAAACATCAGGAGGCTTTCTCGAGACTGTTCACAGTACCATTATTTGAAATAGTAAAGTCCATCAACAGAAAAAGGTTGAGTTGTGGTAATATGTGTTATAATGTCTGATAGCAGTGAAAATAAATTAACTTTGGAGATATACACGCACCTAGGTTTTATCAATGGAGGCCTTACTTTGTATCCTCTACATCAGGTAGGCACGTGATTGGAAATAATAAGAATATTTTAGCTTAGATGAGTAAAAGTAAAAAATGAAAAAAAAAATCCTTATATCCAGAAAATGCCCTTTATTATAGCCAAAGGTATGAGAACATTTTTTGTTTTATCTCCAAACCGAAAACCAAGGAAACAACCAATTAGCCAGAAAATTCACAACATCCTTGGACCTTTTAAAATTTCCAAAGTGAATATAGCCTTTTATTTATCAGCCTGACTAGCTAACTTGTTCTATTCATTCCCACAAGCTTTATCTTGTTTAATAGATTTCTCGTTGTGACATACTATTCACTTGTACATATTTTAATGTTTGAGAATTTCCTTTAAATTTGATTTCACATAAAATCATTGGTAGATTGTATAAAGCTAATTTCTTTTAAACAATATAATAATTTATTTTTTCATCATTTTGTGCATTTATCCATCTCAGTTGTAATCCCCATGGGTTTCCCATCACCAAATCACCTGTGCGTCATCACCATAGTCCAGTGCTCTTTAGTATAAAGCTAATTTTAAAGCTTAATTTTATTTTACCCACATTTAAAAAAAAATACCTGAGTGTCAAAATTCAACCAAATATTGTTAATATCTTTTCTTTTTTAAAAAAGAATTATTTATTTATGCATACAGGAATTGGGGTGGGGTCTCCTTGATGGGATAAGTGATTAAAGCTCAGCACTATGAAGCTATCAGTAGTCAACTGAAGCATGATTTCGATACTCAGCTAGGAGGTGCAACAAGCCTCTCGTCTCTCCCACTACTTTCCTCAGCAGTGTATTTCAGTAGACCTTCAGTGGACAAAATCTACTGAAATACACTGCTGAGGGGAGCATTTAGGTGAGACAGAAGAGACCTGCTATACCATGTGGGATAGCTCCCAGGTGGGTGGTAGCACAGAAAGGCTCTGTGTATTTTCAAAACAGGACAGCTTTTAAAACCTCTTGTGATAATGGTTTTGAGAGTAGAAAATAAGGGGTAAACTATAAATTATAATAACAAATTATGCATTTGTCATTTATTAGATGTCATTTTCTGTTTCTTTAGTGGTTTTTGGCAAATTTGTCATATCAGGAAGCGCTTTCAGACACACAAGTTGCTATAGTTAATATTTTGTCTTCAACGTCTGGTAAGAAATTTGTCCAGTTTTCATTATAAATTGAGTCTAATTCTGATGTATGTGTGTGTGTGTGTGTGTATGTAGGTACATTTTTACAGTGTATAAATTATTTAAATTATTGTATTTATTCTAATGTACATTATTATAACTACTTCTTAATCTTTATAGTTTTATACCATAACCTTGTGCTATTTATATTCTTTCAAATACATTACAATATTTTATATATAACAATATATTAAAGATTTATAAGCTGGCTCTTTCTATTATAGTTGTCCTTCCTTTCACATTTTCTTTGTAAAGATCTTTTTCTAGTTCCTTTGGCCAAATGTAATTGCTATTTCAGCACTATAATTTGCCCTCTGAAAGGTGTTTTATTTTTAAAATTGAATTACCTCCTAAATTTGGAAGACAAAAGTATTTTGAACTGAAAAAAAAAAATGACGTACATGCTTGGTTATGATGAGATCAGAATGTTACTCAATTTCTCAATTTAATGCACTTCCTAGTTGAAAATAAATAGGACTGTTTGTGAACTATTTTGTTGAAATAAACATAGTTTAGTTTAGATGCTGCTTTTGTGAATGATTTTTGAACATTTCAGCCTCGATAATTGCAGTATTATTCTTAACTCGTTTAAAAGTTAGGTATATCATTTGTTTAAACAATCAAATTGATAGTAAATTACTTCATACTATAAGCTCATGTGTTTTGCTTTGTTTGTTTTGTTTTTCATTTCTCGTCATAGGACTTTTTACCTTAATCCTTGCTGCAGTGTTTCCAAGTAACAGTGGAGATAGATTTACCCTTTCTAAACTTCTAGCAGTAATTTTGAGGTAAGAAGACAGCTTAATAGCTAATTTGCTATGATAAAAATTATGATGCTTAAAGTAATCACTTTTTATAGATATTCCTTGCAAACTTTAAAAACAAGACCACAAACTAAAAAAACTATCACCGCTTTCTAATCTAGGAAATCCTCTTAGAAAGTCTATTGTCTCAGAATAGGACTCTGATTCAAAGGGAGTTCTAGGAACTAAGAAACACCACTTTCTCCATTAAGTTATTCTACCTTTTCTGACTTTTCTTTTTCTCTCAAAAACAAGTTTTATCAAACTAGTGTATCTTTTGAGTACGGCTGCTAAGAAAAGCCCTGTGGTAAGCCCTTACAGAAGTACAAAATAAGGTTTTAGCCCTTACAGAAGTACAAAATAAGGTTCTAGCCATTAGGGAAGTCAAAGGAAAATATAAGAGCTGGATATAGTTATCAGTAATAGTGTGTCAATATGAAAATATTGACAAGTGAATTACACAGAAAATACCTGGAGGTTACTTGAGCATGAGTCAGTTAGAGAAGATTGCTTTTTTCCTGAAAGTTGGATGTATAGAAACTAAAACATTTTACTTCGCTAGAACAAAAAGGGAAACTTGTTTTGGAACAGGAATAGAAACTGGGGAAGTTTTGAGGCTTAAGTTGCCATATAGTATGCTATAATATAAACTATCCTATATCACTACCAGAAACTTTTCTTAGGTAATCATATAAGTCATAGTTCTTATTTTCCGTCTTTTTTGGTGTAAGGGTCAATTCATGGTAGTTTCCATGGTACTCTGGTTGATTCAACTGACTTACATTTAGTCTTTATGGCCGCTAGGAATTTATTCTTTTGCATGATTGGCTAATTTTTTTTATCCAAATGTATTTTTGCCTTAGGGAAATCCAATATATTTTTATTGGGAAGTAAGTAAGGTTTTATTTGACTTTATTTAAAGTTCCTGCTTTTTCTTTTTTATAATCTTTATAAAGAAAGATATAATAAAGAAGGAAATGGATATAAAATGTTAAAATTGCAAATATTGGCTGGTTTCATTATTCCTTTTGAAAGTAGCTAGAACAAGGGTCAATAAACTATTGTTTTGGGGATTCTTTGGTGGTTGCAGGGGTTGTTTTAGTGTTATCAAGCTGTCATCAGCCACTGCAGCTTGAGTTCCATCCTGGCAAGAGAGCTAACCCACATGGTGCAGCAGACCTCTCTTGTTTCTCTGCTGATCCCCTCATCCGTATATTTCAGAAGATAAACCTGTTCTGATCCCCAGACTGTCTCTAGTGAATCCTTTCACTCCCTGCACCTTTGGCCCAGACCCCTGTTCTTGTATACTTAAATAAGTAAAATAAATCTTAAACACCCATACCCACATACTCACACACACACACAAACCTGTTTTTGTAATAAGATTTAATTGGAATACAGCCAATCATGTTTGTTTGCATACTATCAATGATTGCAAGAGACCTTCCTCTGACCTTCACACTAAATACTGTTTTTCCAAAAAAGTTTGCTTAACATGTGTGCTAGAAAATTTATTACTGAATACTTATATGTCTTTTATATATCATTAAGGATACCTAAGAACACATTGTTTAATATTTTGTTTTGAAATGACCTTGTATATATAATGAGATTAAGTTTCTGAGAATCAAACAAGAATTTAGCATAGCAACACTTTTCAAGGAAGCCCTGTGTTAAGTTAAAGTTCTCATTTTATCAGTTGAGATTAAAAAAGATGACTTTAGGCCAAACAGCTTGGAATCTAGTCTTTCCTACACTATTAATAAATTTAATATCTTGAGCATTTCTTGCTTCTCTAAGTCAGTTTCTGTAAATTGGTACTACTAATAAGATTTGTCTCAGGGGATTGTTGAAAATATTAAATGAGTTAAAACTTATTAAGTGCTTGGAACAGTGTTTGGTGCATGCAGTATTTAGTTGTTATTTTTTTAAGATTTACTTATTTATTTTTACACTGAAGAACTGGGGTGTAGCCCAGAGGATTCGCCAGAGACAGAGTGGGGATCAGAACAGGCAGATGTACTGAAACACACTGCTGAGGGGAGTTGCAGGCGAGGCAAGAGAAGACTGCTGAGGGGAGTTGCAGGCAAGGCAGGAGAGGTCTACTGAACCATGTGGGTTAGCTTCATGGCCAGGGATCTAACTCAGGACAAAGCAGTAATAGTGCTGAGACTTAACCCCTAGCCCACCAGGGAGGCCCAGTCATTATTATTATAACCTAAATGGAATTTGAACATCTGTTTGATGTTTCCTAGTATGTTGTGGGTATTCAACAGTTTATAGCTGAATTTGATTAAAGTTTTTGTAAGAAGAAATTATGATTTTTTTTTTAAGATTTATTTTATTTGTGCATACAGAACTGGGGTACAGGCCAGAGGCTCAGGGGCGGTGAGAGGCTTCACCAGAGAGACACAGTGAGGAGCAGAACAGGCAGATCCACGAAGTACACTGCTGAGGGGAGCAGCGGGCGGGTCAGGAGAGGTCTGCCACGCCATGTGGTCACCTCCGGGGCAGGCAGGAGTCGAACTCATGTAGAAGTGGCTTTAGCTTCTCAGTGCTGTGCCTTACCCCGCTGTACCACCAGGGAGGGCCGAAATTATGATGATTTAATTGAAAGGTGTAATTTAATGTAAGGACCACATTTGATATATGATGACATAATTCCATAAGGGAAAAAAAAATTCTTTTTCATGTTCTTATACTAATACCATTTGATTTTTCTGATCAGTAGGTGATCAGATTAAAAAAAAAAGTTGTATTTCATTTGCTTGAAATATATATACAGTTTGTAAGCTTCATAGAAATAGAAAGACAAGCTTCCTGAAGACAGGAAATACGTCTATCTTAATTTATTTGTTTACACTTTAAACTCCTTCCTATACTCCTACAGAACCTGGATAAAAGGTGGACTTGTCTTTGCATATTTGTATACTTATTTCTTGAAATAGCATCTGACATCTCTATATCTGTTACATCTGTAATCCAGTACTTAGCTCAGTAAATAACAATTGAATAAATGACCTCTGATTTCTTGACTCGGTTTCCCATTTTTAACCCATTAAATAGTAGAACTAATTTAATTTTTTTAATACTTAAGGATAATTTTACTGATAAGTTAGATTTTGCCAGTAAGAGTTTGTGCTATTGCCAAGATTTAATAGATGTATCTTTCCAAAGGGAAGATTGTAAGAGGTATTCTTCCCTCATTGAAGGACAATAGATAGTATAGCTGGTACAAATAATTAGATTCTAGAAACAGATTCCCTATGTTTCATGTGATTTTGGTCGAATTACTTCTTTTTATTTCTTTGTTAGTAGTTTTCTAATGTGTAAAATGTTAATGCTAATAATAACACCCCCATGTGAGGTAACCTATTTTTTTTATAAGGAATTAGTGAGTTAATACACATAAAGCATTTATAACTGATAATATCTTTAGATGTGATTAACTTACTGTCCACCTTCATTGATAGTTTTACCCAATTTGAGATTAGTCTTTATGATTTGTAAATCATTATCACTTTTATCTTTATGATTAGCTCTTTTAAGGAATTTGTCATTTTGCTCTTCTGTAATGACTATTATTCTCATAGTATTGGAGGTGTTGTGCTGGTAAACCTGTCAGGGTCTGAGAAATCTGCTGGAAGAGACACAATAGGTAAGTATCTGATTCTGCATTCTTTTTGTTAGAGTCCACTAACTGTATTTATGCACAGGATTAGGCTCTAACTAGGCAAATCCCTCTCCCCCTGTCTTAAACTTTTCCTTGGAAAATAATGTAATAAAATTCAACAGTAGTTCACCGAATTGTTATAGTCTTCACCCAGATTCTTTGTTAACAGTTCAACAGTTTTGAAGGATACCGCATGTACAGTTTTTTGGTAGAATGCCACCCAGATTGTGTTTATCTGATATTCCCTTATGGTGTATATTTCTGGTAAGAATAACATAGAAATGATACTGTGTCCTGAAGAGTATATCAACCAAAAATTAATATTATATTGATCTGTCCCATTATTAGTGACCTTAAGTTTAAAATGGTGTCTACTACTTTGCTTCTGTATAAAGTTACTAAATTTTCTCTTTGTAAGTAATAAGCATCTTGTAGTGAGATATTTTGAGCCTGTACAAATACTCTGTTCTATCATGCTTCTTCTCACTAATTTACCTTTGATTCTTATGTGAAACAGTTACGACTATGGTGAACACTCATTTTTTCAACTATTTTGTTTAGACTTAACAAAACAAATGTCATCAAAACCCAGTTATATAGTTTTCCTATAGATTTCTTTTTAACTATTTGAAGTTTATTGAATGGAACAACATTTTCTAAACTATTTCTGGTTATTGACCTGTGAGCTGTTCCTTGAACTACCTTACCTCTTTCTTGTGCAGAGCAACTTTGCATGCAATACAATAAATGAGATTTGCAAAAGACACTAGAGAAAAAAATAATGTATTTAATGATAGTAAGTATTGTAAAAATTGGAAATACGGGTTTCAGAATTTAAAGTACTGTATGAGTTTAAGTTGTTAAATCATTGAGCGCAGGATTTTGCATTTATTTACAGTTTTTAAAAAGAGATTTATTCATGCATAGAAGAACTGGAGTACATATAGGTTAGAGGTGGGGAGCAGGACAGGCAGATGGACTGAAATACACTGCTGAGGGGAGCTGTGGGCGGGTCAGAAGTCTACCACCCAATGTGGGTCACCTAATTGGCAGGGAATCAAACTCTTGCTGCAGTGACTGAGGATAGCTTCATAGTGCTATGCTTTAATCCCTTGTGGCATGAAGAGGGCCTGATTTGTTTACATTTTAAAATCCTTCCTATACTCCTAAAGGAGAGGTCTACTTAATATTTTTATATTTATATGTTAATTTCTTGAAATAGTACCTGAAACATTTTTAGATTTTAGATAATCATATGCTGAGTGCATTAATGAATAAATTACTTAAGTCATGTTAATATTACAGGTTCCATTTGGTCTCTTGTTGGAGCCATGCTGTATGCTGTCTATATTGTTATGATTAAGAGAAAAGTAGACAGAGAAGATAAATTGGATATTCCAATGTTTTTTGGTAAGAGTATATTGAATCTGTGATGCTGTTTACTCTGAATGACTATGTGTTTTGGGAGGGATAGAGGAGCCTTTTCTATTCCTTATGAGTCAAATCATTACATTTTAAAGACTGAAGTACAGTTACAGTGTTTTCTTGTACCTAGTTCTGCATAGCTGTGTATCAATGAGGGAACATAGGTTCCCTCAATGTTAGTAAAAATAGAAATTCCTCTTATACTACTTTTTGTGCATTTATGTCATCAGCCTGTGATTCAGATGTTTTCCTCATTGATATGCACATTATGCTGTTATGAACACATGAATATATATCTCATTTTACCATTGTTGAATTGTTGAAAGCACTGGGGAAACTGTTCTTAAGTATACTGTTCCAGTCTATCTGCTAATTTTCATTAAAAATTTATTGATCCTTTTGCATTTTAAGACACAGACTCTTTCATGACATAAATTTTAATATTACCCTTGTATTTTCTGGCATCATTTTCAAATTTTGGTTAATTTTAATATTTCTAAACTTTAAAAAAGCATATTCATGATTTATAAATCTCCTTTACCTAAAATCAGCTTAGAAAAGAACATGTATGATATGTAGGGTTACAAAAGAAGGGCATATTGACAAAATGGTTTCCAAACAATAATGAAGTATCATTGATAATGAAGCCTCATGATGAGATTTCAAAGTTTAACTTGTAGGGAATTAGGAGATTGAAGTAGAGCAACTTCCTTTGTCTCATACTCACCTGAAAATGAGCCAATTAGATTCAGATAAGTAGATTTCAAACTGATTTACAAAGGACCCTGGGAAGGTTTGGAAAAGGTAGAGCTTACATGCCTCTGTCTGGCACTTGAATTCCTTTGCTGCTTCACTGATGGCTTTGTTTTGATGAACTTTTTGCATTATAATTTATATTTAGAAAAGACTTCTGCTAAAAAGAGTTGGAAAAGACAAGAGAGGTCTGCTGGGCCATATGTGAGTTAGCATCCTGGCCAGGGTCGAATTCATGATTCAGTGGCTGGCTATAGCTTGATTGTGCTAGATGTGTAACTCCTGCGCCACCAGGGAGGCCTTAGAGAAGCTGTCTAGTTCTCCATATTGTTATTTCCATTTAGCTAGGAATGCTAAATACTAGTTTACTACTTAGCTTAAAATCTATATCTACTATAATTTAGCTTTTTTTTAAAGAAAACTATGGTTGCCTAGTAGATATATGGTGTTAAACTATATAAAAAGTATAATATAAATACAATAAAATTTGATTTTTTTTTGGTTTTTACACTTACATTATGCTGTCATGTATAAATTTACATTTCAATGATGATGATGATGATGACAAGCCTTTATTACTCACTACTCCATACCAGGAACTGTTATGTTTTATAAAGTGTTTTGTTTAATCTTCCCAGAAAACTAGTTAAATATATGTTACATTTATAGATTGGAAAACAGAGGCTTAAAAGAGATTCAGCATCTTGCCTAAGGTGTACAGTACTAGTGAATGGTGGGGCTGGGGTGGGAATTCAGGGCAATAAGACTGCAGAGTACATCTTCTAACTCTTAAACATTATAGCCTTCCTTTACAAGTGGTCATTCTGTGTTAAGTTTATATTTTGAATAGATATATGTATATATATTTTATCACTGACTTATGAGCTCTAGGAAGAGGGGAGCTAAGAATTTTACCTTTATAACCTTCCATTAACCCTACCTTCATACATACAGGCACTTCAAACATAAATATGATTTAAATCAGAAAGCAATCCAGTTCCATAATTGAAGTACAGCAGTTATTTTTTTAAATTCTAGCATATTGGATTATTAGTGGCTAGGGTTAATAACCTTTTTTTTTTCTCCTTTTTGCATTATTTTAAATAGCTTATTGCTTGTATTGTGGACAGTTGAACCATGAAGATTGGTGATCACCAGTTGCTTGATACAGTTTTTTTCTGGTGTTGTACTATATATAAGGAAACCTTTTGGAACCCTTTGTGAAGTATCTAATGTTTTCTAATCATATAGTTAAAAGTTTGGAAAATGTAAATCACAGTTACTAACTTTTGTCTCTTTTATCTATATTTAGGTTTTGTAGGTTTGTTTAATCTGCTGCTCTTATGGCCAGGTTTCTTTTTACTTCATTATACTGGATTTGAGGACTTTGAATTTCCTAATAAAGTAGTACTAATGTGCATTATCATTAATGGCCTTATTGGAACAGTTCTCTCAGAGTTCCTGTGGTTGTGGTATGTACTGTTTATTACCCTGTGATTTATTAGCTTTATCTATTCATAGACTATTGGATAATTTAAGTATTTTTATTTGTTTTGTCTTCTGATGACCCTCTGTGCACTACCCAATCCTCCCATTTACAGATTAATACAATAAGTCCATTAGAGCAGAAATTTTTCTTTCTTTATTTTTTTACTTACCTTATTGTATAGAGTAGTACCTTTCATATAGAAGGAGCTCAATACATGTTTATTAAATGCATGGATATGAATCATCTAAACTTGTGAATTTTTACAAAGTAGAATGTTAAACAAATGAAAGGCATGATTATCTAATGAACATCCAAACTTGGAATATGGGTGTCTCAAGAATAAATATATCTAAATGAGAATCCAAGGGATTTTGTATATTTAGAATCTGTTTTATTTAGAGACTTTGGAATGTCTATTAGGTTCATAACTTTTTTGCTTTACTTATTCTCAGGACTCTTCATATAGTGAACCAGATATGTAATTACTAAACTATGATTAATTTGAGATGTTAATATTCTTTGAAAATGTTATAACATCAAATATGGAAATATGAAGATAGGATTGTGTATGGAATATAAGAAACCTTGTAATTATAGGGCTTTATAGTCCTTTTTCCATCTAAGAGGAATTTAAAAAGAAACATAAATTCACCTTAAACTCCTAAGTGAATTTTATTATAGGCCAGTTAAGGTTAGTGACTAGTTTTCCTTTGCAAAAGACTATAACTAAACTTATATACTTCTTCCTCCCTACGGATGTATCTCTATTTCCTTTGTATTCTCTAGTACTTTCTATTGTAGTAATTTATGTACTTAGCTTAAATTCCTTTGCTCATCTGAATTTTTGATATCAGGATACATTTACTTACTCATTTTTCTATCTTTTATTACATACATTTTAGTGCTTGGTTTTTGTAATCAAAAAGACCTACTTATTTACTTTATATTTTAATAAATATCATATTCTCTCTTGTTCTTTTGTCTAATCATTCCTTTTGTTCTGCAATTTTTCTTGCCTCTCTCCAATTTTGGTTCTAAACACAGAGCTATTTACTGATAATTTGCTTCTTTTGACTTTTTTTCTCCCTGAAGAACTCATCACATTTATTGACGCTTATTCAAGTCCCTCAACTCCTGCCAGTTTCTCCATCTCACTACTTGTGGGAAAAGGAAGCTTAGACTGTAGGTGGTCTCCTCCCCACTCATCCCCAAGTCCTCCTGCCTTGCCTGAATGCTATTGTTAACTAGTACTGGGTGCTGTTGATTCTCCTGCTCTCCAAGTATCCTGCGAGATCATTGTCCATCTGAAAGGGTTCTGTTTCTCAGCTACTGGGTTCTCAAAGTGGTTCTAGGCAGTTAGCTAAAAGAGCAAATCAGTACCTTGGAGATCCACAGTGTGCTCATTCTGTGCATTTCCTTTGGCTGAAATTGACTTTACTGATTAGAAATTTTTATCTTCAATAATTTTTTGCTTATCTTCATAAGGCTCAACCCACCAAACCATATGTTATATGCAGTTAGTAGTCACTGAATATTAATATAAGTTCATTTTCTCTTTAAATTAGAAAATTTCAAAATATGAATTTTTAATTATTTGAAATTTAAACCAGAGGGGTTTAATATAGCCCTTATTATATTAAGACTCACATAAACATAGACTTTGCCACCTACAAATATCAAAATGTTCATTTTATATTGAGAGCTTTATTTTAATAAACATGCAATAGAGTTTCATTATGTTGAACAAAATTTAATGTTGCCTTTGGGGGAACAATCAAGTATGAATTGCGACATTTCTTTTATAGAATTTATTAAGTTTGTTCCCTTGGAAAATTATACATTAAAAAATAGTAACATATTCTATTTCCTTATTTAACACTTTCAAAATTAAAAGAGTAATACCTACAAAGATGTTTACTTAAAAGCCTCCATTTTATTCCAGATTTCCAATTGTTTCCTTATATGTATTATCAAAGCAACTACCAGCTTTCCGATTTTTTCTCTCAAGTGACCACTATTAATTTTTAGCCTTCTTTAAATTTTCCTGTACCTACAAAATTATGTATCATGCTCTTAGTTTTCACCTCAATTTACTTTAGTTTTAACACAAATGGGATCGATATTGTTCTATACTTTACTTTTTTTTTTTTTTTTAAAGATTTATTTATTTATTCATACAGAACTGGGGTACAGGCCAGAGGCTCAGGGGCGGTGAGAGGCTTCACCAGAGACAGAGTGGGGAGCAGAACAGGCAGACCGACGAAGCACACTGCTGAGGGGAGCAGCGGGTGGGTCTGGAGAGGTCTGGCTCGCCATGTGGTCTCCTCCGGGGCAGGCGGCAGGCGGGAATCCAACTCATGCGGAAGTGGCTTCAGACTCTCAGTGCTGTGCTCTAACCCGCTGCGCCACCAGGGAGGGCCTACTTTACTTTTTTGATTTTTACAAATAGTCATAAATTTTTACGTATCAGCACTGAGTCGGTTAATTTTTTTAAACCCAGTGTAGTAGTCTAATCCATTATGTAATATAATGACTAGAACATTTGTTTTTACCAGTTCCTCAATGAAAGACATTTTAAGCTTCCTATCTTTTGCTTTGTAAGTAACACAGATTAAACATACTTATATCTTTGCATTTTTATATAAGTAGTCTATAGGACAAATAGGTGTAAGTGGAAAAAACCTAGTCACTTGTGAATTTTAGACTTTGATAAAGAATTGAAAAACCATTTTTCAAAAGGGAACAATTTATATTCTCAACTACACATATGAGTATTTATTGTTGAATAGTTAAGTTGGATGTTCAGTTACATATCATGATCAAAGCTATATTTATCTTCTCCTAGGATGAATTTACCTTTTTTCCCCTCTCCTTTAATTGAGGTAGCATTAGGCTCTCCATCCAACTAGGTATTGCCCTTGTCATGCACCCTCTACAGATCACCCATAGTCTACCATCCCAGTATTGTGCTTCCTTCCCTCTGTTTTTACCCTTCCCTCAACCTCTCCACTCTTGCTACTTCAATTCTGTAGTCATCCTTCAAGGGTTAGGTTATAAACTTGTCTTTATCTGACCCTTAGTTTCATTACTCTGTATTTCACAATTTTATGGTACCATAGGGTGGATTTTTCAAGAACTCAAGGTTTATTTTTTAGATATGTTTCAAGCATTTGAGGGTACTTGACAGTATCAACTCTGGAGTAAGTTAATCAGTAATGAAAGCAACATTATATCTCTTACATTCTAGGTGATGTTATAATTCAAAACAACTGATAATATTACTATATATTTTATGCATTTTAATTTTATGTTTACTGCAGAAATATTGTTTTATAGTGTATGTTTCAGGTGCCCATTATTAAAAATCAACAAGTATGTGTACATTACATTTACTCTTCAAAGTCCTATTCTATCCTTCATCATACAATTAACTACTTTTAACTGATAAGCACCTTTCTTTCTACTTACCATCTGGTACTAGCCACTATTTTGTTTTACCTAAAAGTTTATTTTTGTTTTATTTAGTTTAACCGCTTACTAGGTTCTCTATATACTACATATGAGTGAAATCATAGTTATGTAATTTAAGTCATAAAATCAAACATTTCTATCCAGTCAATCTTTGTATTAATAATTGCCTTCTTTGGGGAGTGCAGGATTATTATATACTGAACTGGGATGATAAACTAAGTGCATAGTTAAGTCCTTATACTTAACATCATGTACCACACTAGTATATATGTTAAGTGATAGGACCTAGTTCTCTATCTCAGCAGTTCACAAAGTGTGCCTCAGAAATAATAGATGACAAAAGGATTTAACTGTTAAATTGAGAAAAACTGGTATAAGTCAAATAGACTTTTTATCAGTACTTTATCTTTGACTCTTTATGATTGTACTTTGCATTATAAATCCCTAAGGATATATGCTGCATTAAAGAAAAACTCTTTTTGACTCCTAAACCCTTTTTCCCCCCACAAGGCAGCTTATAAGTGGGGACTACTTGTACTTCAGTTCTCTGTACTGCTTCAGTACTACTAATTGTCTAGCTTCTGTTGAATTCTTCAACAGCCTTTTTTAATTGTAGAGCAGCATTATTCTAACATACTGAAAAAGAATTGCTTGCTTCCAATTTTATACATTATGGTTTTATATTGGCCAATAGTTCATTTTTTTATTTACTCAAATTATTAGTCTATAAATGGCTTGTTTATTTGGTATAATACTTTCATTTCATTATTTTCTTCAATGTAACAAAATTAAATGCAGATTGATAATTTTGAAGTTTGATACCAGCATTGATAATTCAAGGTAAAAATAAAATGAAGACTTTAGTTTTTAGTAGGATGATTGTTGGGAAAATGGAAGACAACAAAGCAGTATTCTGAAAGAATCAGCTCTTTTCAATGCTAACCCAATCTAAAAAACAACACTTACTTAAAGACTTAGTTTTCTTAATGGTGAGATACTTTTGCTTTGGTGACAGACATGCTGGTTTGTCACTTTCTTAAAGTTTATGTTGTGAAATATTCTAAGTTTTTAATAATTATTTTAGGAGCTAAATATTACTAAAATATTAAGAATTTTAAAAATTGTATAAAAAATGTTAATAAAGTAGTAAGCTGTTCATCCAAAGGTAAATAGTATCTGTAAGCAGATCTTGAAAATAGTATAAAATACTTTGACATTGTTATTCTTCGATATTTGGATTGTTAATATTTGAAAATGAACTTTAAAAACCATCTTAGAAGCTATCATTTGTTAAGTCTCAGTCCATTGTAAGTTTATATTTCTGCTCCTGATCTGTTACTCCTGTATTGTAGATAGGTAGTCATTGATCAGTGTATATCCTTGGTTGTTCTATTTTTATTTTGGGGGAGGGGGGGCTACTGTCCTCTTGTTCTATTTTTTTAATATGGAAATACATTTTTTTTTTAGGGGCTGCTTTCTTACCTCATCATTGATAGGCACACTTGCACTAAGCCTTACAATACCTCTGTCCATAATAGCAGACATGTGTATGCAAAAGGTAAGGCATATTCTTTATTAGATATAATATGTAGATTATTAAAACAAAACTGATAAAAGTTGAGGAATGTGACTTATTATAAACTCCCATATAAAATTTTAAGTGATGTGACTGTGAATAATAACACATGATACCTTCTTTCCCAAGGTGCTTTACTATAGAGCAAATAGAAAGTGCCAAGAAAATGGATAATTTCTTGCACATTTACCTTTTCAAATTTTTTCTCTTAATGTCTGTATTAAAAGCAGTATTTGTATATATAGTTCATTAGTTTTGGAGCTGATTATGTTCCATATGCTCTTTGGTAAGTCAGCAGTGAGGGAATATATTTTACCATATCAATTTTCTGAGATAAACCTCAGCTACTTAACACTACCCTCATACTGCTATAGATATGAGCAGCACAGCAACACCATTTCTCAGTGAATGCTCTTTTCTACCTGGACACTACAAGACAGGTGTTCCTTCCCTCTTCTATGAAGTCCTGGTCTGGATATGGGGATTCTTGTGGTAAACACTGGCAGTGACAACACTGCAGAAAAGAGAATCTCGGTTGTCCTTCCTAGCAACCTGAAAGGAAGAATTTCTTTAGAGCTCTAGAGGTAAGAGCAAGAAAAGAGGTGTGCCTTTGGCTAAGGCTAAAAAAGGTACTGTAGCCACTATCACCCACTTAAATATTTGTAAGCCAAGTATTAAGTATTAAGTAACATATTGGTATGTGTGGGGACCAAGGGTCAGTTAATATAAGGTGAAGAGGGACTACTTGAAAATAAAAGGCTTTTAATAGAAGTTATAATTAGATTTTTAAAGGTATTTTATTTAGATCTCTATGCAGTTTTTAGGATAAATACAATGATTTGTATACTTTGTTTATAAAACAATTCTGTGTTGATTTTTAACTTTGTTGTATGGTTCAGTAAATTCTTATTTGTCGTTTAAAAAAGGAAACGTTACCCTTAATTGAGAAATAATGATCTTATATGTCATGCATGTTCAAAGAAAGTGAATGCTATAAAATATACATAACATTAAAGTTAACCATCAGATTTTTTCATAGCTGTAAATAATATCTAGATCACTCCACATCTCAGGTTCATAAATTTTGATGTTAACTAAAATTGTTCTCGTTAAACTAGGGATGTGTTTGCTTATTAGAGGATTTTGGTAGACTGTTACGTAAATGAATTTTACCCTACCGATATTAGGAAAACATCTGATTTTTTCAGATTTGAAATATAAAAGCTGAAAGTTAATTTCAGATTAAAAAAAAAAAACTATCCTGGGCAACCTGATTTCATTAAATAATTATATAATCGGTTTAATAAAATACTGTAAGATAAAAGCAAAACATTAAATGTTAAACATGCAATCTTTTTTTGATTCTATTCATATCTAGAACTAGACAGCTTTTTAAATGAGTTGTCAGCACCTGAGATGGGAAATTGAGACTAGGGAGATACCTATTAGAAAAAGTAGCAGTACTCCCCTGGAGCACAGAAAGATGGTAGGAGAAATTTTACTTTTTTCTAAGATTTATTTTAATTTATTTATGCATATAAAAACTGGGGTATAGGCCAGAGGTGTGGGAATGTGGGATGTGAGTGAGAGGATTCACTAGAGACAGAATGGGGAGCAGAAAAGACAACCTACTGAAATATACTGCTAAGGGCAGCATCAGGCAAGACAGGAAAGGCGTGCTGCTCCATGTGGATTAAATTATACCACAGTAGGTGGCAGTAATTGAGAGTACTGAAACTTACTCTTATGCCACCTAGGAGGCTCTGGAGTTTTTTTTATTCTAAGAGCTGATTGTTTCATACACACATGTATATATACACTTTTCTGAAATTTAGTATTAGTTGACTTTAAAACAAATTGATTACTTTAAATTACTTGTTTTAGGGTAACCTTGCTATGAAATGCCTGACTGTGGGTCCTCACCTGTGTGCTTAAGATGACTTATGACATTCAGCTGCAGGCACACACAAGAAGGTTAATAAAAGGTTTATTTCCAAAAGTAGGGGAAATGAGGAAGTGGATATTTCAAGGAGAAAGAAAGGGTGATGAATTTGGTAATGCGTACTACTTATTCCACCAACCTGAAATCCCAGTGGCATACTGAGAGCTGGGGGAAGCCAAGAGCCAAGAGAAGGAGTAAGCAAGCAAAGAGCCAAACCAAGAGAGGCCTCAAGACCCACATGTCTGCTTTTATACCAAACTTGGCTACTTAACTCTACCCTCAGGTCCCAGCAATCCTCCCTTCAGTGATGGGATTTCTAGTGTGCCATGTCTTGATGGCTTTGGTTTGAAGTAGGGGGGTGGAGTCCACAAAGTCTGTGGAGTTCCTTCAAGGCATTCTTTCCCCCTAACATTTGTAGTTGCTATTTTGTGTAATAACCATCCCCGATGATATTCAAATTTATATTGAAATAGATTCAGGAATTATCCAGTTTTTTTGTTCATAAAGGAAATTTTCTTTCTTAACAAATGCTTCCATTTTAAAAAGTTGTGTTAAAAAGATATAAAATAGAGATATCACACTCCCAGACTTCAAACTATTCTATAAGGCTATCGTTATCAAAATAATGTGATACTGGGGTAAAAATAGACACATAGACCAAAGAAATAGAATTGAGAGCCCAGAAATAGACTCACTCTTATATGGACAGTTAATCTGACAAAAGAGCCAAGAGTATACAATGGAGAAAGGAAAGTCCCTTCAACAAATGCCGCTGGGAAAACTGTACAGCTACATGCAGAAAAATGAAGTTAGAACAGTCTCTCACACCATATGCAAAAAAATAACTCACAATGGATTAAAGGCTTAGATATGAAACAGTAAACCATGAATAAATAGAAGGAAATGTAGGCTAAATAGTCCATGACATTGGGGTCAGCGATGCCCTTGGGGACACCATTCAAGGGCAAGGAAACAAAAGTGAAAATAAATGGGTCTATATCAAACTGAAAAGCTTCTGTATGATATAAAAAAAATTATTACTAAAGCAGAAAACCCTTTTGGATGGAAGAAAATACTTGCACATAATATATCTGTCAAGGGATAATACCAAAGTCTAGAGAGAATTCATATAATTTAACAAAAAAGAAAACAAAGAATCCAAAAAAACAAATGAGCAGAAAAGCTAAATAGAATCTCCTTCAAAGAAAAATATGCAGATGACCCAAGCAGCACATACAAAAAAGTTAAACATCACTTATGACCAGGAAAATACAAATCAAAACCTCAATGAGCGATACCTTCTCACTTCCATTAGAACAACCCATTATTAAAAAAACAGTAGTAAGTGTTGGTGAGGATATGATGGACAAGGCATCTGCATTATACTACTTCATTATACACATTAGACTGATCATCCCTTATGGAAAAACATTATGAAGTTTCCTCAGAATATTAAAAATAGATGTACCATGTGATCCAACAATTCCATTCGTAGGTATACCACCAAAGGGTGCAAAATAACTGATTTGAAGGGATGTAAGCACTTCTGTGTTTATTTGTAGCACTGTGTAAAAAAATAATCTAAATGCCTGATGACAGGAGTAGATTAAGAAGGTATGGTATATACATGATGGAATTCTACTCAGCTATAAAAAATGATGAACACTTGCCATTTGGACAACATAACTGAAACAAGAGGGGATTATGCTAAATTAGAAGGAGAAAAAAAATGCCAGATGATTTCACTCATGTGGCAGACAGAGAAAACAAAGAATCTGACAACACTAAATCAAAACCAACCCTAGAAGTCTTGACTGCAAGGTTGAGGTTACTACATGGGGAGGAAAAATGGGAGTGGAAACAAAGAGCTGTAAGACAGTGGCTGAGGTCAAGGACCATAGGTCTTTGATGTTGGAGGTGGTGTAGTGAACTATGCCTACCAAGAAGTGTGAACCTATTCCCCTAAATCATGTACAGTATTATAAACCAGTGTTACCTCAATTAGAAGGGAAAAAATTAATAACCTATTAGAATCAGAAGTTTTTTTGTTAAGTGGCAACCACAAATAACTGCATTTTTAAAAGTGAATTTTGCCCTTGAGAGTCCTTTGTCTTCATAGAGTTTGTGTTGAATATCCAATAAGTCATTCTATTAACTATAGCAACACTTTTAACTCAGTCACAGGTTTTTCGTATTTTTTTTTTCTAGTCTGGGATCATTTAAGTAAATCATGGCTTTTCTAGGTAAAGTGTCTGGCGAATCTTCAGAAAAATTTTATGCCAATAGTTTGATAACAATGGAAAGGGTTTTTTTTTTTTTTTTTTTTAGTATTTTCTTACTGTTATTTCCTGAGTATTCTTAGAATGACTCAGCCTGTGCATATGTGTCAGTCAGCAGGCTGTGTATGTTACAAAATTGTCCTTGATTATTCTTGTGGTAGTCATTGAGTCCTTCATTAAAAAAACAGACAAAGGCCCTCCCTGGTGCCTCAGCGGGTTAAAGCACAGCACTTAGAAGCTTAAGCCACTTCCGCATGAGTTTGATTCCTGCCTGCCCTGGAGGAGATCCACATGGCCAGGCAGACCTCTCCTGACCCACCTGCTGCTCCCTTCAGCAGTGTAATTCGTAGATCTGCCTGTTCTGCTCCCGGCCCTGTCTCTGGTGAATCCTCTCACCCTCCGCATCTCTGGCCTGTACCCCAGTTCTATGTGAATAAATAAATAAATCTTTAAAAACAAACAAACAAAAAAAAACCAGACAAACAAAAAACCTTTTCTTAAAAAAACCCTATGTTGGCTTATGGTGCTATGAAATGGAATATATATATTTCCCACTAGAGGGAGTCTTGTCTGTGATTCTAAACCTCGTTGTTGTTTTTTAAATGCTTAAAGAGAGTAAATACAGTTTTATCTACTTATTTTAAACCTAGGAATTACTATTTCCATCACTGGAAAGCAAACCACCAATACGTTGCTGCTGAGTCTCAGTGATTGGTCAATGTAGGCTTTTTTGACCATTATTTTCAATCCTTAGTTAAAATCTAGATAGTAAACTAGTCAAAGAATGATTTTCTTTAGTATCTTTCTAGCAGCTAATTTCTTATTTTTTTTTTTGAGAGCCCTGAGAAATGATGTATTGAAGGGTAAAACTTGAATGTGTGAGGGCTCTTCACTGCTGAGGTTGTTTCCTTTTTGTCTTCTGTGACTAACATTTCTTAGTAAAAGTATTTCTGTTTATGGTCTTTATTTTTTTTAGTGAATGTTCCCACTTGAATTTTTTAAAATTTGTTTCCAGAAGGCTAATGTTAAGAGCCAGAGTTAGAATTTGCTGCAATTTGTTAACAAAAGGTCTGAGATAGTTGTACTTCAGAATTAAA
This sequence comes from Condylura cristata, assembly GCF_000260355.1. Taxonomy (NCBI): domain Eukaryota; kingdom Metazoa; phylum Chordata; class Mammalia; order Eulipotyphla; family Talpidae; genus Condylura; species Condylura cristata. The sequence continues at coordinate 76,016,190 of NW_004567103.1, read as the reverse complement.
AAAAAAAAACAAAAAACTATAGCATTATTCTTTACACTTATAGCACAATGTAGATTTTAATAATTTGAGTTTTTAAAGATGGCTTCAGAAACTGAAAAAGAGTTCAATTGAGAATAAGGAATAATCAGTAAAGAAACTGGCAACATGGTATGTATGACAAAAGCTTAAAAGTTTCATAAATCTGCTTAAGAATGTACTAAGCCTGGCCCTTCCTGGTGGCGCAGCGGATTAAAGCACAGCACTGAGAATCTAAAGCCGCTTTCTCATTAGTTCGATTCCCGCCTGCCCCGGAGGTGACCACATGGCGTGGCAGACCCCTCCTGACCCGCCCGGTGCTCCCCTCAGCAGTGTACTTCGTCAATCTGCCTGTTCTGTTCCCCGCTCTGTCTGTGGTGAAGCCTCTCACTGCCCCTGAGCCTCTGGCCTGTACCCCAGCTCTGTATGCACAAATAAAATAAAATCTTAAAAAAAAAAAAAAAGAATGTACTAAGCCTAATAATAAAAAGCATACTTACTGTCTTTCCTGTAGGATATTTTCCAAGTGAAAAGTATTTTTTTATTTTGTATTTTTTTTTTGTTTCATTTTTCATTTTTGTAGAATGTGTGCTTTCTCATTCCAGTTGTAGTCCCCATAAAATTACCACCGCCAGTTTATCCATGTACCATCACCATAGCTCCTTGTGCTTTTCCCATTCTGTTTTGATCTTATTCTCCTCTCATTTCTTGCAGAATGTCTTTGGTTTAGAGTTGCCTGTTGATTTTGATATTTACTTTATTATTATTTTTTTGATTCCTGATCTCCCTTGTTTGGAACTGCTACATTCCTCCTTAGTGTGAAACCATCTGGTATTTTTCTTTTTCTTTCTAGCTTAGCTCACTGAGCATGATCCCTTCCAGCTCCATACATGTTGCTGAGAATGTCACGAGTTTCTTTTTTGATTGCTGAGTAATTTTCCAGTGTGTGTGTGTGTTTGTGTGTGTGTGTGTGTGTGTGTGTGTGTGTGTGTATACACCATACTTTCCTTGATCCAGTCATCCATTTTTTGGGCATTTGGATTGTTTCCCTAGCTTATGTATTGTAAGTAGTGCTACAATAAGCATAGGGGTGCAGGCGTCCTTTTGAATTAATGTTTTTGTGTCCTTTGGGTAGATACCTAAGAGTAGGATTGCTGGATTGTGTGGAAGCTTGTTTGAGGAACCTTCAAACATCTTTTCATAGTGAGAAGTATTTCTGTTGGTAGTTTAAGCAAGTAGATAATACATTGAAGTCCCCAATCCTTTAAATTAAATAATAATATGCTTTAAATTAATAGTAATATACTTAATATATTGTCAGTGCTTAGTGTTTTTACTTATTCCTACAAGTTTTCATAAATGGGAAACTCATGTTAAAAGGAAAAATTGTTTCACTGATTTTTGTAAGAGTTTTTTATCTTTTATTTTTAGGTGCAGTTTTCGTGGTTATTTTTTGCAGGCGCTATCCCTGTATTTTTTTCCTTTTTTATTGTTACTCTTCTATGCCACTATAATAATTGGGATCCTGTGATGGTGGGAATCAGGAGAATTTTTGCCTTTATATGCAGAAAACATCGAATTCAGAGGTACAAGTAATTCCAGTATGAGTTTTCAATATTTGCTGGCCTTGGTTTAGATATTTTGGGGAAGAATTTTTGAAAGATTATAATTTACATAATGTATTATTTTAGATAAAGCTGAAAGATTTTGTTCAGATCTTCTGAGTGATGTAATAATTTCTTCACAATTTTAAAAAATTATTTTCATATGCAAGTAAAACTGGATTGCTTACTATTTTGTTATAATTAATTTAAAAATAAAAAAATGTGGTTTGAACAAAAATCATAATAAAATATGATGATGTCATGTCAAACCAAAAAAATGCTTCATTTTAAAGAGAGAAAGCTTTTATTATTCTACTATAGAAAATAATTGGGCTCCCTTTTAGGAAATCTTGCCCTAGTGTTACTTCTGACCTCATAGCTTCCCCTGATGGAATAGATCATTTTTTTTTTAATTATAATTTTTTTTATAACAGTTTATTTTTACATCATTTTGTACATTTTGGAATAGATCTTTTTAAGGGTTCCTCTTAGCTCTATGACTTTCCTTAACTGTATTCTCTTTTTTGAAGGGTTCCAGAAGACAATGAACAGTGTGAGAGTCTCATTCCTATGCATGGTGTTTCTCAGGAGAATGGAACTAGCTAGCTGTTGTCTATAACCCAGGTTTGTATGTTTGTGGCATTAGTGCTGACTAAGAAACTTATTGACATATTGCTCATATAAAAATTTGATTTTCCAGAATTAAGGGAATCAAACTGGGTTCTAGTTCCAAGGCTCTATGCACTAGCTCTGTGAACCTATGTAAGGTTAACCTCTCTATGTATTGGCCTTCTTTTTTACCCTCATAAGAGTGTTAGAAGTATTAAATACTTGAGAAATTTAAAGCATTAGTATTGCACATTCAGTGACCTTGGGGTTAAGTGATCCCAGGTTTACCTATTTTATTCATGCTTAGTATAATATTTAATGTACTTTAGAGGTATATTTTTTCTCTGTCTATAAGAGTGAGAAGTGTAATACTTTGTCTATATCCAGTCTTTCTCTATGTGCATGTGCGTTTTTCTTAATTGGACATGCAACAGATATCCTAAGTCACTGACTGATTTTTCACCTAACGATATTTCAAAATCATTTCTCCATTTTTTTAAATCTTAGGAAACACTTTTTTTGTATTTCTTTCATGATAGAAGGAGTGCCTGATATTCTATGTTTCATTGAATGAATGTTTAAAATAATTCGATGTTTGTACAAGAGTGGTTATGTATTTTAGAATGAGAGATCTTAGTAAATTACGGAAATTCTGGAGATTCAGGTTCATGTCTTCTGCAGTAACTTTAGGCAATTTATATTGAAATGTTTCCTGATTGCAGTTGAACTTCCCTCTTTAACCACAACATAAAACAACTCCTTTGAACACCTTGCGTCACATTGACCTTTAAGGTTGAGTTTCTTTATGCTTGTGGTAAATTTACCTCTAATCTAAGGCTGATTGTTTTAGTTTTATGTTTTTCTTATTTCTAGCATTTACTGTTATGGTGGCTATATATACAGATAATTCAAAGAGTCAGTGTTTCATAAGACTTCTTATATACGGTAGTAACCCGGCCCTGCACTACCTATCCTGCTTTCATTCTTTTCCCAATACAGGGAAAATATGTAGTCAGTTCTTCCCTCTCTAAGTACCATGCTTATGCTTCTATTTCTTGATTCCTCAGTTTTAGACATCTTCAGTTTATTTTCCCATTTTGGTAGATGAGTATAGAAATTGTCAAGTTTCTCACTTCTCTGTTCCCATCCTACTTGCCTACTGCTTTCATACTGTCTGTAATTCATACTTTGTTATCGCCCCAGTACAGTTATTACATGATTATGGACAGAATGTAATATAATCACTGTTTACATTGTTTTGTCTGTACAAATATTACTTTCACCTGAGCCAGATAAGATTGTACTTGACATTTTCCTAGTCTGCACACCCTCTGTTAATATCCTTCTTAGAAAATAAACCTCACATATTCACTGGCATGGAGAAGTACTTGATCAGCTATAAAAAGTAAGGGGAGGACTTCTCAGTGTCTCTTTTTCCTATAAACTTTGTACCATCTTCCTGTTTTTAGTTGTCTCTTAACCTCTCCTTACAGAGATAACTGGTTACATTACCCTGTTGCTAACTAGGGTTTAGCTGCTATTTCTTTGCTCTGCTCTTCTCATTGTTCATGCGATTTGTTCCTTTAAAAAAAAAATCTCTTTTTACTGAGATTTTTGAGGACAGAGATACACTAAGTAACTGCTTATTTGCCACCTTTAAATTTTAAAATGACACAAAGTTATCTTGAAAGGCTTTTAGTGATATAATTTATGCGTTTTCCCCCTAGCATGCTGTGTGTTATTTCTGTACTCACACTCATACCCAGTCCAACCCAGGCAAGATTTCAATTTTTAAGGAAGTGAGAACTGAGTGAAGGGTCTAGAGTGAAGATGGTAAAGAAAATGGACCTAGAGTATAGTGAAAAGGATACAGGTTGGATAGGAGTCTTTATCCCCACAGGGGTAATAGGGGAATATACTGGTATTACACTGTCTTTTAAGTGTGCTGGATGCCAGCATTTTATATCGCTATAAAACTCAATTTCAGGAGTTTTTGGTATCCATAAGTTTGAGCAGCCAGTTATTAAGTAATATATATACTGCATTTGATACATATTTCAATGCTAAGATAATTTGCTTTTTAAAATGTAAATAATAGAAAAATAAAAGCTATGACAATCATAATCTAACGATAATTTTGTAATTTTTAATTTTAGTTTGAAAACGGAACGTTATATGGCGAAGAGACAATCTCTGGTAAATTTTCACAGAAAAATGTTTCAGTGCCTAGTCTGAAAATAACAGTTTCAGTTCTTTGGAACTCTAAAATATATTTTCCTTATATCTGTTTTCTTCATTTTCATAATGAAGAACTTTGTTATGTAGTTGTGTACATATCACTACAATTATAGGAAGTTCCAGTCCACAGCCCATGTAAAGGACCAACTTGCCTTATACATCTCAAGGAGTTCAGCTGATGAAATGATTTGAATTAATCAAGGAATAAAATCCTAACGTCTGGAGACTTTATTTTCACATATTACTTGTTAAATACTGGACTACGTTATAAAAATGCTTTTAAGAAATCATTGAAGTGTGTAGATCCATGTTTCTTACTGATAAAATGCTAACATAAGATGCCTATAATAGGCACAGGTTATATTTTTGAGTTTTATAGAATATTGCAAATTAACAACACAGACAAAATGTTTAATTTATGTAACAGGTATGTTCATACAAATTTATTGGGACTTTAAAAATAGCATTTTGAGAAAATTTTTGGTTTATTTACATTACATATACTGTGTTATTCTTTCATAGCATTAGGTGCCTTGTATTTCAAATCTGTGACAAACCATGACAAATTGTTAAGGGGAAGTATTATAAAATGAAGAATTATGTATTTCTAAAGGCTATATTGCTATAAATTTAATTGATAAAAAGCTCTGCTTAATTTAGAGTTTTGAAGAAATTCTCTCTTCAATTAAGAAAATTTCATAATGGAATAACTTTAATTGAAGTGATAAGGAGGATTATTGAAATAAAATGTTAAATACATGTATTTGTGTATTACAAATTTGTTAATTGGTTCCTGATTTTTTTTACATGTAAACGTGGCATATTACTCTAGATCTAGATATGTTTAAATAATTCTATTTTTTCCCAAATATTTAATGTCTAAAGTACCAAAGAAGGCAAGAATTCTACTTTAAAAATTATAATTGAAATATATATATATAATTGAATTTTTCCTCTGCCAAGCTTAAATTATTAAATATTCCTAATTATAATCCTATAATTTGGGATATTTTTATTAAAAAAACACTATTTATTAAAAAGACATTTTATTATAAATACATTTAAGATACTTTATCTGTTACCATAAATCTTTTATTCAAAAGAACTCCACTGAGACAATGATCACAATGTGGGATCCTAGAACTTTTGGTTCTAGGGAACCAAAGTGAAAAAATAGTTCCAAAACTAAGTGAAACTTTGGTCTAAATATGTATTTACTGTGTAACTGCTCCATTATAGATATCTGTTGATGAAAATATGTCTCAGGATTTATCCAGGCTTTTGACTAGTCAGAGCTGATTTCCTTTTCATGTCTTGTGAGGATTATGTCTCTTCAAGTTCCATAACAAATCTTTTTTTTAAAATCCGCCTTGCAATTTTAGCTTCAGTTTGTCTTACTCATATTATTAAAATTACTTTGGTATTACCACAAGTCTATAATGAAGTTCAGTCATCTTCTTAGTCCTGTGAATTTTTTTTTTTTTAAAGATTTATTTTTTGTGCATACAGAACTGGGGTACAGGCCAGAGGCTCAGGGGCAGCGAGAGGCTTCACCATAGACAGAGTGGGGAGTAGAACAGGCAGATCGACGAAGTACACTGCTGAGGGGAGCAGCGGGCCGGTAAGGAGAGGTCTGCCACGCCATGTGGTCACCCCCGGGCAGGCGGGAATCGAACTCATGCGGAAGTGGCTTTAGCTTCTCAGTGTTGTGCTTTAACCCGCTGCGCCATCACGGAGGGCCAGTCCTGTGAATTTTTACATGGTATTAACTGAAGATTATTTGTGATATTAAATTTTAAAAACTAGACAGCTGTCCTCCTAATTTGTACCACAATAATTCTTACTAAGTTAAAAATAATACTGGTTTTGTTATCTGACACAGGGTAAAAGACATATAAAGAATGTGGATCTCTGATTTCTTTTTAGAAGAACTTAATGAAGTAACATTTCTATTAATTGAGGACAAATTTTGTTTAAAGTTTATTACCTAGATGCATCTATTTTCATTTTATGTTTGAAAGTTCAACACTTTTGCAGTTTTCTAGGTAAAATAATTGGAACAGTGGAGATGAAACCTGAGTTTTAAATTATGCTATAAATATGTTAGGAAAAGAGGCTAAACTTAGAATTTTTTTGGTTTGTTCATGTGCTTTGTATTCACACTGACATACAATTCATGCATTGTCATTCAGGATTCTGGAGGTAATAAGCCTTAGTTTGCAGATTACATAGTTCCTGAATAGGACTTTGAATTAGGCTACTACTAGTTTTTTTTATTAAAGACAACTTCTTAGAAGGAAGCATCTTTAAATTAGCTAGCTGAAAGTAGGTATTATTGCTACTTTGCTCACCCTATGTTATCTTTTCAATCAGGTTTTATCTGAATGATTTTTGTATTTGTATACCATAGCCATGGCAAGTGAAGAGTTGAAAAATTCCTTTTTCACTCTTATAATTAAGGGCTCATCGTCTCAGGAAATAAAGCTGTGGATTACTTTCATTTTGTGATTACCCAAATATCTAGGTATAAGTTCCTAGGATCACAGCAACCTCATTGCAGAAGACCTTTGTAAGTGTTAGGGAGAGGTCACCTTCAAGTAACTACTAATGTCCTTCATGTAGAGTGTTTCCTTTCTTAGATGAGTATTGGCCCATGATTATATTTTTTTCTGAATTTAAAGACACAAATAGGTATTTATAATACCTTATTTTCAATCTTCTATTTTTCTTCCCATACATAATTTAAATCCCATTGTTGTCTAATGTTTTAAATTATGACTTTGATTGAAGGAAGCCTGCTATTTTGTCAGAAAGATTTTCAGTCAGAAGAATTTCAGAATCTCTACTAAAACAACTGAAAGGTGAGACAGTCTTAAATGTGCTTTGATGAATGTTTTTGGAATTTATGAAAGTCCTTAGATATATGAAATGCACCTATACTTTCCCTTTATATTAGTTTTGATTTTGTTTTTTTAATTGCTATATTGGCCTCTATCAGCCTACTTAATTCCTTACAATAAACTGATTTTCCCCCTTGGCAGCTGATGAATAATTTCATTGTTTTTATAGGCCTGAGCTAACAAGGTTAAATGTGAATATTCTCAAAGGTATGCAGCCTGTTTCAGGAAGAATGCTAATACCCACTTTACAATCAATCATGCAGAGCCAATTTGAGGTCACAAAGTATTACTGCTCTGCAAGCCAAGCTTCTTCATAAGACCACAGTAGATTCTGCAGCACTAATCCTCACTGAGCTGATTGAAGAAGTAAAATATCCTTTAAGCAGAGGGAGTTAGAATTAGAAAATATTTTTCTCATAATCATTTATAAATAAATGACATTTTTAATTTAAGTGATTCTTTGTTATAATCCTGTTTCATTTCTTTCTGCTTCCTTTTTAAAATAGTCTGTTATTAAGTCATGTTTTCAGAAGTCAAAGAAATAAGATATAAATAAATATTATCTGTGACATCTGTAGTTATAACTTAATAGTTAAAATGTATGATTTCTTTTTAAAGTGGTGTGACATTTATGAGATATTCAATTTAGAGAAGTTAGAGTTCTTTTTAAGTGTGTTTTTCCTGTGTCCAAATTCCATTTTGATCATTTGAGATAGATGTTTTACATAGACTTATAATTTTTTTAGCACCTCGCACTTTCCTTTATACAGTAGCAACCTTACCTACAGAAATTGATACTGTGGTATTTCATAATTTGTACACTGTATAAACAGAAAATTTCCCTTTAAAGTTTAAGAACTTTTTATAAAGTGGGGACAGAAAAGTAGTTTATGTTAATCAGAAGTAATGTTTTGAGAATATGAAACTTTTGTCATCAGGAATAAAAGTTGCACAGTAATTGAAATATTTAGTTTAATTGTTTAACTCATTTTCATTTTGAATTTTTTTGTAATAAATGTGGTTTACAAATCTTTTTTTTAAAGATTTATTTATTTATGCATACAGAACTGGGGTACAGGCCAGAGGTGCAGGGTGGTGAGAGGATTCACCAGAGACAAGCTGGGAACAAAACAGGCAGATCATTGAAGTACACTGCTGAGGGGAGCAGCGGGAGGGCCAGGAGAGGTCTACCATACTATGTGGATTACCTCTGGGGCAGGTGGGGTTCGAACTTCTGCTGAAGTGGCTTTAGCTTCTTAGTGCTGTGCTTTAACTCGCTGCACCACCAGGGAGGTTTACAAATCTTTAAGCATTATTTTAATACTGCATCTAAAAGCAATGCTTTCTTATAAAATTTCCTATATACAAAATACATTAATAGTAAATCTGAAATGAAATCATTGGCATATATTTCAGGATATGTTACATAAGAAAAGTAATTAGCACTCTGGTTAGGCATATTTGCCAAAGTGCTATTGTGAAATGACAAGCTATCCAATGAAAATATTTTGCTTTTGATAAAATGTGATTTGTTTGTGTGTGTTACAGGTTTGGGGTGGAGAAGCAAACAGATAAAGACATTTCCTTCATGATAATTTTAACTTGGAAAACTAAAATTTTCTGATTGAAAATAGGAAACTTCATGAATTTTTAGTTTTTAATTTACATTACAGGTCACTTTTTTTCTTCAGACCTACTTTTACTAACTTTATTTAGATCCTGGCTACTAAACATTCAGTATTTCTCTACTTGTTTTTCCTTTACCTAGTTTTAATTATGCAAGTAATAATAAAGTTAGTTATACTAGTGTGCCCATTAATTGCAGTGGGTCCTTGCAAGGCAAGCACAAGATATCTGTCTTAAGAATCTTATTTTTTACACAAGGTGAAAACAATTCTTTAGAATCTTACTCCCAGCATTTGCTTATTTAGAATATTTTCCACATTTTTTTTCTTGTGAAAAAAATTCAGTGTCACCTACCAAGTAACATTCGAAGCAAAATTTTGTTGAAGGCTACCTTTGTGTTTATTATTCTGATGTAGAGCATAGTACCCTTAAGTTCATTTGACCTTTGTAATAAGTTAGTGTAAAATTGTCTATACTTTAATATATATGCTTTAAGTTTCAAGGAGCTAACATGCTATAGCCGTCGTTCCCAAACTTGATCGATCACACACCAACATCACCTGGAAGGCTGTTAAAAACAGGTTGCTGAGCTTGCCTCAGAGTTTCTGATTAGGTAGGTCTGGGGGAAGGCCAAGAGGTTTGCATTTCTAACAAGTTTCCAGGAAATGTCCATGCTGCTGATCTTAGGACTGCTCTTTGTGAACTATTACCTCCATGGAGAGAACACTATGAAGTTAGATTTCCCTTATCCTCATTAATGATGTTATTTGGGAGTGGAAGTGAGGTGTTTAATCCAAGGTCTATGTTATTTTTTACTTATAAAGTGGAGTGTAATGTCACCTGAGAAAAGAACCCAGCCTCATGTGCTCAGGTGCTTGATAAGTGCTGATTGTCTTGGTCAGCTCTCCCTTTACTACTTAGAAGTGGACAGTGAAGAACTAAGCTCAGTATCTAAACTTTCAGTTTTCAAATTCCAGTTAAAGAGAGAACAACAAATACTGTAACTGTGTTTGGTGCTTTCTAATGAGAGTAGTAAAAACAGTGACGTTTCTTAGAACATAGCTGCACATTTGGCTTTTGTTAGGGCTTAGTGTCATCATACTAAATTTCTCAGTCACCTACAGGATGGAGGAATGAGAGGGGTGGTCAGAGGCAAAAGGATGGCACTGGAAGTTCCTGAACTCAACTCCCTTATGGACACATCAAATATGCACTTATATATGTAATAATTCTCTCCAAAAAAAGTACTGAATACTAGCTAAACAGCTTCTCTACATCATAGGACAAAGGCTGACATCAGACAGTAGAAGCAGTGACATGTCTTATCAATAATCCCTTTATGTGTGTCTTAACCCTTGGGAACTTCACTAGAGATAATCCTCTAAAATGTCTGGTTTTGAAAAACAATGGGTCAAAGCCCAGCTGAACCAAGAGGCTTTAGAGAACTGAAAACATTTCAGGTTTATAAAGCATCATTGAAAAAGTTATATTAAAGCACAGTTTGAACCTCTGGCAATTTTATGAGGGTTGAGTGTATCATATAAATGGGCTAAGTTTTCTAACTAAAACTGGCCTTACTGAGTTTCCACAACATTGCCTCCTATAATGCATATTCAAAGTACTATTCATTACCTGCTTGATTCTCAGCCAGCATTAAGCTACTAAACAAATTCACACTAAGATAGTGAATATATGAATTAGTATAGTATTCAGTATTTTATGTAAAATAGCAAAAGTACATTCACTATTGTGAATTTATAACTTTAAAAATAGGGAATGCTAAACATATCAGGCTAAAATGTCATTAAATTTTCTTTCATCATCTTAGATCTACAATAGTATAAGTATAGGGAGAAGTATATACAATAAAAGGCATATATACAGTTAATTGGTTAGGGTTTGGAACCACATACGCAACTTGAATAAAGCATTTTCATTCATCTTGTATACTCTTCTTCAACTTCTGATTGCTTGGTGCCTGCAAAATGACACCAGGGCCAGAGGTAAGGGACTTGCCCCATTGAACATTGCAACTGCATTTGAAATATCTGCTTTAAAAGTTTGAACATAAAAAGGCTAGAGAGAAAGGACATAGGTCCTTGAAAAATGCAAATTCTCTTTTATTATAATAACATGAAATATTTGATAAAGGCAAAAAATCAATTAAATGTTGGAATATAATAACATAGGATAAAGTTCAACTTGTGTAATCTAAAATGGATCTTACTCAAATTAGTGTTCGAGGTTTGGCAGCAATACTTGTATGGGATCAGATATATATACTTAGTTTGCATTTCTTTACAGTTCTGATAAATTGTTAAGATTTGTATCCAAGATACTTCCTATCAAACAAGTTTATATTCCTAATCCCTCTTGACTAGATAATTAGAGCTGAAGTTATTATAAGGTGTTGACATACTGTGATTTGTATTTTTACAGACAAGAGTTTATTATTCTTATCAAGGCATTTTAGTTTAGCAGCATTGTAATTTTACCTAGTAGTTCTATACTGAGTTGTTAGTAGTTATGTGCAACTACTCCCACGAATATAGTAGGTAGTATAGAAATTATTTTATATAAAAGAATTAAATTATCAGACCTAGGAGCCAGAAGTAATGAGTTATTTCAGAAAGATAAAATAGTTGTGATAAATTAAAAGCAGTATTTTAGATCTATTTCCTAGGTATAGGTGAGTTAATGCATATTTTTACCTCAAATGTTACAAAATTTGATAATTTTATTCTTCCCTTTAATAAAATGAGTATTTTCAGGTTCTGGAGTATTTAAAATGTAATACTTTTATAACACAATTACAAAATTCCAATTACTGTTACAGCTTGGGGTGACAACTATCCCAGTTTTGTGGACAATATGAAACATCATTTATACATTGTGTGATTTGGGAAATAAATTTATGGACTGAATAACCTAACATAAAGTATGTATGCAATATTTGTGTAACGTCATATATATTCTACTTAAAGTATATATTTTATTATTTCAGTAAAAACATGTTAAAAGTTTTTACTGCTAAACATCATGGAGCTTCCCTATGAACCACCAATCCCATTCCTAGGTATCTACCCAAAAGACACAAAAACACTGATTCAAAAAGATACCTGCACCCCCAGGTTTATTGCTGTTTTATTTACAATTGGAAAGACATGGAAACAGCTCATGCCCAAAAGTGGATGACTGAATTAAAAAGATATGGTACATATACACAATGGAATATTACTAAGCAACCAAAAAAAAAACACATGTCTTTTGCAGCAACATGGAGGAGCTAGCTTATGCTTAATGAAATAAGCCAGAAAGAAAAGAAAAAATACCGATGGTTTCACTCATAGCAGGAGTATAAAGGACCAGGGGAGAAAATAATAATAATGAACAGCTATATATATACCAGAGACATTTTATGGGGGTGGAGTGGGGAATGGGATCAAAAACAGTGGGGGGGATGGAAATGCACTGGACTATGGTGATGGCACATGGATGATTTGGTGATGGGAAGCCCAAGGCGATTACAACTGAGAAGGATAAATGCGCAAAATGATATAAAAATAATATTATTGAAAAAACCAAAAAAGACATTAAAAGTTTTTATATATATCCCTCTGCAAATAGTACTTGATGTTTAAGATTTCCTTATTAAGACATTACCACTCATTCCTATGCCTCATTCTCTAACATGCATCTCAGGTGTTTGATAAAGTAAGTCTTCCTGTGGACCCACATGGTTCAGCTTGGAGAAACCAATTCATTAAGAACTGTGAGTAAGTAGCATCTTATATTGAGGTCTAAAGCCGACATAAACGGTGAAATATTTAAATAGTCAAGTTACTCTTGGGAAGATTCCATGTAGGAGACATTTATTCAATCTCAGTGGAATATAGGCCTTCAGGGTAAATAACACTGGTTTATGCCGCTGGCCTCTCTGCTAACACAGCCTGCGGCCATGATTGTGCTAAAGCAGGAGGCACTTGGGAGCGTGGGTATGGGGTACGTGTGCCTGATTGTGGACACCTGGAGTGTGGCGTGGGCGCGCATAAGTGAGCACACCTGGGCCTGCAGGCTGAGGATATAAGGGCCTGTGATACAGTGTACCGTTGCGCAGCGAACGGCAAGGATAGAACCGGTGATGGCCCCAGGAGGAAGATCACAAAAGCAAGCCAGAGAAAGCCCAGAGGAAAGACTAGAGATTCACAGGATTGCTCAGGCTGCTATTTTTCTGCTCGCTTGTTTCCCCCGACAAACTAATAACAAACCTGTGGGGATGACGCCAAAAGCACCAACGTTCTCTTTCAAGCTGCCTGAACACTCGGTGAACCTTACCCTGCCGCCCGTGGATGTACAAGGCATTTCAGTAAGTTTTTCCTCTAGATTTAAAACAGCTTGTTATTTTCTTGAGTACTATAGCATGTATACACACACCACACACAAACCCTACAACACGCAAGACCACTAATCAAAATTTACTCGAGTATTTTAAAAAGAAGGGATTTAAAGCAGAATTGACTGTTTAGGTATTAGTGATAGGAAGGCAGACAAAAGACTGAGGCAGCTTCAGAGATTAGCAATGGAAGGAAGCCAATACTATCTCTAGACTGGTGGAGCAGAGGGATAATGTTAACAAAGCCCAAGGCTGGAGTCTTCTAGAGCAAACCACCCACTGCAAAGAGCAGGACACTTACAGGTGATGTACTGATAGTCAGGTGTTGCATTGGGCAACACTGCACTGATAAAGAGACAGGAGTCGTGGAGCAGGCTATATAAATGCAGGATGCTGCTCAAGAGCAAGATCCTGGTCTTTTTATTGATAAAGCAGTCATACAGCATTAGTTTATGAGGAAGTAGGAAAAAAGGGAGAAGTAGAAGAAGCAGGGGAGGGGTGGAACTGTAATTATCATCTGCTAATAGCTTGGTATGTAGATCCAGCCCTGACTCCCCAGTCAGGATTTCAGTCTTATCAATAAGGCATTCCATTGATGGGCTTCTGGGGTCCTTAACATCAGTCAGCGGCACCCCCAGTGTTCCCGGTCATAACTCGTGATATGTAAGTCAGGAGTAAGTTTATGCATTGTGGTCAGCCCCCTGGGTGTTCTTGGCCACCTCATGATGCCTACCCTTCCCAGAGTGATCCAGCTTATACTCTTAATTGATGTGAATGGTATCTCGTAGGGTTGGTCTCCTATGACCAGGCAGTTCTGACCTTGCTTTAGGAATACAGAACTGTAGGTAATAAAATGGAGGCTGGATAAGCCACCTAGGTTTAGCAGATCCACAGTCAGAGATGATATTTCTTTTTTTACAGTTAATGCCCAATAGCAGAACCTGACTGAAAGCCAAGCTGCCTCAGGAGCAGTGCAGCCTTTGAGTGTCAACATGGAGTGAGGAAGCAGGGCGAGAGCAGCTGCTTAGCCCCTTTAGCCCCCCAGATACAGACTGATTAGAACCAGAATGTCAGGCCTGGCTGGGCTAGTATGCTGTCACACCCTTTCAAGAAAACCTGCATTATTGCTTCCTATCTGTGCGGGAACTGAAGGTTTAGCCTTGTGAAATGCTTCCTAACTTGTTTAACAAGTGCTGCTTTGTTACATGTGGGCCTGTGGGATTCCTGAAAACCAAGCCCTGTTGGCAATCAGAAGTAGGTGACTTAGAGGCCCTGCCTCTCACCCAGCAGCCATAAATGTTAGAGCATTTGAAGTGTGGTTTGAACTCTACTTTTCAGTAATAGTTTAGGAATTAGAGGTTTCTTCCTAACCTTAGAATTAAGTGTGAGCGTTTAAAAATTATTGTAAGTCAGTCTGGGCTGCAATTAAATGCAAATTGAAAGAAATCCCAGAAGTTCAACTAAGGGTACATTGAAACACTTCAACAATCAAAATAGGATCGAACTAGGAAAACTTTTCTTGTGAGTGACTGTCATTGAGAACCATTAACTCTGCTTGCTTAGTATTGAGAAATCACTAGTTTGGATGTACTTGCATGAACCTGAATTTTCAAATAAGAATTTTTTTTTTTTACTTTTATTTTAGATAGAATATTTAAGCATACTTAACTGCCCTTTATCTCTTTTGATTATGAGTGTCTCATTGTTACTGGCTAGTTCCCATAAAAAGGGGACATTCCATGCCCCTGACTGCTCTAAATAGGTTATGTCATCTGCCACTTCAAGATAAAACATATGAGATCTTTAATAGAAAGGAACTTTAATAAAATTAGTGTGCAATACAGAACATCAAACACTGGAAGTTACCCATCCCCTCATGGGTAAAAGTCACTCAAAAGGGATTGGCCCAAAGCAAGGTCTGAACGCCTGCCATAAGTCTGTAGAACCTTCTGGTGGGGTCCCACAGAAAAAGAAATGGACAAGTCTGGGAGAAAAAGGGTAAAATCAAGATAAAAGTTACCATTGTTAACCTCACCATGGGTCTCTTACCCATATCTGTTTCACTGGGTCCAGGAACAAGAAACAAGTGCAATTTCTTCACATGTCTCTTTGCTCCATGTGCCTCTTTCAGGTTTTCTCCTGGCTCTCCATCCTACTTTCTTCCCTCTCAAGTGTCTTCTCCAGCATCTCCTCCCTGCTTAGCTCCACTCTCCCTTGGGTGGGGCAGGGAACCTGGAACCTTCCCTTTTTCTGGAGATCCACACTGTTATATCATGGGATTAACTGGTACCAGTTAATTTAGAGTACCAGTACTCTAAAACAAAAGAACAAAACAGATACCATGGGTCAGTATATTGGGAAACAGGTACATATGTTTGTTGCACTGCAGGATTAAATGAAATTTTTATTATATATGCATGTATATATCAAATTAGAACTCACATATGTATGTATACACACACACACATATATAATATGGTGGATATATATCTCGAATTAGAACTCATTTTGGGAATGAGTTCTAATTTGTGGTTTCCTTCAAACATTCTGATTGATGATTTATTGCCACTCTCACACCTCCAACCCCTGCATAACCCTTTGCTTATTTTGGCTAAACATCTATCTATATTTCAGAGACACTACTGTCCCACAGAGTAAAATTTAGAAAATGCTGATATCAATATGGGAAATAACTAACAAAAGATCAGCAATCTTTATGCATTTTTATATTATTTTGAGGTTTTTGTAAAAGAAATGTTACCCCCTGAGATAATGAGGCTGAATGAATGATGTATTTTCTCAACATAGACTGCTGATTTGAGGTGCTCTGGCAAACAACTTTGTGTTCCTAATAAATACAAAGTACTTTTACTTTCCCCTTGCAATAAAACATTACACAGCATGAAATTGGTAAAACATTTCAAAATAATTTCCTGTCCTTTCAAAATTAGATTCAGAAAAACCTGAAGTAGCTTTCCAATTACTGCCAAAATATGTCAGAGGACATTAACTTGATAGATGCTGGAGAGAGGTGGCAAAGGATTGTCATTGAGAATAAGGACTTTGGGGGGCCTCCCTGGTGTCTCAGGAGTTAAAAGAGAGTGCTGTTTAGCTATCACAGCCACTGTTGTGATCCCAGACTGGCCATGTGATCCCATGGCACAGCAGAAATCTTCTGGTTGGCCTCTGCTGTCCTCAGCACATCTGCTGTTCTGCTCCCCACTCTGGTGAATCCTTTTACACCCCTGCCCCCCAGCCCACACCTGTGGCCTACAACTCAGTTCTTGTATTCATAAATAAACAAATCTTTAAGAACTCTGCTACAAGGGTTTGTAGAAATAGTACTTTGTTATTGGGGCTTGGTAAAATGTATTTGTTTTGAAATTGTAATTCTACTTTGCTTAATTTAAGCATAAGCAGGGATATACATTTTCCTGAATATAGGAATATATAGTAGCTAATTTGGGCCATAATTGTAAAAAAATTGCCTTAGCATAGCTGTGATATATTTGGTGAAGTTTTGTTTTGCAAGTTACAGGTTTTTGCCATGTCGATTTGCAAATCATTTGCAAAAAAGGATATATAATCCTTTAACAGGAAGGAACAGCAGATGTTTTGAAATATTTATCATGATTCTTGAGTTTTTTGCACATAATTCATTAGGTGGTTTAGAATTATGGCAAAATTCTGAACAAGAGCATACAGCTTGATAAAGATCAGGCTAGTTTTTATATTTTGTATGCGTGGGTATGCAAAAGAATTCTCCAGGGATTTTTTAGAAATGATTTTGTGTCTGACTCAGGGTCCAGCAATCTACATTTTTAGAAATTAGCCAGATAAATAGTAAGTAGCTGGCCCACAGACCATATTTTAGAAACTCTGGATTAAGGATCATAGAGATTAATAAACTGCAGGTGGTCTGAGGTAGTGAGCAAGGGAATGGTGGTGGTCTGAGTGCAAGTTTGAGTTGTAATATTGTAAGTGAACAGTATAAATACAGGCACTTTCAGTGACAAGAACAAGTAGAACTATAATTACTGAAGAAATGAAAGCCCAGGCACAGAAAATCAGGGAAATGAGATGTGAAGGAGTAAAATCCTTTGGGCAGGAGATTATGAATGTCAAGGTGCTTTGTCACTGGCTTTTGTCTCACCTGCTCCTCTCCATCATCCATGCCACTGGCCTCATTTATTTCTTATCCTTTCTTCTCTATACTATTTCAGGTGGGTCTTACCTTCTTTCTGCTAGTACTTTCCTGGGTTAATTCCACACCACATTATTTCTTCCTAGCCCCTACCTGAAATGTAGATCTGATCACCTAACTCACTTGCTAAAAACTTAGTAGGCTCTCCTGAAAATAAGCAATCCACACATAAGTGGTTGGCCAAGAATCTTGCCCTAATCCCTCAGCCCAAGATCATGAGACAAACCTACAGTTCACATCGGGATTATTCACTTAAGGCCTTGAAAGCTCAGTGGAGTATGGGTTCTGACTTAAAGGGGAGAAGTTACATGATTCTGAAGGCTAGAGTTCAGGCAAAATCTAAATGAGGCCATGTTTTGGTAGATATAGCAAAGCAGGCTGTGAACACAGGAATCCACATGGGGTTTGCACTGCCAAGTGACCTAATACCCAACTCCTTAGAGATGGACTATCTCATTAGAGATTTCTTAGTGGTTGAGATAGTTGAGATTGTTACATATATAACCATATCAAGGTTATAAATAGCTCCACCACTAAGACAAGCACACACACACAGCCTACAGTTTTTGCCATTTTACCATTTTGAGTGAATTGTAGCAATTTTACTTTAATGTCCTAAATTCTTCCTAATTTGAATAAAAATTTCACAATTATATGAATGATTGTGTATTTCCTCACCTTCTGTTGCAGTTAAATGAAAAAGTAAAAATAAATACACAATAGAAATGAACAAACAAAAGAAAGGCAAGAATAAGATGTAAAAGGAACACTAATAAGTGTCATACATAGTCTACTCCTGGGTTTAACATTGAAATTGTGTTTTAATGTAAAAGGGGGTTTGCTCTCCCAGGGAAAACTGGAATGTTTTATTTTATTAATTTTATTTTATTTTTATTTTATTGGAAGTTTCATTTTATACTACGCTAACAGCAAAATTCCTTACAGTCTGGTTTTAGAGAAGAAAAAAAAGGAACTTCAGAGGGATCTTGATCTTCACAAAGAAGCAGGAGGTAAGCCCATCTGACAACAAGAAAAATACTGTGAGGAGAGCAGAGGTAATTAACAGGAAATTTCAGGAAATGTGATTTGTTTGGAGCACTTACCTGAAATAATCATTGATGAAAACCATATAACTGTGTTTTTAACTTGGGCCAGCAGGGGGCACTTTGGTAGCACATATATTGATAATTGGGCTCAGTTTTCAACACCCAGCTCTTGTTGAACAGGATTATTAACCCGACCTACAGGGCAATTTTTTTTTTTTTTAGTAGCTTCATTTATTACTTTTATAGCTATGAACCATCTTAAAAGGAACTTTTGAGATTTCTCTTTAATTATTAAGGCATCGAGATTTTTTTGAACTGCCAATTCCTATAGTCAAAAAGAAATTAATTCCATGGACTTTAAGGGAATTATTTTCCATTTATTGACTTCACTTGAGGCTTAGAGTAGAAATTAGAAAGAGGATAAATGACAGAGGAAATACTACAGTGCACTGGTACCTGGGCTCTTGGGATGGAATCACGGGGTCCCAGGTCTTGTTCATTTTGTTAGATGCTTACCTTTGTGCTGGTTGATTTTTTTTTTTTTATGTAAAAATGCATGAGGGTCTTCATTTTATAATTATTACTATTGAAATAAGACTGGATATAACGTATAGGTTTCTAGTGAACAGTTTTTTTTGTATTTTGTTTCTTAATATCTGAAAACCCAATGTAAGTAGGCTTTTTAATATTGGACAGTCTGGCAATATTGGGGTAGTTTGAACTGGCAGTTTTGTCCTATGGGAAGAGGCATACTTTCTCATATTCAAATCTTATTTTTACATTTTTTCCTTCCATGAACTATATATTCAATTCCCCAGTGGATTGTTGATCTTTTATATGCTGATTTGTAGGAGCTCTTTTTAGAGAAATCAATCAAAAGTCCTAGTGAACAATGGACTAACTGTATTTTTCCATAGATGATGGTGATAAATGGCCTTCAAAGCACTCCCTCCCCTACTTGCTCATTTGATATGCTAATCACATAAGTTGGCAGGTATCTAAAGCTACCATTTTCAATCACCTTTACTTAGTCTGCTCTGTAGTCTTGTTTCTCTCTGAATGCCAAATTTCTTTCATTTGATGCTTCATTTCAATGTGGAGAAGTCAAGAGTTAAAAGGTGAAAAGCCAGGTGAATGTGGTGAATGATAGTTTTACAGGTCTAAAATGACAAAGTGGTAGCTGGTAACTCAGATTCTCAATGCTTCAAGTAGAGCATTTTCAGAGAACGTCCTAGATGTCAAGATTCAGAAGGTTCTTAGTAAGGGTAATCTTGAAAGACTGATCACTGATAGCCTTGCTACCATTGGGCCTTCATTACTTAGTAATTAGATCATACTGGTTTATAATAGCTTGGGATATACACCACACAATTTACCCACTTAAAGCATAAAACTCAGTGTTTTTAGTCTGCTCACAGAAAAACTGTCAATTTTAGAAATCTTTCATCATTCCCAACTTACATCTACTCTTTCACTGTCACCTAGGACTCCCCATTAAATCTTATATTCTCTCCAACCCTAAAAAAAAAACCCATTAATCTGCTTTTTGGTTTCTATGTTTGCCTATTTAGTGCATTTCATATAATATGTGGTAATTTGGTAATTTGAGTCTAGGTTCTTTCCCTTAATGTGATTTCAAAGTTCACCCTTGCTATAGTACCTCTGTACTTCTTTCCTTTTTTTTTTTTTTAAATAATATGTTTATTTTTACATTTTGTACATTTTTTTTAATCTCAATTGTAATCCCCACGGGTTTCCCATCACCAAGTCACCCATGTGCCATCACCATAGTACCATGCATTTCCTTCCCCCCACCCCCGTTTTTGATCCCATTCCCCACTCCATCCCCACAAAATGTCTCTGGTATATGGCTGTTACTTCTTTCCTTTTTATGGCCAAATGAATTTCATTATTTGGATATGCCATCTTTTGTTTACCTGTTGATTAGTTTATGGACATTTGTGTTATCACCACCTTTTAGTTACTGTGAATACTGATGCTACAAATATTTGTGTATGAGTTTTGGTGTGGACATTTGTTTGCATTTTTCTTGGGAATAGAATTGTTGTCAAATGGTGACTGTTTTCAGTGTTTAAAACCTGCTCATCTTTTCTAAAGTGACTGTGTCATAGTACATTTTAACAACAATGTATGAGTTTCAGTTTCTCTACAACCTCATCAACATTTGCTTTAATTCAGTTATTCTGTTGTGTGGTGTGTGTATGTGTTCATTATAGTTATCCAAGGAGGTTTAAGTAGTATCTTATTGTAGTTTTGGTTTTGTTTTCATAGTCTATGCTTAAGGTTTTTTTTATTGTGGTAAGATATGCATATCATAAAATTTATCAGTGTTAGCATTCTTAAGATGATTCAATGATATTTAATACATTACAATTCTGTGTCATCATAACTTTGATAAGCAATTTCCTGCTGACTTAGGAAGAGCAGCTTTTGTGCTTATTGGGTATTTAGTACATCCTTAGAGCAGTAAGTAGATGGTAACTACTTGTTAAGAAAGTACCTTGTGGGCGCTCCCTGGTGGCGCAACGGGTTAGGATGCAGCACTGCAAGCTGGCTGCAGCAGGTTCAGTGTGAGTTCTATCCCTGGCCCTGGAGGTGACCCACATGGTATGGCAGACCTCTCCTGACCCACCCACTGCTCCCATCAGCAGTGTACTTAGTCCATCTGCCTGTTCTGCTTCCCGCTCTTTCTCTGGTGAATCCTCTCATGGCCTCTGAACCTCTGGCTTGTACCCCAGCTCAGTACAGCATAAAATAAAACTTAAAAAAAAAAAAAGTAACGTTGTTACTGACAATTCCATTGGGTTGCCTTTTTGTTGTTTAATTATAGCAGTTCTCTATATATCTAGATACTAAATCTTTGTTTGATATGTTTGGATACTTTTAAAATTTTGATAGTTTTTTTTATCAGTTTCTCTCAGCCAATAAAAGGAAACAGAGCTTGAAGAAAAGCAAAGTGGTTTAAGTGGACAAATGAGAAAGGCAACAGACTCATGTCTGAAAGACCACTGTCCTGTTCCTTTGGCAGGGTGCAGGATTATCTATGCAAAGGGAAAAAAAAAGAAAAAGGGAGATATGCAAGAGTCTGCAAAGGGGAGAGGAGAAGGAGTCAGCACAGAGACCAGTGGGAGCCAGCTTGCTTTATCAACAACTGCTTTTAACTCCCTTTTCCTTGGAATGCAAGAAGACAAACCTGTCAAACAAGGGAGAAATGGCAAGAAATAGGGGAAAGACAAACTTGCTAATGTTTATCAGAGAGACCAGTATAAAAAAGACAAGCCTGTCAAACAAGGGAGGAAACTGTATGATACATGGGAGAGAGAAATTTGTTAATGCTTATCTGAGAGACCAGTCATTTGTAACTGCATCAAACACAGAGAAGTTTTAAATTTTGATGAAATTTAAGTTAACTTTAAATTAAATTTAAATTTAAAGGAAGTTAAACAGAAATTGTTGAAAAAGCCAGCTAGGCTTTCCCTTGTGGTACAGTGGGTAAAACCATAGCACAAGGAAGTTCGCCACAGCCAGGGGATGTGACCCACATGGCACAGCAAACCTCTCCTGTTCTGCCCGTTATTCCCCTCAGCAGTGTAATTCATCCATCTGCCTGTTGTGCTCCCCACTCTGTCTCTGGTGAATCCTCACACCTTCCATCCACATACCTTTGGCCTGTACCCAGTTCTGTACACATAAATAAATCTTTAAAAATATATAAGAGGGCCCTCCCTGGTGGCACAGTGGGTTAAAGCACTGCACTGAGAAACTAAAGCCACTTCCGCATGAGTTCGATCCCCGTCTGCCCCGAGGAGATCCACATGGCGTGGCAGACCTCTCCTGACCCGCCCACTGCTCCCCTCAGCAGTGTACTTCATCAATCTGCCTGTTCTGCTTCCCGCTCTGTCTCTGGTGAATCCTCTCACCCTCCGTATCTCTGGCCTGTACCCCAGTTCTGTATGAATAAATAAATAAATCTTAAAAAAAATATATATATATAAGAAAAAGCAAGCTGGTACCCAGCTGACCCTATTCCCTCTCTCCTTTGCAGACTCTTGCCCATCTCTCTCTTCTATTTTCCTTTGCATTGATAATTCTGCACCCTGCCAAATAACAGGACAGTGGTCTTTCAGACATGAGTCTGCTGCCCTCCTCATTTGTTGACAAATTAAACCACTTTCCTTTTATCTTTTTTTGTGGTTGTTTTGTTGCTTGTGTTTTTGATCTATCTAAGAATATACTGCCAAGTCTAAGATTCTGAATATTTACCCTATCTGCTTTAAAAATTTTGTTTGACTCTGATATTTAGGTCTTTACTCCATTTTGAGCTAACTTTATATAGCGAGATAAAAGTATATCTCTTTTAAAAATTCCATGTTACATAAAGTGACTGTTCCATGTTAAAATAAGTGACAGAAGATCAAAAATCTATCAGCCCAAGTTTTGTCTTTTTTTGGCAGGCAGTTTATTTTATAAGAGGGCCTGTGAAGGCTGGGTAGAGATTGCCTTAAAAACAAACAAACAAACAAACAAAAAAACTGACATGTGTAAAGTCTCTAAAAGGGAGTCTCCCTCATTGTTCTTTATATATATATATATATAATTTTTTTATAGATTTATTTATGCATACAGCACTGGGGTACAGACCAGAGGTGCAGGGGTGGTGAGAGTATTCACCAAAGACAGAGTGGGGAGCAGAAGAGGTAGATCAACCAAGAACACTGTTGATGGGAGCAGTGGGCAAGACAGGGGAGGTCTGCTGTGCCATGTGGGTCACCTCAGAGCCAGGGATCGAACTCTCACTGAAGCTGCTGGGGCCAGCTTGCAGTGCTGCACTTTAACTGGCTGTGCCACCAGGGAGGGCACTATCTTATGATTTATTTATGCATACAAGAACTGTTTTGGGAAGACCCAATTCCCTAATCTCTTTATAATGGAGAACACTGAATTTAAAACAGCTGTCAAACCTCTGTTACTGTGTCTTCTACTGCTAAGTAACCTTTTTAACAACCTTTGCTTCTTCCTCCTTCTACCCCTTGCCTTTTTCTTAGCGGGGGTGATGCAAGATGGTCTCCAAAGTCTTTTGGATGACTTACTCAATCTTACTGGTTATCTCCCATGAATTTGGGAGCTATACCTATTGTATCCAATAGATTTTTCACCCCCCCCACCCCACCTTTACTGTTTTGGTCACTGACCCAATTCAAGAAGACCCCAGAAGGGTGGGATATTTTTTCCCAGCATACTAAGGAAGGGTGCCCCTGTGAAGGGAATTTGGCCTTATTTATTATAAATGGTTAGCTTCCCAGTTCCACTTCTAACAATGTATCCTCTAGAAACATATTAAGTATATATTTGTAAGGTTCTTCATTGAAGATTTTCTTTAATGAAGGTAGTTGAAAATAACATGGATGTCTACCAATGAAGACTGTTAAATAAATTGTGGAATAAATATAGATAGTAATATGAAACCATGAAAAAGAATGCTGTCTATGTGTCGAATTAAGGTTTATGGGGAAAAAAAAGTTTTAGAACTGAATATTTTTGCATGTAAAACAATTAGAGCCCATATTACATACCTACATAAATATAGTATTTCTTGTATTCATGTAAAGAAGTTCTGCAAGGATTCATAAGAAATGAAAAGAGTAGATTCCTGTAGGGTAGCCAGATGCTAGATGCATAAGGCAAGTAAGGGGGTTGTACCTATTTATCTATTTGAGACACTATTCTTAAAAACTGGAAATATGTTACTAAATGAATAAATATAATTGAATATTTTGTAGAAAAAAGAAATGGCCTACGGTAAGAAACTTATATTGTAATGGATATTACACTTCTTTTTTTCCAGTTGAAACACAACTTTTCTTACTTTGTGTGTGTGTGTGTGTGTGTGTGTGTGTGTGTGTTTTGTATGTGCGACTAGTAACACTTAAAGTACAGTTACAACATTGCTGACTGAGGTTCCATTTGTGGTCCACAGAACAGAACTGAAAACTTCTCCTAAGGATGCTGAACTAATGTCCCTGACCACATTTATATAGTAAGTCAGTATCACATAGCTAAGTTTATATATCAAGACATGGAAAGGAAAATAGTGTTCTAGAATTTTCTCTGAAAGACTACAAGCCACTATGAATATGTAATTCATTGCTATACCATTAAGGGTCAGAGGCAATGGGTTGTAGGTATCCTGGGGGAGAAAAAAATAATCCTCCTTAGCACACTCCTAACTGCCCATTAGCCTGGAGAAATCTGACAGGGCTGAGAACCTTACCACTGATGTTCCACTCAGGGTGATTCTAATAGCAATACTGGAGAGCTTGCTTAAAAGTTTCTAAAACTATGTCTCAGCAATTTTTTTTTTCTTAATCCATTGAAAAACAAGTTCTGTTTTGCTGAAAGTGTATTTTCCCCTTCAATGTGATAGTCTTCATTGAAAATGTATTTCTCCTTCGTTACTTGTGTGGTTAGCACAGCAACAGGAGACATGTGAACCTGAGGCTGGAAACCTGAAAACACACATTGGCCCCCATATGCTTTGCAATCCTTTGTGTGTGTACTAGACTGTAGACACCTTTAATTCTGACAAATACCATCGATGGGGTGACTTCCTAGAATGTTGTGCAGCAAAATATGGAGGTGCACAGTGTGAAGGTAAACCAGATTTCTTGTTTTTATCCTCAAAGTATGAACCAAAAACATTAGTTTTAAATGGGAAACTGAAAAATCAGTTCTCAGAGAATTGATTGGGGAAGCCAGTGGCATGGGGGAAAGGAAAAGTTAGTAAGTGAACTTCAGAAAGGTAAAGAATGCCAGCAAAAAGAAACTAGTCTTAGAAATATTATAAAAAATGAGCATGTTATAAACAAAATATCACTGAGTTATTTTCTGGATAAATGTGTATCTTCAAAAAGACAAACTCCAGAATGAAACCAGGTCACCAAAAAAGCTTTCAACAAAGTAATGGATTCTTTAAAAGACCTAGGATAGGTACAGTTGTAACTAAAGCTGAGAGAAAAGAATTCTATTAAGCCGTAAGATTCTGATTTTTTTTTTCAGGACAGCAGCACAGACATGCTTTACTTCAGTTTCCTGTGACAGCTGGGTCAAGAGATTGGTACATTTGGAGACTTAGATTGCTGTGCTGGGAATCCCTTTTTTTCCTTTAATAGTGTGAGAGTTATGAAGAAAAGAGGGCCACTGCAAACGAGGCAGCAAGGAGAAGTTCCATTTTGAAAAGTTAGTCCTACAACCCTACTGAGTTGTGGTTGACACAAGATAACCACATGTATTTTTTAAGTTTCCACCAGACATACTGTTATTTAAAAAGACCCAGTCGTTAAGCTTTCACATTGGGGTTAGTTTTACCAATAACATTCCATCTTCTGGGCTTGAAAACTTGCAGACAAATTGAAAACATTTGTTCACACTTTATTTCCTAAAGTTATTAAAATGAAGCTAGCTCTTTCTTGATAGCAATAAGCATTCCTTTTCATTCCCCCCCCCCCAGATTTGAAAGAGTTAAAAGGAAAGCCAATTTAACCTCTTGTTGCTGACTTCCTCTTAACCTTTTTTTTTTTTTTTTAAAGATTTATTTATTTGTGTACAGAACTGGGGTACAGGCCAGAAGCTTAGGGGCGGTGAGAGGCTTCACCAGGCTTAGAAGATGCGCTTCCTCTTGGAACA
>NW_004567103.1:75959603-75989613 GCF_000260355.1 Condylura cristata | reverse complement strand
TTCACCAGGGACAGAGTGGGGAGCAGAACAGGAAGATCGACGAAGTACACTGCTGAGGGGAACAGCGGGCGGGTCAGGAGAGGTCTGCCACGCCATGTGGATCTCCTCCGGGGCAGGCGGGGATCGAACCCTTGCAGAAGTGGCTTAAACTTCTTAGTGCTGTGCTTTACCCGCTGTGCCACCAGGGAGGGCCCCTTTTGTTTTTAAATATTTAAGCATACAGAACTGGGGTACAGTCCAGAAGTACAGAGACGTGAGGATTCACTGGACAGAGCAGGGAGCAGAACAGATGACTGATGAAATACACTGATGAAGGGAACAGTGGGCAGGTCAGGAGAGGTCTGCAATGCCATGTAGGTCACCTCTCTGTCCAGAAATCAAACTCATGCTGAAGTGGTTTTAGTTTCTTAGTGCTGCACTTTAACCCACTGTGCCACCAGGGAGAGCCCCCTCTTACCTTTTCTAAGAAATCACTAATCTCTATAAAGATCTCTAGGAACATGGGTTCACCTCTGTCAGAGAAATCTAATTTGTTATTGGGGGCATCTATGGTTGAATTTGCTTGCTTGCGTTTCGCTGACATTTGCTTCCTCAGTAATGTGGGGTGGCCACACAGAGCAATACTAATTCCATTTCTCATATCAGCCCTTCAGATAGACATGGTTCTGATATTCTGTCTACCCTGTGAATGATTTGCAGTCTGAGCATGTTGCACCTTTATCCAGAATTAAGGACCCATCTGCCATGTTGGTCTTCAATCTGTCAACTTCACCTGCAATCAGTCTATCCTCTGCTAGATATATGTAAAACACCTTTACCTTTATCAGTTATTGGAAAATCATCATAACGTACCTCATTTACTAAAATCAGTCTCAAGCCAAAGCTTTTCCCCCTTGACCAGCCACAGTGGTTGTTTCTTATGTTTCTATTTCCCTGTGAAATCTTTCATTCTAATTAGGCTCTAACTTTACCCTAACTATGCCTCCAATCTTACAAGTCTTCTCGGTGGTTCCTGTTCTGGAAAGATTTAAGTTGGCTTCTTCAAAAATCATAAATGCTGTATGGCATTAGAGATTCAGCTTTTCCATAAAACCTGGGTTGGGCAACCCTCAGTTACAATGATATAGCATGTATTCTGAATTTTTCTCATTAGTTAACATCTCAAGTCAGATCCCTTAGAAAAGAAACTTTGACTTAGAGAATTGTATGTAGGGAATTTATAGGTAATATTCTCAGACATCCTTTTGGTGGAAGGGAGGTTGAACAAAGGGAAAATTTGAACTGTTTTGTAAATTCAGTAGAGGCTTCAGACTAATTATGGGGCACCTGGAGCTGGTTCTTCCTTAGTGATAATGGGGACCAGCCTTAGTGGTCCTGTCTGGACTGGTCATTGGATGTGGGCTGCCCAGGAAAGGAACATAAATTTGAGCAGGCATCCTTCTTCGGTTGAGAACAACTCCTGGTAGG
The DNA here is from genome assembly GCF_000260355.1 of Condylura cristata. NCBI lineage: Eukaryota > Metazoa > Chordata > Mammalia > Eulipotyphla > Talpidae > Condylura > Condylura cristata. Next base: position 75,988,146 of record NW_004567103.1, on the reverse strand, counting down.
GATTCTCTTGTGTCCTCATGCAACACTCCCCAAAAGTTGGCAAAATGAGTGCCTTTATTCCAGTGTGGATTTGGGTAGCAATCAATAACATCTCTACAATGCACAATTAGCAATTTAGCTTGCACTTGCCTGGAAGTGGTTGAGTTTAGGGTGTACCCTCTTGTAAGAACCACTGTTCTAACCCTTTATATTTACTACTATTTTTAAAATGGCATTTTTTTAAATTGAGGCAATGTTGATGTACAGCACTATACATGATTTAGGGGTATAGGAGCACACCTCTTCAGGTTTATGTCACCATACCACACCCACCACCAAAGTATCCATAGTCCTCCACCATTTTCTGTTGCGCTCCCTTTTTCCTTCTTCTGCCCACCCTTGCCAACCCCACTGTAGTCTCAGTTCTACAGTGAGGTTTCTAGATGGTTTTAGTATAGTTTTGACTGTTCATTTTTTTCTTTATATGGTACATGTGAGTGAAATCATATGGTATTTATATTTCTCCTTTAGACATATTTTGCTTTAGCACAATCACCTCCAGTTTCAAAAATGGCATTCCATTGTGTATATATAGCACATCTTTGTTATGTACTCATCTGTTGTTACAGTGAACATAAGAGTGCATACATCCCATTGAATCAGTATTTGGTTATTCTTCAGATAGACACCTAGGAGTGGAATTGTTGAATTACATAGTAGGTCTATTTTTTAATATTTTGAGAAACTTCCATACTATTTCCCATAGGAGATGGACCGGTCTACATCCCCACCAATAGTATACAAGGGTTCCTTTTGCCTGTATACCACCAACACTTGTTTCTGGTCTTTTTTATCTGGGCCATTTCAATGGGTTTGAGGTGATATACCATCGTGGTTTTGATTTGTATTTCCATTATGATAGTGATGATAAACTTTTGATGTTCCTGTTGGTCATCTGTAGGTCTTTTTTGGAGAAATACCTACTTAGATATTCTGCCCCAATTTTTAAAAATTTAATTGAAGTAGCATTGATATATAGAACTGTATATGATTTACAAGTCTGCCCACTTTTTAATTTTTTTCTCCATTTCCCGCCTTTTCATTTTGTTTTTATGGGTTGCTACAGGAATAGACTTTCAGACTTTTGCCTTTGTACCTGTAATTTGAGAACTGATAGAGGCAAGGAGTAGTAGGTAAAAAAAAGACTGGGACACCAAAGCACCACTTCCAGCAAGCAGTGAATACTAAAAATTTCTACTGCACTGTGGTTACCGGAGTTGTGGGATCTGCAGCAATGAGCCTCCTTCAGTCCAGCTCCTTTGCCCTATAGTTTCATGTCAGCTTCCACCTCTAGGCTATTTTTGAGCAGTGGGGCCTTCATTGGGCATGGATTGTACCTGATAAGAAGTTACAGACAGGAAGTTGTTCTGTTTTCCAGCACAATTTTATCCTGGGGTGTTTGTTCCTGTTGTTAACAGGTGCTAAATTCAGGTGTAATTAAGTGTTCATTTATCTGTTGTCAATGCTGTATCCCTGTGATTGGGGGCTGGGGGAGAGGCAGGTGTTTTGGATATCTTGGCATCAACCTCAACTAGTAGTCTTTTCTATGAGAAGACACAGGTATCTGGATCTATTTCTCACTGCCAGTTCAGACTCAGGCTATTTTATGTGGAAAGCCTCCAGATCAAAATGAGTCCTTCCCTGTGTTCTGCAGTTACTCATCCTCTGTCCCAGACACCAACTCTTTGCAACCCCTTACTCAGTGCAGTGCAGGTAATAGTCCCCAAAGTTGGTAGGTGCCTCTGAATCATAACCTGTAGGGAGTGCTACTAGTAGATGTCTCTGTCTTGTGGGTCCTGATACCACTGAAAACACAGTTCTAGTTTTCCTACTCCTTTCCATAGGATTGTATGCTGTGGTTGTCAATTATTCCTTCAGGTTTTTTTTTTTTTTTTTTTTTTTTTTTTTTTCCTGTCATACAGTTGTCAGTATATGAAGAGGGGAAGCCAGCAGCTTTGTTCTGTTGCCTTACAACTTGATTGTGAGGGACAAAAATATCTGAATGTTGGCCACCTGATTCTAGGTTTTAGAGACTTGACCAGTTTATTACTTGTAGTCCTTTATGTGATACATTTATATACAGATGCTAAGGGCATAGCTTGATAAACTTACTTACTGAATATACTTATATTTAGCTCCCAAGTCAAGAGAACCCTCATTCCCTGCAAGTCCCTTTGTACTCCTGGAATCCCTGTCTCTGGTAAAGGGTACTTTCTATCCTGACCTGACCTTGGTTAGCCTGCTCTTGAGACTCACTTAAATATGAGTCATAGCTCTCTCTGGATGTGACAATCATGGATAATTTTAACTTTCTACTTCCTAGTTGTCTTTATTTTTTTCCTCAGACACTCTCCTTGTCTTATTTCTACATTTGTTTTAATAACAAGCATGGGTTAATTTATAGTATAGAAAAACAATGAAGCTTTTTTCACTTGGAAACAGAACTCACAATGAAAGCAAAGCTTGTCCTACTTTGGCTCAGTCATCAGCCACTTTCCATCTGGGACCCTCGGAGGCACTGAGGAAACTGTCCTCTCTGGATAGGCTTTGGAAGTTTGAGCTAGAAGAGTGTGTATAAGTGAGGAATAGTTCTTACTGCTTAGCAGACATGTGCTCCCTCACGCCCTGCTGAGCCAAGGCGATGATCCTGCCATAAAGACTGGCTAATTACTTCAGTTGCTTTTGTGGGAACTAACCTTCCCAGCCATTGACAAGGCTTATTTGGTCTGATTGCTGGAGTCGTGCTGCTAGCTAGGATGAAGAAAACCCATTATTCCACTGTGCAAATGTAATGCCTTTGTTTACATTTTGCAAGGCAAACAGGGTTACTTCCAGGCTTACCTAACCCAATTTCTACAAAACTGGGACTGTGTAAGGACAGTTGCTTGGGATTATGACCATTGCTTGTTCCCTTTTTTTCTCATTTCTTTGTGTTTTGTTCTTGTAACCCATACATTCAGATTGATATCTGAGCTTCAGTGTTTCATTTCCAATTGCCTATCAAATATTAGTGATAATTCACACCCTCAAGCAACTTAACCTATAACCTTGATATGAAAACTTGTGGTACTTTCAATTCCTCCTTCTGTTTCAACCTGCCTTTCCAATGTTTAGCAAGTGAATTATTTATTTTAAATACTTTCTGTGCCATCCCCACATGTCTTGCTTCTGCTGTACTTAATAGATATATTAATGTTCCTATCATTATTCTAGTACTTTTTCATTTTTAATTAGTTTAACAGTTTCATTGAAATATTAACATGCAAAAAAAGTTTACCCAAGATAAAGGTAATATTCAATTAATTTTGTAAACAAGGTTGTGATAACATCACTTCCAATTTGTTTTAAGATGTCAACTCAACAAGTTCTTTTGTATCCATTTGCAATTATTTCTCATTCTCACCTTTAGACTTAGGTAACCATACACCCACTTTTTCTGTCAATTTTCCTTTTCTTATAAATTTTATGTAAATTTGTACCCAGCCTTTTGTTTAGCATAACCATATAGGATTTATCCGGTTATTATCATTAATTTGCTTCTTTTTATTGCTGAATACCATTAAGATATTGCACCTTTATTTTATTTTATTGATAAACATTTGGATTATTTCCAGTTTTTGCTTAATATGAATAATGCCACTTCAAGCATTGACATGTAAATCTGTGTAGATACATGCTATCATTTCTTTTTAGTACATACTTAGGAATAGAATTGCTTGATCATTTATTAAAAGGTAAAGTTTATATGTTGAACTTTTTTATTCTAAGATTCAACCTGTCTTTTAAAGATATATTTATTACATCATCATTTTTATAGAATGTATGATTTTTATATGTTGAAGTTTTTAAGAAATGTCTAACATATTAACTATAGTGGCTATACCATTTTAGAATAGCATCCAAACTTGGTGTTGTCTCTTAATTATTGGTATCCTAATGGGTATTTATGGAATGATAATTTATTTTGATTTGCATTTGCATTTTCCTAATGTTAATGATGTTGTCATTCATATATTTTCTTGGGGATAAGTCTACTAAAATCTTTTACGCATGAAAAATATACTTCTCATTATTGATCTGTAAGAATTCTTTACATGATTTGGATAAAAATCCTTTACCAAATAATACAATTTACAAATATTTTTTCCAAGTGTGTGGTTGTCTTCCTATTTTCTTTTTTAGATTTATTTACGCTTAAAGAACTGGGGTACAGGCCAAAGATGTGGGGGATGAGATGATTCACCAGAGACAATGTGGGTGGGGGATAGAACAGGCAGATTGACTGAAATATACTGCTATGGGGAGCAGTGGGTAGGAAAGTAGAGGTCTGTTGAGCCACATGTGGGTTAGCTCCCTGGCTGGAGATTGAACTCGGGCCAGTGATACTAGTGCTGAGACTTAGCCCCTGTACCACCAGGGAAAACCCTTTCTTCCTATTTTCTTGAAAGTATCTTTTGAAGAGGGAAAGTTTTAAATTTTCTTGTAGGGAAATTTGCCATTATATTCTTTAATAGGTGATGTTTTGGTGTCATTTAGGAATTTTTTTGTCTAACCCAAGGCCACACAAATTTTCTCTTCTGTTTTCTATTTGAAGTATTGTAGCTTGGCTTTTACATTAAAGCCTATAGTTTATTTTAAGTCAAATTGTGTATATTAAATCAAATCTTATGTAAGGCAAGATTAAATAAATATATTGCCATTATTTGCTCAAAAAACCTATTTTTTAAAATTTGTATATACATAATACATAAATATACCTTATTTAAAAAATTACTTATTAAAACTTTTTCTATAGTGAATTGTCATGGAATCTTTATAGAAAAATCAACTGTCCATTAATGTGGGAGTATATTTCTGTACTTTGTCCCATTCATTATGTAATATATCTTTATGCCATTACTAAACTGTCTTCATTATTGTAGTTTTATAGTAAATTTTAAAATGAGTTAATGTAAATCTTTTAATTTTTTTGTTTTCGAACTTATATTGAGTAGGCTAGTCTAGGTCATTTGTACTATTTTGTATATTATAGGATAAGTTGGCTACCTTACACTAGAAAAGAAAATTCTGGTAGGCATTTGTAGGGATTGCATTGGAATCTAAAGGTCAAATTTGGGTAGAATTGCCATCTTAACAATAAAGAATTTTCCAACCCCTGAATATAGTACATTTCTATTTAATTAGATATTTAGAAATCACCATTTTCAAATCTCAGCAGTCAAGTCTTACATTTACTTTGTTAATATTTCTGTGTTTTATTCTTTTAGTCATGATGAGTAGATTTTTTCTTTCAAATTGTTACTTGTAGCTTATATTATTGACTATATATCTTCATTTTAATTTAATGCTATTTATATTTTTATAAGCATTGCATTAGCTGCACACATATTTTAATACGTTTGGTTTTATTTTCACACTGTCTGAAGTGTGTTATAATTAAACTTGTGATTTATTCTTTGATCCTTGAGTTTAGAAGAGTTTTGCAAAGATTTGAGGTTTTCCTTCTGTTGAATTGCTATTGGGTTCTATGATGGTTGGATATTATACTTTCTATGTCCATGCCTTTTAAATCTATTGAGACTTGTTTTATAATTTGACATATGGTCTCTCCTGGAATAGTTGGTTGATATTCATTATAATTATTAAATATTCCTACTACTTTTATCATTTTAATCATTATATAATGTCCCTCTTATTCTAATTCAAATGACATAAAACAGTTTTAGGTGTACAGCAGCAATTTGATATCTGTCTTGTGAAATGATCACAATAAGTTTGTTATCTTAACTTTCAAATTTACAATAACATGAGTGATTATAGCCCCCATCTTGTACATAATCTCTCCTTAACTTACTGTATTTGGAAGTTTATACCTCCTGATCCCCATTACCCATGTCACCCATACCAGTCCTCCTCACCTCTGTTTTCTGTCCTTATGTTTTTCATTTAGTTTGTTTTGGCTTTTAGGTCCCACACATAAGTAAAATCACATGGTTTTTGTCTCTGTCCTACTTATTTCACTATCCTTAAATACCCTTAATAATAATACCCTTAAAGTTTACACATGTTGTCACAAATAACAAGATTCCATTCTTGTGTATGACCAAGTCATAATAGATTGCATAGATAACATCTTTATCTGAAAATCCATCAGTGGATACTTAGACTGTTTCAAAATCTCACCTATTGTAAATAATGCTGCAGTGTACATAGAGGTGCATATCTTTTTGAACTGGTGTTTTAAATTCCTTTATTTGTCTGATAAGTACAATGATACCAGTTTTCTTTCTTCTCCATTTGCATGGAATATATCCTCCATCCCCCTTACTCTTCCATCTGTGTCTCTTTAGTTCTGAAGTGGATCTCTTGGAGGCAGCAAAGAGATGATTTTTTAAAAAAATTATTCACTCATTTTTTTCATAGGACTATTTTTTCCATTTGCATTTAAAATGATTATTGATAGGTGTGTATTTATTGCCATTTTGTTTGCTGTTTTCTGTATTCTGTTTTTTCTTGCTCTTCTGTGTATTGATGACTTGCTTTAGTTTCTGTGTATTGATGATTTGCTTTAGTGTTTAGATACTAATTTTAAAGCTATACATTCTTCTCTACTACATTTTAGTCTCATATTTTTTAAGTTTACATTTCTAAATTTGTTAGAATTTTTGTGCTAGTTTTGTAGGCAGTTAATTCACTACCTTTTCTTGTATTTGTTTTGACTACAAGATTTTTCTTTTGTATGCTTAATTGTTTCAAGTTAGTGACATTTCTTTTTCAGCTGAAAGAAGACCCTTTCTTATTTCTTATAGTGCCACGTTTGTGTCAATCACCTCCTTTAGCTTTTACTAAATACCATCAGAGAGAGTTTTTACATTTTGCCCCAAATTAAGTCTAGTCCTCTGGTAGAAAGACTGCTGATTTTCTGAGCAGTCTGTGCCTAGGTTTTACTATTAAGGGGATTAGAACTCAGAGAAGAAGCCTCAGATTCTTGTTCATATAGACAATTTGAATAGGTTCTATAATGAATAAACATTTTTTTAGCTTATTATAGTTTTGTGTTGATTTCCACACACACACATATTTATATTTGTATTTTGGGGAGAGGATCTTCTAATTTTTTCCAACCACCATAGCCAGAAATAACATCTTTAGTATACTTATAGTATTTTATATGCTTAAGTTTTAATCCTCCTGGAATTTTAATATTGTTTTTAGCTTGAAATGGGGACCTAACTTTTTCCCCTCACCAGATAAGTGGGCAATTTTTCTAAACAACTTGGTTGTTTATCCAGTATTGGTTTGTATATAATTTCTGAATGAGATTAATGTTGCTTTAATATGGAGATGTATGCATACATATATATGTGTGTGTGTGTGTGTATATTTATATATTGGTCCTACTGGAAGAAAATGGTATGTAGATTTTAATAAATTAAGTTGAATCAGCCTCCATATGTCAAGATATGGTACAAGAATTTGCATGCAATAGATGAGACTTGTCTGCACAAAACTTTCCAGAAATTACTAATGTTTAGACTAGATTTGAAACTATCACATCTGAATTTTATACATTTATGACTCTATTACTTAACTTTTACATCTTGTCTACATCTTTTCCGGTGTCTAACTTCAGTCCAATATTTTGGTTTTAGCTTTTCTACTATCTTGTTATACTTTTGACAATAAGCAGAGCCCTTAGTAACCAATGAATCCAACAGGCCCTTCTCAGCTAATTGAGTCATGGGTTATTTTCTCAAGCAGAGGCATGAGGTGGAACCTAGCCTTTTTCAAGTTGAACTGGTCTCTTTGGGGAGGATATGTGGGGGGAACAAAGCTGTTATTTTATTTGTATGAAAATACTCATCCTACTATGAACTGCTGTTCTCAACATTAAATAGCAATAGATTGTTCCTCAAAGGCTCTTATCCTTGGTACACTGTCAATTGATAATTTTAAACATTTTCAAAAAAGTCTCACTTCTACTTTTTTCAACCCTTACGTGTTATGGGAAATTGAGTGACTTTTCCTTGGGTTTGTTACTATCCCCTTACCAGTTAGAGGCCCTGCAAAGGAATCCAGGAATGCAGATTGGTTTAGAGCAGCCCACCTGGGTGAGCGTGGGCTCAGCCAACTGCAAAAACTTTGTGTCTTCACTATGCTGCACTGCAGTCCTTGGAGCAGAGGGGTAAATTCTGACCAAGTGGTGGGGGCCAGGCAGAGAAGGGAGAGGGGGAAGCAGAGTTAAGTTTGGAATCTTTAAATATAGCTTTGAAACAATGGAAACTCTCATAGTAGTGCTCTAGAGGTTAGTGATAGCAGGTTACTTCTTGATGCTTTCAGCTATGCAGACTGCTTCTCTTTGTTCTTTTAAATAAGAGTAATAATAATTATTAAAGTTGCAGATTTCAGAGCTGGAATGCCCTGAACATGGCTGTGTCTCAAGTGATAGGAAGTATGCCAGTTTCTCTCAGGTCTCCATGGGACCTGGCATCATGCTGTTTGCAATATTTGGAAGCTGTAATGCCAGAGAAGTCACTTCACTGATGGAATACTACAGATGCCAATTTTAAATATTTTTCTGATTTTTGTAACCAGATTCCAATAAGAAGACTAGTTGCTAGAAGGCAGGTTGGTCCAGGTGACTACAGAGGGCAATCACCAGCAGTGATTTTCACCACTACTGGTACATCTGTACCTTGACTACAGCCTCATAGGACATTCTGGTGGCCCTTGGGGCATCTAGGTTAGACCCTTCAGGCTTGAGCCGTATCAAGAAGACACAACCTGCCCCAACTTTTTGTCACTGTATAACCATAATGCTTGTGTGACGCCTAGCTCAGAACTACAGCTTCTTGTGCTGCTGCTGCAGCTGTTTCTTAAAAATGTCTTTCTTGTTCTGGCACCACTTGTTTTAGAATCAAGTGTAGTTAAACTGCAGGTTTAGGCTGGATATCTCCACCAGCAGCTCCTTCACGATTGCCTTGGGATGGTTTGGCATAGTAGTGTGTGAGCAGAGAGTGCAGCTGCTCCTTGAGTACAGTCTGCAAGCATGTTGTTTACTTCTGCTTGTGCCCATGTGTGCAGCCATCCTGAACTGGGGTCTTCCAGAATGACATGGTGAGAGATGGAGAGAAGCTGTCACCTTCCAGTCCATTGGAGACAGAGCACTACTCTTTAATTAGCATGTGAAATGCCTCTGTTTATGTATCATGTTTCCATGGAATCAGAGCCATTACTTGAAATTATTTTTTTTCTCTAGGGGAATAGGAAAATGGACTGATCCTGGCACTTGGACTCTTCTTTACTTAGCGATCATGTCAGAACAACACCTTTTATTTTAATTGCCCTAGTTTATTACTTTTGTCATGACCTTGTATTAAAGAGCTGTCTAGAAAAGTCTTAAGGGTGCAAGAAGTGTGTGGTTTTTGAGGCACTTCCCATATAAGTTCCTACTTCTACTTTTTGAATGAGGTTAGTCTTGGTTGCTGATGTAGATGAACAGGAGATGATGTCGCTGTACATTAGTTGCAGTATGGCTCCCTTGACTAACACCAAAATGTCAGACTAAAAAAATTGTCATAATCAACCATAACAGAAGAAATCAGCTAGCTGTTAAACCTTCCTGGGAGAAACACATTATAAGATAAATACATTGTTTCATGATGATGCAGAGAATATATCCCAGTATCTTACTGGGTTGCCACTATAGATACCATAACGTAAGTTTGTCATAAAAAAATTTAGTATATACTTGAATGAAGATGTTGGGGATAATTAGAGATAATCTATAAGAAGTACTCACGATACCTTAAGTGCTGTATATTGGCATTACTTAAATACTTTAGTGATAATCCATTAATTACTCGTGTCTTAGAGGTTTTGTGTATGGATGAAAGAAAAAATAAAGTGCTTAGCACATAACTGGCCCTTAATAACTGGTAGACTATTATATAAATTTCAAGAAACATAGTAAGTTACCTCCTTTAAAAGCAAGTTCAATATGGAGATTAGAGATTTATTTTTGTCTTGACTCCACTGCTGTGGATTAGTACTGTGCTTTTGAGAAAATCATTCTGGGCCAGTTTCCTCATTCAGAAATTAGATATTTGAATAAGTGAGAAGTCAAATGTTCCTTTCTATAAAGTAGAATACTTTATTATGCCTTATAGGGAAGGAAATTTGGGATACTTAGGAACATTCCAGAAGTAAAGTTAACATTAAGAAGTTAGGGTCATTAAGTTTTCAAAATGAGTGAATTCAATGAAAATGAAAGTGGAAGCAAAATGGTTTATGCATAGCAAATACTCATTGAGATATAGTTTCTGGGTGCCTGAGTCCTGGGCTTTTCTGAGCTACTCCAAAAGAGATTTTTGATGGAATTTTATGTTTTGCTTCCTTTGCATATCAAAACACTCAACATACTTTAAATTTAGAAGCAATATTCCCTTCTGATAGTAAGCAGTGAGCATGTCCCCTTAGCCTTCTTTCTACTAATATAGGAAAGTTATCTGAACCCACCTGCTGTTTAATTATTATTTTTTTAATTTTCAAGAAAAACAACTTTTTACTGGTCAAAAGATCGAGTTTACCTGGAAAGAAACTTTCCTCTTAATTAAAAAAAGCTATGAATCATAGACTCTTGAAAAGATTTTACTTGAATTAAATTTCTATGAGGATTGGGTGGTGGTGAAAGAGAGTTTCTGTGCTTTGAGGTTTTGAAATGTTATTAGTAGATTACTTGGGTGTCTTTGCCAACAGATACATTCTTTGTGATTCATTTATTTGTTTTGATATGCGCAGTGCCTGGCACATAGCACCTACTAAAATATTCGTTAAACAAATGAAAAAAATCTTTTCAATATCAGGAAAAAAGGCATAAACTGAATGTGGTAATCTCAGATCCTGCTTTTAATAGAAATTCACTGGGCAGGGCACATGGGCTTGGGGAAATTGGGTTTGGGAATTAGGGAAGGAGAGAGTGTGATTTGGTTCCTATCTGGGCCTCTTCTTGTGGCTGGAGGATAGTTTGGATAGAAGGAAGAGTTAACCCATTGCTGTTGGCTCTACCATTCAATCTTCCATTCAGATAAGGTCTGTTGGCTGCCACTTTAGTAATTTGGAAGTGGGTGTGCAGGTGTTGTGAGTACTGGGTAGAAATAAACACTGCCTGAGTTTTTGGGAAGAAGAGGTTGGCAAAGAAAAATCTGAGGCTGAATTTGTTTTTATATATGGGATGAAATAAGTGTATGAATCTGGAACTCTAAATTGGTATGTAATTCTACATTGTACCAATAACTTCCCATAGTCTTTATCCAATGCAATGGGCACTGCTCATGGCAACAAGAGAACCAGACCAACTTCTGGTGGGATGAAGTAGAAGGAAGAGTACTGGACTCTACGTCATGGCTTGCCTGATAAGCTGTGTGGCTTTAGGCAAATTATTTCACCTCCAGGTCTCTGTGATAACATCTATACTGTGAGGAGTTTGGACAAGGTGAACTTTTTTATTTAGCTATATGCACTGTGCTAGCTGCCAGGCATTATGCCAGCAGTGGGATCCAAAGGTGACCATACAGTAATGGTTCTCATTCTGTCTGAGTGGAATTTTTGACAGGTTAGTAAAATGCCAATAGGTAAAGAGAAGGAAATGACTAATATTTGCTAAGACTTTGGAATTGACATTTGAAGAATAGAAATTCACTAGAAATTTACTAATGCTGTCATCACTGACTTATCACATGTTGGCTGGATGCCTCTTGTATACAAGGATTTGGGAAATAACTATGAAGAAAACAGAATCATTACACTTACTCAGTTGAAGCTAAGTGAGGAGTCATGGATAAAGTTGGGAAGAGGGTTACTAATATCTTACAATTAGTGAACTTTTAGTTTTATCTCAGTTCCTTCTACCCACACTTCAGATTATATTCCCCTTGGATGATGAGAAAGCTGAGGACCTTACGAATGAAACCATTTGCCAAATCTGCATTAAGAAATCACAGGAGTCACTCCACCTTTGTTTATCTTCAGATTTCCAGCATTTAAATAGATTGGAAGGGAAGGTTTTGAAGGCTGCTCAGTGGACGCTGGTTTTGCCTGCCAGCTTTCATTTTTGAGTCATGATTTAGATGTTTTCCTTCAGAGATCTAACCACATCTACTCTCATTGCATGAATTTAGAGTTCTCGTCTCTCCCACTATAGGCTTCAGAGGCAACCTCTTGAGTCAGGTTTGGCCTGTCTGAGAACACATCCTCTTGGGCCCAGGGATAAGTCATTGGGCTGGAACATGACAAGTAGCATGGTTTGGAGCCAATATACAAAGCTTTTGCTGGAAATTTTGAGGTCTTGCTCTTTCCCTGGGGATTATTAAGTGACAGGCTGGAGCTACTGATGGCCATTGCTACCCAATGAGGCAGAAGGCACCAAGCAGGCCTTCATGACATTTTTAAGACATCTTGTGGGCCCTTGATCTAAGTTTGCCTCAGATGGGTACTACTCCTGTACTTCTCATTTCTGTAAACTAACATTACTTTTTCTTCTCAAGTGGTCTGGGTTACTATCACTTGGACCCAGCATCCTGAAGAATACCTCTAAGAGAGTGTAGACTTTGAAGACTTTAAATTTCTTTCTCCCTTCTTAATATAGTCTTCATAGGTCCCGAAAAAGCCTCCATCAACCTCACCTAAACTTTGTTCTTGTTGATTACTAGGATATTGTCTTTGTCTGAGTCTTTTGCTATGTCTCAGAACTCTGCCCCCAGAATTATAAATTTTTATATTTTGTAATGTTCCACACTGCACAGATTAGGATATTGGTTGAATTAACCATAATCTCTCCTGCTAACAACTGATTCTGGTGACTTTTCTCACAGCATTGGGATCCCAGATACAACTCCTGACTCTAGGGATGTCATTGACAGTCTATGGATTGGTAGTAGCATAGATGGCGGTTGAGAATTACCAGGTACAATTTCTTCCCTGGTCTAGTTTCCAATAATGATCTTTCCAGGTTCCAACTCCCAAAATTCCTTGCCTGGATAGCCTTCTTGATGTAGCCCTGGTCCTTACAGCCCTGGTTCCTTAAAAATGAACAATCATGGTCTTCCTTTTTGGAAGGGGTGATAGTATAGGGTACTGCGTATTATTTTGTGTGATGCTACTATCTTATTTTGCTTCTAATATCTGGGGCTTGACTAATTATTCTGCTGTTCCTGTTCTACCCTGAGAACTCAGTCATTAAAAGAGGTAGGATGGCCAAGGCTTGCAAGAAAGCACATTCATTCCTTTTCAGAAATGTTCTGTAGAGTCTGGCTTGCTGAGCAGGGCCAGTGTGGGTGCAGCACTCCTGTGAGAGAGATGGTGTTGTAGAATGATGCTTCATCAGGGACACAGACTCACAGAGAGGCAGCCAGGCTTCTTCCTGGCATGTATAAGAAAAGCCTTGGGGGTTTGCAGAAATGTGTGGAACAGGAAGAAAAACTGCAAGAATGGAAATTCGTGGTTCTTCAAGTGGTTTCTTAGAGCTAGGAAGACTGAGGTTTTAACACGGTCACTTCCAAATCACCCTAAAGAAGCTGCAATGCATTTGGTCACAGTGCAGGTGAGAAAGGTGTCCTGTATGAATTTGTTCCAGTGTCTAAGGAGCACTTTCTCTCCCTGCACTTCTCCTTTGTGTTCTTTTCAGGACCCCTGATCACTGAAGGGATAGTAGGGCTTGCTGGAGTACTGTATTCAGAAGTTTTTCAGGAGGATTCTGATGCAGTAGGGCAGGGAAACTTCACCAGGACTCTTATGGGGCAGGTGTTCTGTGTGCTAGGTGTGCAAATGGGTGACACAGAATTCTGGGAGAAGATTTTGGAGTCACAGACCACACTGACTTCTGTAAGTACTTGGGGGAAGAACATCATGGGAGTAGCAAGCAAGAGGACCCTGTAATAAATGTCAGGAATACTCTAATTTATCCTCCTCACTAGTCTCTCAGGAAACTCCCATTATTAACTACTCTACTAAGGCCTAAAAGACCTCTATTAAAATGCAGATGAGATTTGCTAAAGACACCCCAATGAGCCTTACCTACAATTAATGCCTTCACTACCCCTCCCTCCTGAGGTAGAAATTTGCTCTAGAAGGGGATACAAAGCAGCTGTGTTTTAGTGGAAAGGGGTGAGAAAAAAATCATCTCCAATTGGGAGAAGATAGGGATATAGTCAAGTCAGGAAAGCCAGCAGTGGCCTAAAGATAGGGGTTTCCAGCAGGGAAAGGGAATGCCTCTCTAGGGGATGCAGAGGAGACATAGAGCTCAAGCCAATTTGACCAGTTTTCAGTTTCAATTGATGTTGAAATTGTTCATATCACTTATATCACAACTCCACTTTCTGAAGACTGGCCCACTTGGAAGTTACAGTTTTCCTTTTGAAACACATGTTTTCAAGAGCACGAAGTCTGCATTAAACATAATCAAGTGCAGCAGCTATATACCCTTGTCCTCTTACTCTCTACGATCTGCCCTTTAGACCTTCTACCCTGCTTTCCCTGTTAATGTGAAAGTCCTCAAAAAATTAAAATTGGACCTGCCATATGACCCAGCAATTCCATTTCTAGTTACCTACCCAAAGGACACAAAAACATGGATTTGAAAGGAAACTTGAACTCCTATTTTTTAAAAATATTATAATAGTTTTTTTAATAATAATTTTTACATCATTTTGTACATTTTTCCATCTCAGTGTAATCCCCAGGGGCTTCCCATCACCAAATCACCCATGTGTCATCACCATAGTCCAGAGTATTTCCTTTCCCACATTGTTTTTGATCCCATTCCCCACTCCACCCCCATAAAATGTTCCTGGTATATAGCTGTTCATTATTATTATTTTCCTGCCTGGTCTGTTATACTCCTGCTATGAGTGAAACCATCTGATATTTATCTGGTATTTTTCCTTTTCTTTATTAAGCATAAGCATGATCTTTTCCAGCTCCATCCATGTTGCTCCAAAAAGCATCTGGTTTTTTTTTTTTTTTTTTGGTTGCTGAGTAATTCCATTGTATATATGTACCACATCTTTTTAATCCAGTCACCTACTTTTGGACATTTGGATTGTTTCCATGTCTTTCCAAATGTAAATAAAGGCAGCAATACACATGGGGGTGCAGGTATCTTTTTGATATGTTTTTGTCTTTGGGTAGATAACCTAGGAGTTGGGATTATTGGGTCATATGGAAGCTCAATGTTTAGTAGTTTGAGGAGCCTCCAAACAGTTTTCTGTAGTGGTTGTACTCATTTGCATTCCTACCAGCAGTGCACCATTATTAACAATAGCCAAGCTATGGAAACAAGCTAAATGCTCACAGAGAGGATCAAGGGGATGTGGTATCTTTACACAAAGGAATACTACTTCAGAGCAAACCTTGAAAGCTAACCATACAAATGAGGCATCCAGAGGGGAAAGGGAGGGAGAGGAGCAAGAACTGGGTGGGAAGAGAGCACATGGGACTTGGTAGAGGACTGTGGGTGCTTTGGTGGTGGGTATGCAATGGTGACTATAGTGCCAAAATACTAGCAAAGATAAAAACTGATGGTACTTCTATAAAAGAAGCAAAAAACAACAACAAATAAAACCCCAACAAAATCCCAAACAAAAACAAATTTCTTCCTGATGGCCACAGTCAGTTGCACTAACTGCATGATTTTCAGCTTTTAAAGAAAAAAAATTTTCTGGAGACTTCTAACATAGAATCTCTGGCTTGCCTGCCAACAGTGCAGGCAGCATATTAGAAACATAATTTACTTTATAAACACTTAGGAAAATGTTGGTCAACTTTAGGCTTCTCTTTGAGTTTTCTGAGCACCCCCAGTATTTTCCATGAAAGGGCATGTCACCTCGTGGTGAGTAGTAGAACTACAGGCTGTAGTTTTTTTCAAAAGGACTGCTTCGTTACTAGTAAGATTTTGAATTGTTTGCTCTTGACATTTAATGGAAGAAAAATAAGGTGTGTTTCAGATTTACAAGTTTACATATATATTTTATGACATCTAATTGATCATATAAGTGTCTTGATTTTACAAAGGCACATTAAATGTTTACAGCTGGCATATTTTCTATCAAATTTATAACAGTGTTAGAATGTGCTATATAATTTACACATGACTGGGGCTCATTGAATAAGCAATGTTATTAGGTTCATTTATGACTCTTTTATAAAGATAGAAGCATGAATTTGCTTTTTTGATACTGTAGACCTTGGTAGTTATTATATATTGCCAGTAATGTCTGCAGTTTACTCCACATCAATTTTTTTGTTGGCTAGCGTGCTACCCGCTCTCCCTTTCTCTTTCATTTAAGATTCTCATGCATGATGTTGAATTCTACTTTCTAGTTTTGGGTTAAATTTAGGACTTCTTAGATAACCAGTCCAAATTGGAATCCATTAAAACAGTAATATTGTTAAAAAACAAAATTCAACTGAAGATCCACTGACTTTCTCTAGTGATTAATGTATCTGCCAGCATTTAATCTAGCAGATAGAAAGAAATTTTGAGGAGTTGAATAAAAGAAATAGGCAGAAGGGAACAGAAACAAGGAAGTTATACTAACAGAAAGTGTGTTGGTTATTGCATGATTATACTCCTTCGGGGAGAGGGGAGGTCTATCAGACATATTAACTAGTGCTCCTCTGGCAATTCCTGATAAGCTGGTTTAAGTTTTTCATTCTGGGAGAGACAAAACTGTAATTATACCTCGGTTTGGTGAGGAGATCATAAGTAACTCCATTTTGGGCCTTTTGTTTAACAATTTGAACATTTTTTTTTTTTTTAAAGATTTATTTATTTATTCATACAGAACTGGGGTACAGGCCAGAGGCTCAGGGGCGGTGAGAGGCTTCACCAGAGACAGAGTGGGTTGCAGAACAGGCAGATCAACGAAGTACACTGCTGAGGGAAGCAGCGGGCGGGTCAGGAGAGATCTGGCTCGCCATGTGGTCTCCTCCGGGGCAGGCGGGAATCGAACTCATGCGGAAGTGGCTTCAGATTCTCAGTGCTGTGCTTTAACCCGCTGCGCCACCAGGGAGGGCCCAATTTGAACATATTTTAAGCAATGGAAACCAAGCAGTTAATGTTTTAGAGAAGCTTAATACTCCAGACCATGAACAAATTCTTAAAATTCATCTCATTCCTCAGCTTTTGGAGTCTTATCTTTTAGGACATAGGCAGGGAAGAATGGTGTAGTTATTCTGTAGTGCTGCTCCTTTTTAATAGGGAGCCCATGCATCTGCCGGCCTGTTTTGCACTCTCCAGGCTTCTTTGATTTGTCTTGATTTTCACTATTTTTTGGAAACAGTTGGTGGGTGTGTGCTTGAAAGAAGGAACAAATAAGCAGATGTGGCTAAAACCATCAAATTAAAATAAACCTACTCCCTAATGTTTTCACATGAATTTGGTTCTGTTTCATATTTTCTTAATATATCACCTTAATAGAGATCCATTTTCATCAGCTGAGGACAACAAGAATCCTTTGTTAATCCCTGAATCAAGATGGGCCTCAGAGTCCCTGGAAATATGGGTGCCACTACTTCACGTTAGCCCTGGGATTTTGTGGCAGCCTGTGACAGACCTGAAATGGTGAAAGCCCTCTGGAGGCTAATGAAGAATTTGATATTTATCAGTCAGAAAGTTGCCAAAATAAGTTGACAATTTGCCTTGAAGATTGGTTTGATGAGGGAATGTAGGGGGAGGGTTGTGTATGTGTGTTACAGTACTAGGTTGTAATTGAACATAATGTGTTGGATATTCATTTTTTGACTAGGCTCTAAAATACAAGAGTTGTGCTTAATCTGTCTGCTCTATAAATGAAGATGTTGCTGGCTATCCAGTTCATTGATGTTTTCCCCAAAATCTGGGAACTTGATCTGTTATCCAAGCCTCCATTGATAGCACACTTCCTTAGAATTCTGTGTAGGTATCTTCTTAACCTTGAAATGGTTATACACAAGAAAACAAAATTGGGAAATGGAAGAATTCCTACAAAAGATTAAAACACACATCCAAAATGCTCCCCAAAATACAAAATAAGTCCTTTGTAATGGTCGGGTTACTTCAGGTTAGAGGTTTGGGAAAAGCCTAAATAATTTACATATTTTTTTCTTTTTATTCAACATGTGTAATGACCCAAACCTAGGAAATTTCACCTAGGAGACCCCCATGCATCCAGCATTTTGCTTATACCCCTGGCATTATGAGGGAGATTTGTGGGGATGTGGTCATTCAGCCCTTTTCTTGATCATTAAAATTTCAGGTTAAGGCTGTCATTGTGGCTAAAAATGAAAACTTGAATGAATAACATACCCAGGATTTTTCTTGGAAGAGGCATGTTTTAAACAATTAAACTTAGATGTATAGAAAGCAACATCTAATACCTATCTGTTTCCCCTCTTAATAGAAATAATGCCTAATTTCCAGTTAATTGAGAGTTCTATTTGTTACAATGAATTTAAATGCTGCTAAATTTTAGGTGGTCAGATAAGTCATGGGTTTATATGCTCCAATAGCATCTATTTCTGCTGAAACGACTAGAATAAATTTCCTGAATATATTCTCAACATTTCTGGTAGAGGTTGGGGAAGAATGCCTTCTTGACACCTTACGTGTTGCGTTTGTCATGCTGTGGATTCAATAGGCTATTAAATCATTTCTTTGGGCAGTGAGAGGATTCACCAGAGACAGAGTGGGGAGCAGAACAAGCAGATCGAATGAAATACACTGCTGAGGGGCAGAGGGTGGGTCAGAAGAGGTCCACTACACCATGTTGGTTAGCTCCCTAGCCAGGGATCAAACTGCTGCAGAGGCAGCTGCCAATAGCTTCACAGTGCTGCACTTTAACCAATTATACCACCAGAAAGGACCCCTGTTAAGTCATGTTTATGGGAAAATGTTTTCAGAGTCCAACTCTGAAGTTGGGTTCACATCTTTCACCCATATTCTTAGACAAGATAGCAAGGAAAAACTCCAGTATATCCTGCATTAAGCTCCTGACTGTTTAGTACAGGATGGTATACACATTTGTTTGTGCCATGAAGGAGACTGAGGTTCTCTATTCTGCAATCACATCTACATTCCTTGCGATTAAATGTGTGCCAAAATATTTCTTCTAGCATCTTATGGGTGTTTTACATTAGTCTTTATCATACAGTATCATGGTGACTTTTATCGTATAGCAATTTAAAAATACGAAGTTGATTAATAAGTGTCCATTACAGGTCTGACTCCCATTTCTTCTTAGGGAAAGATCACCTACACTAAGATAATACCAAAAAAAAAAAAAGTAATTTTCTATGTTCTTGCTATTGCTGTGTAACAAATGGCTACTAATATGGAAGATTTCAAAAGCACAGATTTATTTATGGTCTTGCTGTACTGGGAATCCAAACATGCCTTAACTGTGCTCTGTCTATACCCTACATCCTAGGGCTGCAATCTAAGTGTTGTCTGGGGCTGGGGTCTTATCTGAGGTTTAGCATCCCATCCCCTTCCAGTCTCAAAACAGAATTAATTTTCTTGTAGCTAGGGAAATCCTGGTGTCTTTCTTCTTCAAGGTCAGCAGGAGGCTTCAGGACTGGTGATAGATTATCTTCTAGAGGGTCACCTGATTAAGTCAGGTTAATCTAGGATAATTTCCCTTTCAACTGACTCATAGTCACTGATTAGTGTCCTTAATGATATCTGCAAAAATCCTTTTGCCTTTAGCACTTAACATAACCTCCATAAGTGAGTGAGCTTTATTATACTCAAAAGTCCCACCCACACTCAAGTAGAAGGTATTATATAAGAATTGCACCCCAGGAGGCAGAGTGTTTGGAGTCATCTTAGAATTCTGTCAACAACTTGTGTTTTTATAATTTTTGAAAGAATGTTTATATTTTAAATGATTTTTTTGTATGGTAGTAAAAGTAGTTATAAAATTTTCCATTATAACTCATAATTTTTCTGAAAACCCTCAAATTCTGAAAAATAACACTAAAAACTATGGGGATTGGGGGAAAAATAGTCAAGGGAGAAAGCCATGCAAAATCTAAGCTACTCTATAACCAGATAACTAAAAAAGATAGTAAAAAATCCCATATAAGCTACTGGTATAGTTTAAAAGATAATTTAAGTGCCCAGAATCCTACTGAAGTGACAGTATAATTTAAAAGAGGTTAAAATAGTAAATAATGGGATATTATGGCAAATACAGAACTGTATCTCCCCCCCCCAAAAAAAAGAAAAATCCTGATAGAGAAGAATTGAGATTGCTAAGTACAGTGATTAAAGGAACTTGTGCGAAGATGAGCCTCATGATGAAAATTTTGCCAGACTAAGTCAAGAGGAAAATGTGGATTTAACAGGCCCTGTGTACAAAATTGTCTTCCTTTGCGGACTGTGAATTGAAATGTCTTCAACGCATATTGTGGTCATTTGCTATTACTTGACTGGAAAGACTTTTAATTTGCTGGGTAACTATGATTATGAAAATGACTTTCACCCTAAACCACTTGATTTACTTTATCTGTTAATAGTATTTGAACTGATAATGTACAATAGAAACTAATGTAGCAGAAGTGACTGTAAATAATTTAAATTTCACCTCTGTTGTTACAAGACTACTGAGTCTATTTCACCTACATTTTTAAAATTTTGGTTTTTATTTCATCAAAGTATACATGCCTCTGGTCAATAGTTGAAGTCTTCTTACAGAAATGGGTCACCCCTTGTGCCTTCATCACTTCTGCTCTTCTAATCAACCATTTCTACTATTTCAGTCTACTTTTATATCTCTAACATGCTTATAGTGTGTTTTATTGTTTTTGTTTTTGTTTTTTCTTTTTCCTTTTAGTTTTAGATTTTATCTATCGACTTCCTATTAGGGAAGATAAAGATTTAGCTCATATTCACTCTTTTCCTTATCCATATAACACCAAACCCCAGTCCCCATTCTTTCAGTCTCCCAATGTAATTCTATTACATTTGTGCTACATACAGTGTTTGCCTTGGTTTGACTTTGTAGGTGCTAATCATACAGTCAAGGTAGCCAGTGATAATTTTTCCCTCTCTGATTGACATCTTGTATTGCCAAGAGTTAAGAATATTAAAAAATATTTAGTTTTCATGTACATATTAATCTTTGCCTCAGGTATATAAATCAAAATCAATCTATTTAAGCACATCAGACATTTGGTATTTCAAAAATTACCTTTAAACATTTGCTGTGTGGTTGTTTCATAGCAAAGAAAATTTAGCCTATCCTGAGTCAATTTCAGCTCAAAAGGAAGAGCCTATAATTCCCCTCCCCTTGTAACAGGGCAGGGAGAGAGGGGCACCGCTGGACCCCCCAAACCTGCCTGCTCTAAATAGATTCTGCCATCTGCCACATAAAGAGAAAACATGTAAGACTTTAATGAAAAGGGACTTTAATGCAGTGTGTCTACAACACAGAAGACAAAGAATATAATTTCTAAATCAAAAACCTGAAGTTACCCATCCCCTCGTGTGCAAAAATCAACCCAAAAGGGATTGGTCCAAAGCAAGACCTGAAAGCCTGCCACACAACTAAAGCACCTTCTGGCCAGGACTCATAGAAAAGGGTCAGAAATGACCAGACAAGTCTGGGAGGAAAAGAGCAAAATCAAAATCAATACAAACACTGCAATAGTCAACCTCTGCATGGATCTCTAACCCACATCTCTTTTAACCTGTCCAGGGCCAAGAAACAAGCGTGGTTTCTTTATCACATGCTTGTTGCTCCATGTGGCTGCCTCAGGTCTCCTTCTGGTTCCCCATCCCACTTCCCTCTTCCTTCTAGATTCCTTCTCTTCTCTTCTTTTCTCTGCTCAACTCCACCCTCCTTCCTGGGTGGGGCAGGTAACCTGAAACTTCCCCTTTTCCTAGGGATCACCCTGTTACACTCTGTCAGTGATTTGTTCATTAATATAGACACCACAACCAACATTCCTCTGATCATCAGTTTTCCTGTATTATTTCTCCTATCTAAAGGAATAATGTTTGCTATTTGGACGGAAAGTATTTCTAGATGCACTTCTCTTACTCCCTACCTCCCTCTCCCCATTCAATCTACTAAAAACATAGAAGTTGCATTGAAGCAATTCATCCTTAATATAAAAATTCAGCCAATATAGATAACAAAGCTGAGACTAAGAAAGACCTTGGTCCCAGGCCCTCCCTGGTGTCACAGTGGGTTAAAGCACAGCACTATGATACTATTGGCAGCCACTTCAGTGCAAGTTCAATCCCCAGTCAGGGAGGTGACATACATGGTGTGGTGGACATGTCCTGACCTGCCCACTTCCCCCCTCAGCAGTGTATTTCAGTGCATCTGCCTCTGCTCTGCACTCTGTCTCTGAACCCTCTCACCCCCTGCACCTCTGGACTGAAGCCCAGTTCTGTATGCATAAATAAATAAATCTTTAAAAAATAAAGACCATGGTCTCCAATGAGTCTTTTGAACAACTACATTAACTATCTGATGTTTTTATGTATAGTTGTGAAGGATGCCCTGTCTTTATTGCTTGAGTTACTTTGACATTTTTTTTTTGTTATTTATAACCTAACTGATTCTAATGGATATTGAGATCATATATCCTAATATTAAATTAGAATAACCACCCTCAAAATTGCATTTAGGTAAGATGCACATAGTAAGTATTCAATAAACAAATTTATTTATCCTTTGCTTCTTTTATTTAAAATTAACCTTAACCACTAAGTTATTCAAGGAAAGAAAATGAGTGTATTAAAGTTAGCAGTTAGTGTTGCTTTTTTTCAAATATAATTCCAATGAATGTCTAGGTATTACTTTGTACAGTTCATTTAAGTTTATTCAGTTATATTCACCCTGTTTCCAGAAGGATTTAAGGTCGCTCACTATTTGATTACCACAACCTCAGAGCTTAGGAATGATTTGCCTAAAGTAAAACCACCAAGCGATGATTCCAGTGGAAACTACTGTAAATATTAAAATTCCAGAGTGCTGGGAAATTGATTTCAGTTGGCCCTTCTGTTTCCCTGTTTCTCATTTTGTGACTGCTCTGTAAACCTATTTTAAAGATAAACTGTGATAGATTCCTTGATGAGGAATGCGTGCCCAAGGTCACAAGTTAGATGGTAGCATGGTGTGGCAGTTACAGCAAGGGGCCACAAACTAGAGCCCATGGCCCAAATGTAGCTGGTGACTCAGTTTAGTGCTATCAGAGGACTGAGAATTTTTTCCAACATTGTCACAGAATTGCAAACACCACAGAGACCACAACAAGCAAAGACAAAGGTCACCTGTGATTACAGAGTCAAAATACTTACTCTGACCTTTCATATGGAAAAGTTTGCCAACTCCTACTTAAGAGCTCAAGATCAGTAACTGAATCCTACTGGGACCCCCTATCTCTGAGTCTGTTTCCTCAATTCTAAAATAAGAACACTTTGAACTTCTCTGGTTTGAAGTAAGGATCTAATGAAATGGCGTTTACAGCGCTGTCTTCACAGAGCCAGGTATTCAATATAAAGCCAACATATTTTTATGATCTTTAGTGGAGCACAGCCTCTTGGCACCTCCTAGAGCTGGCTGCTGCAGCCATGCTAGAGCTGCAGAAGCTTCATTATCTGCTGTGTAAGAAAGGCTCCTTGGTCTTTCTCTTGCTCTGCTCCCTGCTATAATCAGGCAATCACTTTTGCCTTAGCACCTAATCAAACAATTTTGCCATTTCACATACAGACACTCTGTACTTTTCAGACTGTTCTGTGAGACCCATATATTTTCATTAAGACTTGATAATAAACTCTAGCAACTGAAAGTTTTTCCAAGTTCATGATTGATGACTGTGTGATAGGGAGCTGAGTGGCTCTCCTCACCAGCTCAGGGGAGAGTGTGCTTCCATGGCAGGGCCTCTCAGCAGTGTCTTCCAACACCTATCAACTTACTGCCTGCCTAGAGCCATCTGGAGTCAGCCCCCTCCTTCAGGGACAATTGCAAAGTAAACAGCCTGGATTTTGGTGTTTTCTCCATTACTCTTCCAGTGCCACTCTGGAGGTAGGCAGGGTATCTAGGCAGAAGGCAAACTGTGATTGTAATAAACAAAGTGCGGAAATTTGATGATTTTTATTTTTATGCAGGTCAGTGGTAGCAAGGGATTAAAAAAAAATGTGAGTTTTTCCTTTCTCTTTTTGTTTCTTTTTTCTTTTAATATGTTTTCTGCTTACAATCTGGAATCTGAGTATCTTGCATTCTTGAAAACAAGGCCGAAGGAGCCCTGTGAAGGTCTATTCCAGGAGGTCTGCGAGTAAGCAGGGTGCCAGGATCCCACCCCTGAGCCACAGGCTATTGCAGGATGGGCAACTGTCGCTGGTACCGCAGCCTTGGTGGGAGCAGGGTGTGCCCAGGTCTGTACACTTCATTTCCAACTGAGGTGGGGAAGGCATCACCTTACACCAGCATCTTGTACTGTTATGGGGTGGGGTGGGGTGCTTCTCTCCTCTGTCAAGGTAGGAGAGACCTGGGAAACTGTCTACCTCCCCTAATGGTAAACAGAATTTAACAGGAAGTTGGAGGCAAAAGGGAGAGGGTGGCCTGCATTAGGAGAAGGAACCTAGGATCAAGGACAGTGAAAAAGGCAATTGCCTATTTCTGCCCATATTTACATAGACAAAGCGCAGAGAAGCTTTGAGATGCAAGAAGTTTGGTCACCTCTGGCAGAAGAGACTAGTGTCTGTGATCTTGGGTGCTCTCCAGCTCTGATATAGGAGGGGCTTTTTTTCTTGGGGTTGGAGCATCTGCTCCCTTCCCCGAACCACCCCCTAGTGAAGCTCATTTCACGGGCCCCAGGCCTCTTCCACAAACAGGACTTTAGCTCTATTTGAAGGTGCAGAGGACCCTTGATGAGGCAGCCTGGTGGCAGGAACCAGGTATGTGTGTGTGTGATGTTGCTCTTTACTAGGTGGTAAAAACTCTTCACAGACAGCCTAAGGGTGTTGAGATGTGGCCCACAGGAGAGAAATTGACTGAAATTTGCTTGTGTTCTTTTTTTTTTTTTTTTAAAGATTTATTTATTTATTCATACAGAACTGGGGTACAGCCAGAGTTGCAGGGGCAGTGAGAGGCTTCACCAGAGACAGAGTGGGGAGCAGAACAGGCAGATCGACGAAGTACACTGCTGAGGGGAGCAGCGGGCGGGTCAGGAGAGGTCTGCCACGCCATGTGGTCACCTGCGGGGCAGGCAGGGATCGAACTCATGCGGAAGTGGCTTTCAATTCTAGTGCTGCGCTTTAACCTGCTGCGCCACCAGGGAGGGCCTTGCTTGTGTTCTTAAACTTAGGTTATTTTGCAGAAAAGTTTTCAAATGCATTGTTTTACTATTAGTTTCACCAATTGTGTGTCAAGTCACACTACCAGAAGGTGGCAACCAACCTGCAAAAACAGTTAGCAACTTCTTTTTGTCTTTGCTTTCTTCACATTGGGAAAGATTGGAGATTTACTTTTCCATCTTCATAGCAAAACTGTGGCCCTGCTCCCAAGAAGCCAGTGAACAGAATGAGAAGGAGAGTTTCTTAGTGCTCCACCCAGAAAGAGCATTAGCAACAACAGAAACAGGGTGAGCCTGCAAGAGAAAGCCACAAAGTAGGAAAGCTGAGTTGCCACCCTGGTGCTTCCTTTCCTCAAAAGTCCTAAGATGCCAAGTCACCTTTCTATTTTTCTTGCACATCTTTAGCCTCCCTTAGGTTACCTTTTCCTTCCAAAGGCTTTCTGCTGAGGGACGAGGGTTGATGCTGTGTGGCAGTGAAGGAGATAAAAAAAAAAAAAATTATACCTCCTCAACTTCACAGCTGAACAGCTGCTCCCAGTCTCATTCCTCTCCTGTCCTCTCACATCCAAATTACATTTCTTTTCATAATCTCCAGGAAGAATCATGTACTCGTTCTTTTCTTCATTACAGACTCAACAAGAAGTTTGCTTTATTTTATTTCCCCCACACAGTCCTTATATCCTTTCCTCCTTTTTAACTTCAAAAATGACTTTATTAGTGTCTGTCTTTGTAAGTATTTTTGCTTTGTCAAATCATCTATTATGCGAATGTCAAATGCTGACATTTGCTTTTATTTTTGTTCTGACTTGCTTTACTACATATAATTCCCCTGAGCCCCTTCTGTACTAACGGCAACATTCATCTTTCCTCATGGTTAAATTATATTCCATTGGGTGGATAGAATACATCTTCTTGATCCAATCCTCTATCCCTGGGTCCTTAGGCTATTTCCATGTCCTTGCTATTCTAAACAACATTGCAATAAACACTGCAGAGCATAAACTTTTATCAGTTGATGGTTTCATGTTCTTTGGATAAATGCCCAAAGGTGGGAATTCTGGCTCATACAGTAGTTGTTTTTAGTTTTTTAAAGTAAATCCATGCCTCTTTCCAAAATTCTGTACCAGTTTACATAGCCACCAACCATGTAATAGGGTTCTTCTTTGTCCACATTTTCGCCAGCATTTGTTGTTGGGATCTCTTTAAAATGTTCCTCCCTCATGCCACATAAATCATTATGGTTTGAAACTGCATTTTCCTTAGTGGATATGATGAACATTTTGCCTTTAAATTATTGGCTGTTTGGATTTCCTCCGGGTGAAGTCATTGCGGATTTCCTACTGGCCCCACCTTTCTTAGAATTAGGCCAGACAAAGAACTTTGCTTTGGCATCGCCAATAAGAGGGAAATGAGGATTTCCCTCATTTCCCAAGGCTCTGGGGTGAATTTTTCTATCACAACTGGTTGCTTTGAGTCTTTGCTCTGTCATGTTCTTTCATTGGCAAAAAAAATACAGGGTTGGCCCTCCCTGGTGGCGCAGCGGGTTAAAGCACTGCACTAAGAAGCTAAAGCCACTTCAGCATGAGTTCAATCCCCGCCTGCCCCACATGGCGGCGTGGCAGACCTCTCCTGACCTGCCCGCAGCTCCCCTCAGCAGTGTACTTCATCAATCTGCCTGTTCTGCTTCCCACTGTCTCTGGTGAAGTCTCTCACCATCCCTGCACCTCTGGCCTTACCCCAGTTCTGTATGAACAAATAAATAAATCTTTAAAAGAAAAAGTACAGGGTTCAAAACACCTTAACCTAAAGGGAAAAATGCATCAGCTTATGTAACTAGAAAGGCCAGGGGCAGGCTCCCAAGCTGTTTTTGAATGAGATCTTTATGCATCTCAGATTTACACTGTTCTTTTTGGTACTGCCACTTATAACCTCCACTTTGTGTCTACTATGAGCAAAGAGTTGTGGTCACTGGGAAGAGGGATCCTATATATATTCAAAAAAATATTGGGGAAAAAAATAATGCTTTGCATATTTAATATTTATCTCTTCATCAGAAGGGTTTCTCCCTCCTAATTCTGAACAACCTAAATTCTAGAAATCTTTCACTGCTCATAGACCATGTAGCCTTCCCAGACTCCCAAAGTAAAAGTAAAGTGCCTTTCTTGACTGCCACCAACAACTTGTGGGAGGTCAGTGCTGTGATAGTTAAACATCTGGTCTCTGCTAGGAACTCTGGACTAGCTAACTATAATCTTCTTAAGGCATGTTGCTTCAGCTCTGTGCCTTAGTTTTCTCACCATGAAACGAGAATAATAATAATAACAAAATCCACAAATTTAGAGATTTAAATGGCTTTATTAAATGATTAATGAGGCAGGCAGCATCACAGATACTATATGGAATTACACAAAAATAGTATTTATAGACAGAGGGTGGGACAAGGTTTTAGGAAAAGATTATTTCAGGTTAAGCAGCTTTCCCCTTGGGGAAGTCAAGGGGCTTTTAATCATTGGTGCTAGTTAGAGAGCTCCAGATTGCTTCAGGTTTATACTGGTGGGATAGTTTGAAACTGCAATGAGATTAAGAATTAAATCTGGGTGGGGATTCAGGTTGATAACTCCATTTTAGGCCTATTTTTTTGTTTTTAATAGTGGCCACTTCCTGGAGTCGTGAGACCGAAGATATCAATATTAAAAATGCCAGGGTAGTGTTTGCCACAGAGAAAGCTCAGCAATGATATTTTGTTCTGTGCCACTACCCATAATTTACTTAGTGTTGTCATTTCTGAGAACTCCACATTCCACCCTTTTGTAGACTACCTTGGCTACAGAAAAGGCCAGATTCACAAATTGCAGAATATTTTGTTGACATCATGATGTTTGATGACATCTCATGATTACTGGCCTTACCTAACTCAAATGTGGTTAGGGGTACTATTTATTGAGAGACACCACCAGTTGGTACCACATTTCCAGTGGCTTTTGTCACTGCCAGTCCACCCCTTCATTAATTACCAGTGTTAACAGGCAGACTGAGGAGCACTCTGAGGCCCTCCTCCCCCAAATTGGACATGCTAAATGGACCAAGCATACTCTTAGTATGTAAGGCCTTTAATAGAATCGTGTACAACACAATATTTTATATATATATATATATATAT
>NW_004567103.1:75927603-75958391 GCF_000260355.1 Condylura cristata | reverse complement strand
GAGTTGATTTTTGTGACTGGAGTGAGGCAGTGATCTAGTTTCATTTTTTTGCATGTAGCTTCCCAGTTTTCCCAGCACAGAATGTATGCTTTCTTGTCTCAGGTTTAATCCCCATGAAATTCCACCACCAATTCACCTGTGCCCCATTGTCATAGTATCTTGTGCTCTTCTCACCCATATTTTGGTCCTACCCATATTTTGATCAGACTATGTCTGAATTACAGTTGCTTGTTGATTTTGATTTTTAATTTATTATAATACTATTTTTTCCCTTGATCCCTTAATTGTTTCCTTTAATTTCCTCCTATAAATGAAACCATAGATATTTTTCACTTTGGTGCAGTAGGTTAGGGCACAGCACTGTGAAGCTATCCACAGCCTTTGCAGCACGAGTTTGTTTCCTGGCCAGGTTGCCAATCCACATGGTGTGGCAGACTTCTCCTGACCCATGCACTGTTCCCTTCAGCAGAGTATTTCAGTGATCTGCCTGTTACGTTTCCAACTCTGTCTTTGGTGAATCCTCTCATCCCCCACCCCACATCTCTGGTCTGTACCCCAGTTCTCTATGCATAAATAAATAAATCTTTAAAATATATATATATATATATTTTACAAGTTTCACAGTGAACTGTCCTAAGTTGCCCGTGGCTTACCCATTTACCTCATGGGTAAATGTCCTGCAAAATAGGGCTGGCCCAGAGCAGGCCCACTGAGGCCAAAAAGCTGGTTGGGAACCATAGGAAAGGGGCAGAAGTGGCAGGGAAGTGGGGAAGAAAAAAATAAAAGTACAAGTCAAGGTAAAAGCTGCCATTGTCTACCTCGTCTATGTCCCCCATGTCCCTGGTACAAGTCCAAGGCAGAGAAGCAAGTGGAGTTGCTTCTTCACATGTCTCTGGGCTCCAAATCCCTCCTCCAGTTTTCTCTTTCTAGCTGCCTTTAAACTCTCAGCTTCACCCTTCACTGGAGGGAGCCTCCCCTTTTTTTCAATTACACTGCACTGTTATACCAGTCTATCATGAGCTTTTTTTTTTTTTTTTTTTTTAAGAGACATCTTAGGTTGGCTTTTTCAAGGTTCATCATTCCATCCCAAGATTTCTAAATATATCATTTTCTGTCAACAATTAAGATTTTTAAATTAAGAAGGAAGAAAAAAGAATAAGAATAAAATGATTCAGGAGTTCAATCATCCCAGTCTTGTTGGCGCTTATGGGTTCTTCAAATGCTTTCAACTTCCTTTACCCGTATTTAAAATACAAATTTTATGTTACCTCTCACAGTTGATTAAAGGGAAGACAAATCCCTCTTGAAGAATTGTTCTCATTTTGAGAAAGTAGAATTTTTGTGTATGTGCTGGGAATGTAAAATGGCACAGTTTTTGTGGAAAACTATGTGCTTGTTCCTCAAATAAATGAAGCATATATTTATTGGCTGATGTAGCAATTGCAGATATAGATAGATACTTTAAAGAACTGAACACAGGATCTCCCAGTAGAGATTTGTATGACTGTATTTTATGCAGCATTATTTCCAGTAGTTTACAGCGAGCGACATCAACCTGCGTATCTATTGGAAAAATGAATGGATTTAAAAGTATATGGCATGTTCATATAATGGAGTACTATTCAACCTTAAAAATATGCTATTGTTATACATAAACCTCCATGAAAAAGGAAGTGCCTTTCTCTCCACCCATAAACACTTACATGAAGCTGTCTTGAATTACAAGTCTCAGCATGCCATAAACCAGACGTCCTAATGAAGGGACCTACTGGGAATGAAGGGCAGGGCTGAGCAGCCAGTTGGAGATTTATAACATGCAAGGCAGGCTGGCCAACTCTTGCCCTGCTGCCACTGAACTTGCACCCAGGTACTGTTGGGAGGGAGACTTGGAGGAAAGCCACGCAGAGACTTAGCAGGGACATGTTAGTAAAAGACACATGGAGAGGCTGCTCCTTGTACTGCCCAAATCAGTGGTGGCAATGATCTTGATTTGTTCTTTGATTTGGTATTATTTCTCTCCCCTTCTGTCCTAGTTCTCTGGAACATGCCTAACCCCTCTCTTGTGGTTCCACAAAGAAGATACCTCAGATTTGTGGCAAGATTTTGGGCTTCAGTGGCCCCTCTTCAGGTCACCCCTCTTTGTCCAGGCATTTGCCCAAGAGGGGATGAATAAATTAGGAACTTGACTAGGAAACTATTTTTGGGTTTATCCTTTCTTCTCTCTCTGTGCACATTAATTCTATAAAGGATCTTTCACAACAAAAGAATGCTTTCTTTGGTTTATGTGCAGCAAATGGCTGGACCCGTTTTAGAACATTCACTCCTTAATAGATTGGGGTCACTGGGTAGCCCTTGGTGACTTATTAATACTATATCTCAAAGGAAATTATGCTAAGTGAAATAAAGCAGCACAAAAGGAAAATGCTATATGGCCTCACTTATTTGAGGTACCATATATAGTCAAATTTATAGAAGCAAAGTTAACGGGTGGTTACCAGGGCATGGGGGAGAAACCAATGGAGAATTGTTCAAGGGATAGTTTTAGTTGTGCAAAATTAAATGAGTTCTGTAGATTGGCTGCACAACAGTATGAATACACTTAACAGTACTGAGCAGTATGCTTCAAAAAACAGTTTGAAAAAACAACACAGCTTTATGCTGTGTATATTTTGTCATGATTTAAAAATAAAGGAATTCATCCTTACACCGTAGTTTTAGAAATACTATTTTAAACACTAATCTCTTTATGGAAATCTTTGACTTCCTGGCTGTTACTATTAAAGAAGGGTTTTTGTATAACTGGTAAAGACAAGAAACAACACAAAGTACTTCTCTATTAAGTGAACTAAACACACTGCCACTAGAGAAAAAGCAGATTGCAGAGGAAAGAATTCCAAAATATTTGCTGGGGGAAACAAAGGAAGCTAAAGCAGATAATTTCCACTTGAAAGGGACAACTAAGAAATATTAGCATTGGAGATAATCAGGGACTCAAAAAGAAAGTCCTTTTCTATAGCTCAGAAAAAAGCAAAAGGTCAGGATGGAGAGTCTGCTGCCATCACACAGTTCACTCCAGCTTTGTGTGTATATTGGATTTTCACATGGTGATTTTTTTTTTTAAAGATTTATTTATTTGTGCATACAGAACTGGGGTACAGGCCAGAGGCTCAGGGGCGGCGAGAGGCTTCACCAGAGACAGAGTGGGGAGCAGAACAGGCAGATTGACGAAGTACCCTGCTGAGGGGAGCAGCGGGCGGGTCAAGAGAGGTCTGCCAGGCCATGTGGTCACCTCCAGGGCAGGCAGGAATCGAACTCATGTGGAAGTGGCTTTAGCATCTCAGTGCAGTGCTTTAACCCGCTGCGCCACCAGGGAGGGCCTCACATGGTGAATTTTAAGCCTCTTTGACACATACATTATTTCGGTATATTTTTTATCTTCTCAACTAGGCAATATTCTTGAGGACAGCATCTAGATGTGATTTAAACGAAATAAGACTCTTTCAATCTACTAAGGTGATAAATTGTAATTGTGGATTTTAAAGCCATGTCAACATTATGTATTATCAAAAACTGTCAGAATATATTTTTAGAAAGAAACTACAAAGCTAAGACTGAACGTTAGGAAATGAAGAATGTGTTTGAAGGAACTGGCAGTGGGAGAGAGGCTAGAGAAGCAACTGGGGGCTGTTTGAAGGGCTGATTCTTGGAACAGGAATAGTGTTTTTATCTGCAGAGGCAAGTAGTATAAACATCCTGTTTCTGAAGATTTTTACTACATACTTGGTAAAGACCAAACTGGTTAAAGTACAGATCACAAAGAGGACTGTCAATGTGACATCTGGCATTTCCTCTTTTTGGTCAATTGTAACTGGTGGGGTCAGAAACCCAGGCCCACAGTGCTAACTCCTGCACTTGTTCTGAGTTGCCTCCAAAATAGATTTCACCAATATTCCAGTAAGCTTCTGGTAGCAAAATCCTATGTACATTTTTAACATCTTAGTCCAGCAGTTGGCAAACTTTTGTAAAGAACCAGATAATGAATACTTCAGGTTTGCAAACAATGTGTTCTCAGTTGCAATTGCTCAACTCTCCCATGATAGAGTGAACACAGCCATACACAACATATAAAAATATGAGCATGAATGTGTTCCAGTATAATCTGAATTTCACATGTTATGAAACAGGCTTTTGATTTATTTATTTTTTTTAAGATTTATTTATTCATACAGAACTGGGATACAGGCCAGAGATGCAGAGGGTGAGAGGATTCACCAGACAGAGAGTGGGGAGCAGAACAGGCAGATCCACGAAGTACACTGCTGAGGGGAGCAGCGGGCGGGTCAGGAGAGGTCTGCCACGCCATGTGGTCACCTCCGGGGCAGGCGGGAATCGAACTCACGAGGAGTTGGCTCAAGCTTCTTAGTGCTGTGCTTTAACCCACTGCGCCACCAGGGAGGGCCGGGGGCTTTTTATTTTTAAAGTCTTTTATTTTAAAGTGTTAGCTTGTTGGGTCATATAAAAATAGATGGTGGATTGGATTTGGCCTGTAGGCCATAGTTCACTGCCCTCTATTTTAAAATTCCCAACTCATTCAATGTTGAGATTCCTTATACCCTGAATTTCTTGAGCCATAGACTTCATTGATTATTGTAATCCCACGTGGAAGTAGGTGCTTGGTAAAGGTTGAATACATTAATGTTTGTGGATACCTGATGATGTCTATCTCTTTGCCAAATGGTATTTATTGAAATGATTACTAAAATAGCATAATGGGAAGCAGAGTGAAGCTTATGATAAGGATGAGGGCAGGGAAAATAAAATCCCAAAACACCAACAGAGGATGCTGTGTTATAGGGGCAAAATTCTGTGTTCGGGGGCTGTGATGGGATCAGAGGTGCACCCCTCAGACCTTCTTTTGAGAGATCCTACTGTGAAGAGAGCAGCTGGTTTACAGTCATCATGGGCTGAGCTTTCAGGTTCAGGCCAAGACCATGCATTCCCAAGGCTGCACTGGCCCAATTGTGAACATGGCCTGGTTCCATTGGTGCAGGACCCTTCTGGTAGGCAGTCTATGCCCTTGATCTCTGTACCACCCAGCTGAGGCTTTCTCAGACCCATCCTTCCTGCCCTCTTTCTGCATATAGGTGTTAGACTGCACTGATATCTGAAGTCCCTGCTCCCTCACTTCTTTATCCTTCCTTTAAGATAACCTCTTCTTAGAGGTCGCAGATGATGCCAGGGACACTCACGGAAGAAATTTTGTGAAAAATAAATGTATCTCATTTTATCTCAAGGTCTCAAGGTTGGCTTTTCCCCCCTCCCTCCCATTTTCCATTTTCTTTGAGGATAGAATCAATATAGTTGGCAAATGGCTATGCTGATTTGGATATGGAACTGATGAAAGAGTCACAGTCAAGTGTGAAATTTCTTCCTAAGCTCTCTGGTATTTTTGGCTTCAGATGGATAATTCCTTAAGGGAACTTTTATGTTGAGCTCAGGGCTTCCAGTGATAATTAATCCTTGTTCTACTGGTTTGTCCTATAAGGCATGGAGCTCCTATGTCCTGGAGGCACATGGGGTCCTAGAGGCTGTGCTGAGTGTGGCAATCTCAAGACTGACAGCAGCCTGTATTATGACTAAGGGGATGAGGAATGGGCTAACTGGACAGAAAGAAATAGCTCTGCTTTTGTTTGTTTTCATTGTCATTCTGTAGACTCTACTTGAGAATGGACAGAAAATTTAAAGTTTATCCTTAGAGAAAATGGACAGAAACATATAGAAGTATCAGAACTCCTTGCCATATTCCTTAGGTTTCATGCTAAACACTTGTTCCCAAAATGGACTAATGGGGGACACCTGACCTGACAAATGGTCTCACATGGTGGACAGAGATGACAGAAGCCACAACTCAGTTCCCACCCTCCCCCCCCCACACTTGCCTGGATACAGCTTCTGTTCTCCACTGGGGTGAGGGCTTCTAAAGTGCATCTTCTTGAGTGTACCTTGCAGAGACCATCATTAAATACTGATGTGTGGTGTGTCAGCCTAGGACTGACAGAGTGGCTAGAGGCTTTTCCTCTGACAGTCTCAAAGTCTTAGGAAGGCTGTTGATTGTTAGATCTGAATTAGGTGCCCACGACTGTTGTCAAAGGAGCCCCATGTGGAATGACTTCAGCAAAGAAGTGGAGGTAAAGTTCCAGAAGGGGGAGAGGGAACAATAGCTGCCATTCTTCTCTGTGCGTGATAGGTAATGAGCAGGTCAAAGTCCAGGTCTTCAGAAGAGATCAGAAACTGCACAGATTTGGCAGGTATTTGTCCAATGTTTAGGCAAACAGAATGGAGAAGATCTGTGTAAAGAGGATAGAAGGAAAACAGCATATATGAAAGTAAGAATAGCATGTACTGAATGTTATTAGCAAGAATGCTTTCTCTTACAAATAGTAAATTACTTGGCATGCTTAAGCAATACAAAGGCAGGAAGTAGGGACCCTCCAGGCAGCCTGAGTGGGGTTGTGTGACGTCTTCAGACCCAGGGTCTCTTCACTTCCCCACTATGCTCTCTCAATGTTAAGGCCTCAGCCCATGCCAGGTCTTCCCCACTGTTGTGGGCTGGCTACAGCAGCCTAGTGTCACTGTTGGCGTAACCAATGCCAGGGCTTTTCTTCCTACAGCACCTTCTTAAAAATATTCTGGTAATATACTTACAACATGCAATTTAACAACTTAACCATCTTTAACAGTGTAGTTTAGTAGGCCTAAGGACTTTGGCATTGTTGTGCCACCATCACCATCATTCATCATAGAACTCTTTCCATTCTTGCAAAACAGAAACTCTGTATCAACAATAATTAATTGTCTGCTTCTGGCAGTTCTGGCAACCTATTCTACTTTCTGCCTCTAATCTGACTACTCTAGGAATTTGCTAAAAGGAATTATACAGTGCTTGTCCTTTTCTTCATCTATTTTTGTATGACCCATGAGTTAAGAATGAACTGTAAACAATCTCCCCTTTACAGAAAAGCTTGCAAACCTTGCACTAGATCTGTAGTTGGCAGCCTATTTTTTTTTTTTTTAGATTTATTTATTCATACAGAACTGGGGAACAAGCCAGAGGTGTAGGGGTGGTGAAAGGCTTCACCAGAGACAGAATGGGGAACAGAACAGGCAGATCGACAAAGTACACTGCTGAGGGGAGCAGCGGGTGGGTCAGAAGAGGTCTGCGGTGCCATGTGGGTCACCTCCGGGACTGGGGATCAAACTCATGCTGAAGTGGCTTTAGCTTCTTAGTGCTGCACTTTAACTCACTGTGCCACCAGGGAGGGCCTGGCATCCTATTTTTTATGCTGTCCCATATCTGGTAGAGATGGCAGGGTGAGGGTTCTGGGATTCTCTGAGCAGTACCCTGCCCCAGACTCCAGCTTTGCCCAGAGGATTTCTCTCTTTGCACAAAAGCTGTCCATATTAACTTCACTGGGAGACAGAGGTCCCAAATGAAACTTGAAAACTGTCTGGACAATTAATAGATTTTGCATCTGTGGGGAATTTCAGAAAATACCCCAAAGTTTTTCCAGTGATTGCAACTCAGAAAATTAGGATTGGAAGTTCATTTGAAGGTTTTTTTTTTTAATTTTTTAGTAACTTGATGTTAAAAAAATGGAAGTAATATACAAAATGGAGCAAAATTATCTATAAAAATGCAAACCAATAAAGTTCAAGTGAAGGCAATCAGGATATACCATTCCCAAGTATACCACTTTGGCAGAGGAATTTTGAGTACAAGACATTTGAGTTACTGAAATCCTGAAATCCCTAATGGACTTAAAAGCAGTCTTCCAAAAGAACTCAATTGTCATAAGTCCTCTCAAAGGGAACAACTTTAATCTCTTCTCAGAGAAGTGGGCACCAAATCCAGAGAGACAGTGTCACCAAACTGTCACATAACCCATCTGTGTCCTAGTGAGCTTATTGATCTTAAAAAAAAAAAATTCACTTGCCTTTCCATCTATAAATGCACTTGCACTCCACCCCACTAAGAAATCATTTGTCGAGAAAATAATAATAATGAACAGCCATATACCAGAGACATTTTGTGGGGGTGGAGTGAGGAACGGGATCAAAAATGGGGGTGGGATGGGGGGAGGGAAGTGCACTGGACTGTGGTGATGGCACACGGGTGACTCGGTGATGGGAAACCTGTGGGGATTACAATTGAGATGAAAAAAAAATGTATAAAAAAAGTAAAAAAAAAGTTAGTGGGTATCCTACACCCCCGTGTTTATTGCTGCTTTATTTACAATTGGAAAAACATTGCAACAACCCAGATGGCCAAAAGTGGATGACTGGATTAAAAAAAATCTGGGACATATGCACAATGGAATATTACTCAGCACCCAAAAAAAAAATAAACACATGCCTTTTGCAGCAACATGGATGGAACTGGAAAAGATCTTGCTTATTGAAATAAGCCAAAAAGAAAAGGAAAAATACTGGATGGTTTCACTCATAGCAGGAGTATAATGAACAAGCAAGAAAATAATAATAATAATGAACAGCTGTATGCCAGAGACATTTTATGGGGGTGGAGTGGGGAATGGGATCAAAAACAGTGGGGGAGGGAAATGCACTGGACTATGGTGATGGCACATGGGTGACTTGGTGATGGGGAACCCATGAGGCTTACAACTGAGATGGAAAAATGCACACAATGATGGAAAAATAAACTATTATATTATTTAAAGACAAACAAACAAACAAAAAGAAATCATTTGTTCTTTCAGAAGCTCCTACCTGCCCTCCCCCATCCCCTATTAAGATGTTATATAGGGAAGGAAATATCTTTTTCTGAACTTTATAGGAATATTAATGTTTAGAACTACATTTTGATGAGGTTGGGAAGCTAGAGAGTGCCCATGCACATATACAAGTAAATCAGCAAACTACAGGACCCAGCATGCTTTGCATCCCCCGCAAGCAGTGATGCTCTTTCTTCCTCAGGGATACTAAAGGGGAAGATCCTCTACAGGATGTAGAGGCCTGTTATTTTGTGTGTGGGGAGGGGGGAAGAGGGAAGTGCTCCAATCTGTCTTCTTTCTGTTGTTCATTTCCCAGTTAGCCCATTTTTGTTGTTGGAAGAGATAACTGCTTTTGTTTGAGGTCAGCTCTTCTAAATTCTTGACTAGCACACCAGTAACAAAAGACAAATTAACAAGAAAGAAGCATACAGTTTTATTTAAGTCTTACATGACGAGACACATAAGGAAATTAAGCCCTAAAGAAGGTGTTAAACTTGTTTTTTTCTAGATTTGATGAAAGGGGGAAAGTAATAGAAAGTGTGATAGGATAAAAAAGTATGTGAGCAAGGTGTAGTAAATGTAGGGAAACCCTTCTTGTGTCTAGCAGATAAGGATGTATGGATAAGGGACCTCTCTCACATGAGGGTTTTGTGACATGGGTCAAGGGGAGGTCAGAAAGTCTTTGCTGCACAGGTCATGTCTCAAATTTCTTTAGCATAAAATATTCAATATGCTAAGGTGCCATATTTGAAGGTAGTACTTCCTGAACCCTGTCAGTAAATAAGCTCTCAAATCTCACAAGTTATTTGCATGTTTACTTTGTCATGCCCTGATGAATATAAAATTAAAAATTAATACATACACATATAATTTTTTTTCCTCCTGCTCATCTTGTTAGCATATGATCAAGGAGTACCCAGGGACTCTATGCTAAAGAGCCTAATGGGTCTTGCTATCTGCCACATAAAAATGAAGCAGACTGTCAGTGTGAATGGTCTTCAATAGAATTAATGTGCATAGAGAGGGAAGAGAAAAGATTCATAATATTGTCTCAATAAATTTCCTAAATTACCTGCCTCCTTATAGGAAAATGCCCAGCCAAACAACATTGACCTGAATTGGGACTGCTGAAGCCCAAATGGTTTCTAGAAGTCTAAGGCATCTGCTAGCATAGAAACCCAATAAAGGGGCAAAAGAGGTCAGGGAAGTCTGGGGGAAAAAAGAAGCAAAATCAGCTTGTAAATCAAGATAATGGCTGCCATTTATCTGCTATCTGCTAATCACAATCATCCCACATCTCTTCCAAATGTCTCCTTCCAAGTCCCCACAAGTCCCTTGTTGCAAGTCTCTTAAAACTAGAAAGGCAAACATACTCAGAGCCCACCTGCCTTCACCTGGCTCTCATTTCTGCCACTAGTTCCCAGTACCTAGTCCAAGGCAGCTGTGAGCAAGTGGGATGGGGAATACAGTATATCCCCTAAGCATCTCTCTGTCAGTTTAATTCACAAAACCCTCAGAAAGAATTTAAGAGGAAGTGGGGAAGTTTTTCTGTTCCTCACAAATGCAAAATGTTTGTTAAAGTGTTCTCCTTGGAGGTATTTTGAAAATTCCCTATGACAGAAAGCATATTTTGAAGAAAATCTTGAAAATGGCGAAGTTTCTTTAAAGTGAGTTGGATCCTGTGGACATGCACACCTGGCTTCCCAGTATGCCAGTGTCGAGGTGCTGGGCTCTGAAAGGGCTGGCAGAGTTCAGGAAAGCAGAATTAGCTTTGTCAGAGTTATTAATCTCCATGCGTAAAAGTATAAAACTCACTTTTAAAAAGAAAATGAACTTTCAGAATCCAAGTATTTTTCCCCTTTTAGGGGAAAATTTCACTTTATTGAGTCTCTTTGATTCTATTTATTCATTTACTTTCATGAAATTTCTGACTCTTTAGTAGGCTGACAATACCCACTGCCATTCATATTCACCTATCTGCATAATAGTCTCATTTACAACTGGTGAATGCACCCAGGGAGCACCACTGGCCCATCTTTTTGACTTCTATCTGCAATTGAGCCCATTTGCAGTTGCCAGGTAACGGACCCTGGCAGGAGGGACTTCTTACTGTGAAACCCAGGCTTTGTAACACTTGAATGGCAGCAGTTTGACTTTGTTATCAGAGCAGCAGCATTATCCCAGAAGGGCCCCCACAATAAACTTCTGTACCAAATTAATTAAAGAAAGTCTTGATAATTCCATTCCAATGCATTCCAATGAAAATAATTTCAGATACATAATGCACAATTGGCATTTCCACTTAACTTCCAAATGAAACATCCAGGATATTAAATACCATTCACATCAATCAACAAAATCGGCGATCCTCTAGCAGAAGAGATGGACTTGGCCTGAAAGGTGGGGAAGTAGGTCTGTGTGGAAGGGGAGTCACCCCATGACTATTTAACTCAAAGATAAGAAGTTATGGGACTACTCTCTCTTAATAAGAAACATTTTTTTTAAGAAAAAATGCACTTTTAGAAAAGTATATGGTGGGAACTGCTATAAGAGAAAAACCATTTAGTAGACACTTGTTAAAAGACTACAGAAGCCTTATGGATAGACTTTCTGTAGCAGGGGAGGTAAGGCAAAGTCAGCTGGGGATTTCAGGTCAGTGGGCAGAATGAGGCTGTTAATGTTTGAAAAAATACTGACATCAAGCCCTGCTAACTAGCCTAAGGGTGTTCTTGCTAAAGACAGACCCAGGACTTAAAAAGCAAGGGGAGGAGAAGAAAAACTTGATCAGATAGCAGGGGTGCTCAGAAACCCAGCCTTGGGTGAGGCATTAGCAGGCTTCTCCCTAAGAGGTGGGTCTCCTAGGAGAGGCATGAAAATCCAATGTCAAGGCCTAGTGGACACAAAGCAACCTAACTATACTTTGACCAAGAAGAGTTTGTCCTCACTATTCAGCTATATGTTGACAGGATAACTGAAAAGTGGGTTAATGATCAAATTGGAAGGTGAACTTTCTGCAGTGGAAGAATTCTCAGCAATGGTTGGTGTTTGTGAGGAGAAGGGAGCTAACAAAGAAAACAGAAACCTCACCTTCTGGGCTGTCTTTCAGACTTTATAGTCTGTTCTACCTGTGGGGATTGGGGTGGTGTACCCGACGTTTGTGATCTCACATCTCAAGGGCCAGGCTTGGAGCTTTGGGTCAGTGATTATGGGCATTATGTGCCTGCTTGCTTCTGGCTACATCATGGGGGAGACTGGCTGAGCTGCCATTGGTCCTTACAATACAGGGGGTGCTTAAAAGCTCCAGGGAAAAGTAGGGACTAGCATCAGATTTTCCTAACACTGGTATTTCATGGCAGTATAACAGGGTGGTCCCCAGGAAATGGGGAGTTTCCAGGTTCTCTGACCCACCCAAAGGATAGTGGAGCTGAGTAAGGAGGGGGAAGAATCTGGAGAGGAGACTGAGGAGGAAGGAAGCAGGATGGAGAGCCAGAGGAGACCTGAGGGAGGCACATGAAGCAGAGTGACATGTGAAGAAGTGGCTCTTGTTTCTTAGTCCTGGATTGGGTGAAACAGATGTGGGTGAGGTTAACAATGGCAGATTTTACCTTGACTTAATTTTGTTCTTTTTCTCTCAGATTTGTATGACTGTTTCTGATCCTTTTCTATGGGTCCCCCCTGAAAAGTGCTTTAGACTTGTGATGGGCTTTTGGGTCTTGTTTTGGGTCAATTCCTTTGGGTAGACTTTTACCCATGAGGGAATGAGTAACTTTGGGTGCTTGATTTAGAAACTGTATTCTTTGTCTATTCAATAGTCAGTATTGCACACTGATTTACTAAAGTCCATTTCCATTAGAGGTCTTATATTTTTTATCTTGATATGATGAATAGCAAAACTTATTTAGAGCAGGCAGGTTTGAGTGTTCTGGGGTGCCCCTCTCCCTGCCCTGTAACAGCAGCATTCTTGCTGGTGTGGCCTTGTCTTATCCCTTTAGGCTTTTGAAAATCTTCTCTTATTTCACTGTCACTTGCCCAACTACCTACTTCTTTCCTTTTGAGTCTAACCAGTTTGTCTTTGCTTGTCCCATATTGTACTACTGATACTTTTGTGAGTTTCTGAAGTTCATAAACTCTGAAAATCTGATTGTTTCCCTATCAGAAGCCCACCAATACCCCTGTCACTCTTCTTACACTTCCCTCTTTAAGGACACATAAAAGGGGTATTTTTAATGATGAATTAAACTAGATGCTGTCTTGGAGAGTTGCTATAGGAAAACATAGGTCACATAAACTCAAGGCAAGTGACCATTATATCTTTGTCCAGCACCTGGACTGAGCAGTGGGAATGGGGACTACCATCATCAAGTGAGACTGTTACAATAAATTATTAAGATGATAAGGATTAGACTAAAACCCACCTTGGACGCTGACCTGGCTCATTTCTTACAACTGTATATGATGCTTTCATCAGTAGCAGCGGAGAACTGAGGGTAGCAGTAGCTCTAGCAGCTTATGGAGTGTTTCTGGGCTTCCTCAAAACACCAATAGAGACCTAGCACTGTTTGGAGAAATATTTCTCATTCCTGACATGCTTTCTTCCAGTATGTCCTGCCTTTAGTTTGCCCACCTGGTTCTGATCTGGAAGATATTGCTCACATCTACATGGTTGGTTTTAAGCCCCTGATGTCTGCTGATCATAGTCCTTTCAGTTAGGCCTCAACTTCCTCTGTTTCTGTCTTGTATCTCTGAAATCATGTGCTGTTTATTCATAGTTCTCCAAACCTCTGGCTTGGATTTCTCCTAGTAAAGATGAACTCCTCTTTCTGTTTGGAAATTTCATTTTTCAGCTCTATAATCTTCTCCCTCTCACCCAGAAAACTTTCAGATAGTGCAAGAGAGCTCTTGTTTCAAGAAATGGGTGAGCTCTTCCATATCAAGTTTGTGGGTAACTGTAGTTAGTGTATGTGTACCAAGCCTCCAGACCCTGTCCAGTTTCCTGTGGCATTGATATTTTGATGCTACTAAAGTTTCTATTTGTCATGAGACAGACTGGGATAGAGTTGGCATCCCCTATGCTGGGATGCTGGGAGGACCAGAAGAGAAGCAGCTTTGTTATCATTCTGGCCTGAGCACCTGCTACTAGAGCAGAATGTAATGACCAAATCTTTGTCAACTGATACTACAAAAGGCTTTGATTCACTCCATTTTGCTTCCTTCCAGTTTCCTTGGCTTAATGTTTCAGTCATTCATGACTTCTGACACACCAATTGGCACTTCTCACTTGGCATATACATTCTCTCCTCCCTCAGTTCCTTTTGTGAGATTAGCATTCTTCAAGGTTTTATTCAGCTCTACAGTTTTTCTTCCCACTCTTCCTGCCTTCTCTTCCTGTAAGACAGGTTCCTTCCCATAAGACCCTTCAATCCTTTATACAAAGGAAGCCCCACTGGGCTTTCCAAACATACCCATGCATTTCTGAATTTGTGATAAACACAAGCATATTTTGTTTTATTGCACTTCACAGATAAGCATCTTTTAGATTTTACCTCTCTTTTAACCTTCACTATGATTAGAATATCAGTCCTTAATGCACAGCACAGTCTTATTTCCTCCATTGTGAATGAAGCACAAAGATGGGACATACAACAGGTTAATTAGAACTTAATGTAAAGAACCAGCACTTAGTGTCTTTGCACAAGAGCAATGGGAAGCTGTGAACACGTCTTGGTTACACATCAGTCCTGAGTGAGACTTCGGTGAAAAATAAGATTGAGCGTGGTGAGACTGAGGCAAGATCTCCTCAGAAAATGCTCTCACACTAACTTCAGAGCCCAAGAAGAAACAGAATTAAAGCTTCTTAGAGGCCAATTTTTTCTCAAACTCGGAGGAGAATTCAAACTGTTTGGTAGCTTGGCATATCCACATGGACAATAAATTTGAATTGGGATGCCAGAGCTCAACTGGAGTGGTATACAGGCAATTCTCACAGATACTATGGATCTGTGTATATGCTTCCTTCAAACATGATTTAATGAGAAAAAATACTACCCACTCTCTGAGATTTGAACTTGGTGAGTTGTAACTTTTTTGCTGAGGGAAGGTCTTGCCTCCATGTTGATGGATGTTGATTGATTAAGGAGGTAGATACTAAGACTGGGGTGACACTGGCAGTTTCTTCAAATAAGACAACAGTGAAATTTGCAGCCTTGATTTACTACCCTTTTCACAAAAATTTTCTCTGTAGTATGTGATGCTGCATTTTACCCTCAAGTAGTACTTTCAAAATTGGAGTCAATCCTCTTGAAGCCTGCTGCTGCTTCGTCAGCAAAGTCCATGTCACATTCTAAATCCTTTTGAGTTTTTCAACAATCTACATGTCGTCTTCACCAGGGATAGAATCCATCTCAAGAAACCACTTACTTGATGCAGGGTTGCCACACACCATCAATTGCTAGAAAGAAAAAATGCTTATCTGCGAAGTGCAATAAAACAAAATATGCTTGTACCCATCACAGATTCAGAAATGCATGGGTATGTTTGGAAAGCCCAGTTGGGCTTCCTTTGAAGGGCTATATGAGAAGGAACCTGTCGTAAGGGAGGAGTGGGCAGACATCAGTTTGTGTCTAAGGGTGGTATATTAACAAAGAAGGGGAGGAATAATTTATTAATAGCTATATTTGGATAAATTCTTAATACATAACTCACCTATGAAAATGTACAGTTCAATCATTTTTAGTTCAAAGATGTATAACAAATGAAATTTAAAAGCTTTTTCTTTTCACCTCAAAAAGAAACCTTACACATTTTAGCCATTACTTTTCAAACTCCTCAATTCCCCAGGCCCTAGAAATCACTAACCCAATTTCTCTCTAAGGATTTGCCTCTTCAGAATATTTCACATAAATGCAATTACACAGCCTGTGAGCTCTTGGATCTGGCATCTTTCATTTATCATGTTTTCAGGGTTTAGCATTGTGGTAGTAAGAATCAGCACATTCTTTTTTATAGTTGAAAAATATTCTATTGTATGAATATGCATCAGTTAATTAGGTCATCAACTTGGGTTCTTTGTACTTTTTTTTTGGCTGTTGTGAATCAGCTGCTATAAGCTTTCATGTACCCATTTTTGTGTGGATGTATGTTTTTAATTTTCTTGATATATAAGTAGGAGTGGGACTGCTGGGGTTTATGGTAATGGAGAAGAAGTGTTTTGGGTCTAGCATGGTCCATGCCTCTCAGATATTTTTCTGACTCCTATCACTTAGACTCATGCTCAGTCCTAGAATGAAGACTGTCAAATAAAAGTAAACAGGATCATACCACAGCAAGCACTGCAAATGGTAGCATCATGTAGAGTTGCCAACTGGGAGTGATGAGACAGAAACTGCTGGCTGAGGATGGCAAG
This sequence comes from Condylura cristata, assembly GCF_000260355.1. Classification (NCBI taxonomy): domain Eukaryota; kingdom Metazoa; phylum Chordata; class Mammalia; order Eulipotyphla; family Talpidae; genus Condylura; species Condylura cristata. The sequence goes on along the minus strand of NW_004567103.1, from coordinate 75,942,197 downwards.
GACCTGGTGGAAATGTAAGCAAAAGGCACACCATGGTTGCCTACTGAGTGTGCCAGACCAGTCTCTCCCAGATGTGCACAAAGGGTGGCTCCCTAAAGGGACAGAAGCAAGTGGGGAAATGGTGATATCCAGGAATGGCGATGTTCAGGAATGGCCCAGACCCAAATATGAAATACCACCAACAGTTTTCCCAAATGTGGGGCTAGCTATGGACAAGGTCCATACAGAGAGACTGCTATTTCCATGAACAGTTTCAGGCTGATTTAGATGGAGGGAGTTTGCTCAGAGGGTAGCTTTTAGGCACAGGAGTTGCAGGTTGGGTGAAGATGGCAGTGCCTCTGGGATGCCTAGAAGAAACCCCAGAACTGAAGGAGCCATGACAGCCAGGACAGCCTCTATGGTAAACTTTTTATTTATTTTAAAAGATTTATTTATTTATACATACAAGAATTGGAGTACAGACCAGAGGTATGGGAGGTGAGAGGATTCACCAGAGTGGGGAGCAGGACAGGCAGATCTACTGAAATAAGCTGCTGAGGGGAGCAGCAGGTGAGACAGGAGAGGTCTGCTGCATCATGTGGGGCACTTCGGCCTGGAGGTCGAAATTGAGCTGCAGTGGTTGCACATAGTTTTGTAGTGCTGTGCTTTAATGGTTGTGCCACCAGGGAGGGAGAACACAGTTTTTCTTTTTTAAATCACATTTTTATTGTGGTAACAATGGTTTGGGACTATCTGTGTTTCAGGTGTACAGTGCTGTAACTTGACATGCAATTGCATCATGGTCACCTAAGTTTAAGTTCTGGCCATCAGCAAAAAATTGACCCAATTTACCATTTCACAACTCCCCCTCTCTTTTGGTATCTACCAATATATATTCTCAGTATCTTCATGGTAATCTTTATGATATTCCAACTTTTATAACTCCCATGTTTTGACATAGTGTAAATCCCTAAAACCATAATATCATTTTAGGATTTTGAAGAGTCCTCAAGATGAGTGAAGTAGAACTTGTTACCTGCCTAGCAGGACAGGAGTTAGGGACAGAATTTGCTGATGGAGAAAAAATGAGAAGTTGTGACATTTCTTAAGCTCTCAAGTTTATGAACTATGATATCCATTGGCTACTGATTCAAAGAGAAAAATGTGAACCATTTATTCTAAGGAGCAATAGATATTTCAGCTCTCTTGGAGTAGAGTTCATGTATGAAAAAAAGTGTTGAGGGTGTAAAAGTCAGTCATAGACTAATAGTGAAGGATATTATGCCATGGGAATTTGGACTGTCTTCAGTGGCCATGGAAAGGCCTTTGAGCCTTTGTCCTGGGGAAGGCCAAGCAGAGGTTCTCCTCTGTCTTCTGTGAGCAACTAGCCAAGGCTCTCAATTCGCAAGAAGGAGGTTTAGACAGTGAGATGATCACTTACTTTGGAATTAAATTTATTATGGCCAAGTAAGAACATAAAACTGGCTCAATTCCCTTACCTATCATGGAAGTGTGTATCAAAACCACAAGCAGTCAGCATTTTCTACCTGGATTACTAGGATAACTATAACCAAGAAAAAAAAAAAAAAAGACATAACAAGTGTTGGCAAGCATATGGAGAAAATAGAACCCCTAGGCATTATGGGTGAGATCTAAGATATTGCGACTGCTTTGAAAAAGTTTGGTGTTAACTTAAAATGTTAAGCACAGAGTTGCCAAGTGATTCACCAGTTCCATCTGGGATGACTAGGTAAGAGAAATGAAAAGATACAGTCATACATAAACTTGTAAATGAAATATTTATGGAAGCGGTATTCATAATAGCTAAAAAGTAGAAGCAACTTAAATGTCTATCAATTGCTAAACGGATAAACAAAATGTGTTATATCCATGCAATAGCATATTATTTATGCTTGAAGATGAAATACTGATGCATGCTACAACTTGAATGAATCTTGAAATCATTATACTAAATGAAAGAAACAGACACAAAAGATCACATTGATGCTATTTATATGAAAATGGTAAGAAAAGGCAAATACTTGGAGATAAAAAGTGGATGGTAGGAAATGTATGGGTTTCAGGAACTGAGGTGAGGGAAGCATTGGGACTGACATCTAATTCTTTTTGGGGTGGTGAAAATGGTTTGAAACTAGATAGATGTTCTGCTTGTATAACCTTATGAATATACTAAAACCCACTGAATTGTACACTTTAGAGAATTTAAAAAATTTGTGGACAGCAGGGATCTCACAGCTGCTCTGAGCAGAATATTTGATAGACAAAGCAGTTCAAGTTTGGGATTCAGAAGGTTTCTGGGCGTTGGGATTGTCACTGCAAAAACTGGGAAAGTCTTAGCAAACCAGAACAATGTGGGCATCCTAGCATGCATGGAGTCAGTGCTCAGGAATGCCAATGAAGATAGGTCATGTTGACATTTAACAGAGCAAATACTTATTCAGAGTGTTTGGCTCTGACTCCTATCTTATGAAATAGGTAAGATAGATTTTACTTATTTCCTATTTACAAACAAGAAATGAAGGCTCTAACGGGCTGAAAAGTATCTCTTAAGAGTGTATGGAAGGTGGTTAGGACTGGAAGTCAAGTCCAGACTCTTTTTTTTACACATGGGATAACCTGTATGGTCTGGTCAATATGTGCCTCACCTCCCCACAAAGACTGGTCATCTGCCTTCTGAATTCAGTGGTGTCTCCCTTCTCTCCTTGCCTCTCCCAGAGATGCATTCTGTAAGCCTATCTTAACCAGTGACTGCTCTTATCTTCTAGTCATCTTGGCAATGGACTTGGACTTCTCTTATTTCTGTGCAATCTCTGAGGGCACTTATTGTATCGTAGTTACCTCTGTTCAGAGCTCTTACTATCTTGCTTGACCCATGGCAGGTGCTCAATAGACTTTTTCTGAAGGAAGCCAGGCTTTTGTTCCAATGAGCAAATAGCAATGAAAAGCCCAGATAAACACTGCTACCCATCTCTGTTACCCAACTACTATTACCATTTCTGATTTTCTCTCTCAAAGGTGAATTATTCTACCTTCCTGTTACACTAGGCCTTTATTAAACCTCATTTTCTGAAAGGCTTGCTGGTATGTTCATTTCTTTTCAAAAGGTATTGTAAGTACACAAGTCATGATTTCTCTAGGGATTTTGCATGGCCTGGCATTGACTTGCCAACCAGGACAAAGTACAGTTGTACCAAAACTGAGTGGATAAGAAAAAGCCAGCTCTCTTGGGTTGTGTAAGTTCCCTGGGTGTCATGACAAAAGACTTCATGTATACAGGAGTAAGAGTTCCAGAAAGGTCAGATGAGATCTGCAAACTAGGAAGGAGGCACAAGCCCTCCCCCAAGTTATTCTGGAAAGTCACATGAAGTTTCTGGGTTTCAGAGATGAGCATAAGTTCCCTACTTACTTCATAGAGATTTTGTGAATTTCAAAGGCACTTAACTTCCACAGAGGTTTCTCAGAAAGATGAATGCCATTTCAATATGTGCAGTTATATGTTTATGTAATTATATTAAGGTGCTGTGTATATTATTTTTCAAAAATATTTACTGACCCTTATATTCATATTCCCCTGCCTTGGGGATGTCATCATGAGACTTCTTCTGGCCAATGAAATGATTGTAGAAGTGAAATGATTTAGTACTGGGCTTAAACTTTTAGAAATTTAAGAAGCAAGATCTGGGTTGTTAGTCTCTTTCTTCTCTGCTGCGCGAAAGGATCACTCAGCAGTAATCCATAGCCTTGGGCCTGAGACAAAGAAGATATGAAGAAGAGCCGCAGCTGACCCATGATGGGAATGAAGCATTTGGTTATGCTTGCCTGCTATGATCCTGGAGTCAGCTCTGTTTGTAAATTCGTGAAATACACATTTAGCTTGATGGATGGTAGGAAAGTCATTATGTCATCTTTAAAACCTGCTTGTAAAATTGAAACCAGAGTGACCTTAAATTTCTTTTCCTGTCTCACTATTCTTCTGGGTTTCTGGATCTTCTTCTAATGACTGGTACATTCTCATTGGTATGGGTTGGCCTGCTTCTCTCTGGATCTTTTCTTCAGATAGTCCATACTTTTTCCTTTGCTTGAATTGTCTTTTGGCTACTAATTATGAAATCTCTCTCTACCTTCATCTTTTTCTCTCAAAGTTTCATTCAAGGATTCATCTTTGAAACATGAAGCAGCTCAGAATCAACCCCTGGGTAATCCAGGTGAGCTTGGGCAAACATTTAACATCACTGAAATATTGCACTTATAGATTCCACATAACTTCTCACTGTGACCGAAAGTATTAAAAATAATTTGTAATAAGTGCTTGGCAGTTGTTTCCTAAGTCCAAGGCCCTCAGCTGTCAATGCCTATTCTTTTCACGTTATCAAATTTCTTTTGAAGCCATTCAAAAGTGACTTTTTACATAGAATTGTCAATGTTGTCTCCCTTTTGGCTCTTAGAGGAGTGAGGCCCATCAGGGATTAGTAGATGGACAAGCAGGCAGGTCAGTATAAAAATGGAATAAGGCAGAATTTGCTGACAAGACAGATTGCCATAGAGTTTTGTGGGAGTCTAGAAGTTTCAAGAACTGCAAACTTGCCCAGTGGCACCTTGCAATGTTGCCACATCAAATTAGAGCCATTTATTTCTATCATTAGTGACAACGTAAGCAAATGAATGCTCTAGGCCTTCCTTATTAACAATTATGACCAACAATTATGACCAAAGGCAGGGGAGCGGAGAACGTCAACAATAACCTGGGGGCTTCCTCCCACAGCTTTCTCATTGCCTCCAAAAGCAGTTTTCTCTTAATAATGGCTTACAAACACTTTTAGAAAAGTTTTATGTTTGATACATTCACACTCTTCTTGTCAGAAGTTTAGCAGGAGTGGGAGACTAAGGGAAGGGAAAGGAAAGGAGGGGAAGGGAAAGAAAACGAAGATTTGCTCTACTCTGAGAAATGATTGGTGCATTGCATTCTTGATTTCACTTTCCATTACCTGGGCTTTCCTTTACAAAAAGATCATAGAATAAAAAATCATTAAGTTCTGTAGCTCAGCAAATCTCTTCATTCTAGAAATGATAGAGAAGACACCTAGTTGGTCAGTAATAAAATTGAACAAGTGCCAGATCCTCTTCCCTCTAACCTGTGAGACTCCAGAACATATAGGATACACCTAAAAGATAAGCAGACACTGGAAAATGCCTGTGCAAAAGAAAAAAAAAACTTCTGTGCAAAGAAAAAATTCTCATCCTCTCTGTGAACCAGTGAAATATACAGTTATTAAAGCCTGCACCAAAATCTGTATTGGTTTTCTTTTTTTGAGTGTTATCATGTCAGTGCTAGTACCTGAACCTATGACACCCCCACAAGGGGTGCAGAGCAACACTCTGAGTTAGCAGCTTAGAAAGGTGGAAAGAACCTGGGTCTTGAAGATGTGTATGAGGAGGGACATAAACCAACCTTAGATGCTTCAAAATTGTTACAGGAAATGTTAACTTTCCTTATTTTAAGAGATAACATAGTGAGGGCTTAGGCTCTGCTACAGAAGAAATTCTCAAGAAGCTGTTGGAACCTTTGACATATTATCTGCTAAAGGAAAATAGCAGGGGAACACTGGTGCTGGCTCACACCTGCAAATGGTCAGCTTTTCTTGCAACTCTATGTTGAATGACATGACATTGATGGTTTCTATGGTCTCATGTGGCCAGTTTGAATAGTTCTTGAGGTGAGCTTTTATACCATGGAAATTGGCAAATGTTACAAATCCAGGTTTCTTTGTCTGTTTTTGTTTGATAGTTGGTTTACCAGTATGCCACTGGGGAAATAAAATCATGCAGTATCATTAAAAGTATAAGAGATAATATTTCTAAAGCATCCAATAATGTACTTGCTATAAATAACAGAATTTTATAGATGGTGGCAATTTAAAAAAATAATGTAATAGTTTATTTTTTCATCATTTTATGCCTTTTCCCATCTCAGTTATAATCCTCATGGGCTTCCCACCACCAAATCACCCATGTGCCATCACCATAGTCCGGTGGGCCTCCTCTGCCATTTTTAATCCCATTCCCCACTCCAACACCATAAAATTTCTCTGGCATATAGTTGTTCATTACTATATATTTTTCCCCCCTGGTCCTTTATACTCCTGCTATGAGTGAAACAATAGCATTTTTCTTTCTTTCTGGGTTATTTTACCAAGCATGATCCCTTCCAATTCCATCCATGTTGCTGCAAAAGGCATGAGTTTATCTTTTTTGATTGCTGAGTAATTTTCCATCTACTTTTAGGCTCTTGGGTTGATTCCATGCCTTCCCTATTGTAAATAGAGAGGCAATAAAACTGGGGGAACAGGTGTCCTTTTGAATCAATGTTTTGGATAGATACCTAGGAGTGGAATTGCTGGGTCATATGGAAGCTCCATGTTTAGCAGTTTGAGGAACCTCCAAATAGTTTTCACAGTGGTTGTAGTAGTTTGGATTCCCACCAGCAGTGTAGGAGAGTTCCTTTTTCTCCACATCCTTACCAACATTTGTTGTTGCTAGGTATTTTAAGATGTGCCATTCTCACAGTTGTGAGGTGGGATGTCATTGTAGTTTTAATTTGTATCTCCCTTATTACAAGTGATGTTGAACAAATTTTGATATGCTTGTTGGCTGTCTGCATTTCCTCTTTGGAGAAAAGTCTTTTTAGCCCTTCTGCCCATTTTTGATGGGGTTGTTTATATTTGTTAAGTTTCATCAATTCTTTATAGCTTTGTGATCAATCTTTTATCACTAGTATTGTGTGAGAAATTTTTTTCTGAATACAGGGGATGTTTTTTTTTTTTTTTTTAGTTTTGAGTTCCCATTTATTCAAATCTAACTTTTTTTTCTGTTTTTAATATTTTAAATAATATAATAGTTTATTTTTACATAATTTTGTGCCTTTTTCCATCTCAGTTGTAATCACCTTGGATTTCCCATCACCAAATCACCCATGTGCCATTACCGTAGTCGAGTACACTTCCCTACCCCCACTGTTTTTGATTGCATTACCCATTCCACCCCCATAAAATGTCTCCTTGTATATAGTTGTTCATTATTATTATTTTCTCTCCTGGTCCTTTATACTCCCGCTATGAGTGAAACCATCCAGTATTTTTCTTTCTCTTTCTGGCTTACTTCACTAGGCATGATCTTTTCCAGCTCCATCCATATTGCTGCAAACGGCATGTGGTTTTTTTTTGTTGTTGTTGTTGCTGAGTAATATTCCATTGTGTATATATACCACATCTTTTTAATCCAGTCATCTACTTTTGGGCATTTGGATTGTTTCCATGTATTTCCAATTGTAAATAAAGCAGCAATAAATATGGGGATGCAGGTATCTTTTTGAATCTGTTTTTGTGTCTTTTGGGTAGATAACCTAGGAGTGGGATTGCTGGGTCATATGGAAGCTCCATTTTTAGCAGCTTGAGAAACCTCCAAACAGTTTTCCATAGTGGCTGTACTAGTTTGCATTCCCATCAGCAGTGCAGGAGAGTTCCTTTTCTCCACATTCTTGCCAACATTTGTTGTTGCTAGTTATTTTAAGATGTGCCATTCTCACTGGTGTGAGGTGGTATCTCATTGTGGCTTTAATTTACATCTCCCTTATATCTGTTTGTTTTTTGTAATGTCTCTTTTGCTGTACAGAAGCTCTTTAACTTGATGTAGTCCCATCTGTTTATTCTTTCCTTCACCATTGTTGCATTCAGAATGGTGGCAATTTTTGGTATATATATTGAGAGTATGACTACCCCATATGAATGAAAACATAAAAGGGTATAATACAAAATTTTATGATGATTTTCTAGCACAGATATGTTTGTGTGATAGGTATTAGAGCTGCATTCTGAACTTTGAAAAAAATTAATCCTGGTGTTTGTTGGTATAGTTTTTCTTATACAGAATATCCTATATGTACTGTGGGCTAACAATGATGAACACTGGGGTAAGATTTACAGGGTGTGGTAAGCAAACTTATGGAACACCTGCCTGGAAAAGGAGCTGGGTTCTCACCAGGAACTGTTTTTATAATGCTGGACAAGTCATGGTTCTGCTTGTCTAAGAAGAAAGAGATTGGATACTGAGATGAGTAGGTAGATGTCTTTTGTTAGGTTTCTGGGAAACTCACTGTGATAGAGATTTATGGGGGGAGGAACAAGACCTGTGGAAAAAGAGAAGGAAGTCAAATGGATAACACAGTGCTGCACTGATATCAAAGACCTCAACCAATCACATAGAAAGCTATGAGCTAGAATTGTTGCCTATTGAGGCAAGGGTCAGTGAAATACTGTGATTTATAGGAAATCTAACAAGAACTGGTTGTTCCTGTTTGATTGTTTCTATAATCTTTGACATTATCAGTTGAGACTGATAATGATATTTCTTACTATATTAGTGAAGGAACTTTTTGGGAAGCCCCTATGAATGGGAGCTTATTGCCAGGGGATCAAATCATGTAATTAGAATGTTGGAACTTTCAGCTCCATCCCTTTGATCTCCAGGGAGAAGAGAGAAACTGTAGGTCAAGTTGAATTGCCAGTGCCCAATGAGTTCATCAGTCACGTCTAAGTAATGAAGCCTCATAAAAATCAAAGAGTAGGGGACTTGAGATAACTTTTAGGTTAGTGAACACATGAAGATTTGAGGGAGAGTGGGACTCCTCAAGAGAGCATGGGTACTCCAATCCTTCCCCCATATCTTGCTTTTTACATCTCTTTCATTTGATTGTTGATTGGTAATGAATCAGTACTCTAGTGAGTAAATTGGCTCTCATCTGAGTTTTGTCAAGCATTCTAGCCAATTAATCGAATCTGAGGAAAATATGCAATTGTACACCTTGCTGATGCTCAGAGTACCTTCCCACTTATCTTGAATGTCGCTCCCTTCCTCCTCTTCCCTCAGCCCCTGCCCCTAGTGGCTTTTGATGTAGTTACCAGCTATCTTTAGCTGCTATTGACCTGCTAGTGCAATTATATCTCTATGTATCTGTCATTCATCTGAGAATTGGAATCATTTTGTGAATCCCCAAATGTATGTGCTGAGGCCAAGTGCCCATACCATCAGTGCTGGGGAGGGAGCACATAAAGGGTGGGGAAAGAGGTGATTTTTCTTTTCTTTGTTTTTTTTGTGCTAATTGAATGGGCCCTACCCACTACCAAGATTTCACACTTGGAAAGGAAGGAACTAGTGAGTTTCCCAAAAATCCAACACTAGGGCTAGGCAAGAGGTTCACATGCTTTTTCAACAAAATTTGATAGCCTCCCAGTTCTTAGAAGTTACTACACTGTTTAATGGAATAAAGCAACTACTACTGAGTGTTAAGCTTTTGTGTCTTGATAGTTTTGTTATAAACATCTTCACTATAAGTATATTCAACATATAACTAATTCATTATAAGGCATTTTTGTTGTATAGAGTAAAGATAAAGGAAAACAGGAACATACAAGTGGACATAATAAAACCTAATTGTCTCATTTGTTTAAATGTCTCATATGTTTCAATATAAATAAAGATTTATGGCCAAACTGCAAACAACTGATTTTCTTTTTGTGGTTAACCAATAAAGAATGAGAAAGAAATGAGAAATACCCAGAAAGACACATTGAAATATATATTAATAATAAAATTAAAATATTTGAATATGAATGCATATTGCAAAAATCTTTTGAAAATATGTATAGATTTACTGCACAAAAAACTGATTTTCTTCTGTGAATTGCACCTAAGTCCTTTAAGTCTTTCATGTGTTCTTAGGATTAGACATTTTCTGTGTTTTTTTTTTTTTTTTTTTTTTTTTGGTGATCAAACATACTCTAAGTGTGAAATGAGATTGGAAAGCCAGAGTACATACCACTGTGCTAGAAAATGATAACCTATCAACTTTCAAAGAGTTGGTTTCTTATTTGATTAATGGAAAAATGAAAACAAATTGCCATCTAGTTAGTTTTCCCTTTTACAGCAAAATTGCCTTCTAGCCAACTAGCTTTGTGGCAAAAATATTTTGCAGCAAAAATACTTGTGGTAAAGCTACTAGATGTAGTATGACATATCTTATTTCACTGAATATGCACATTACTTTTCTGAAGTAGGTTTCTCCCTATTTTATATATGCTAAAACTGAAGATCCCAGGGATTATCAACCCAAGATAAGATGGCAGAGCCAGATGCCAATCCAGAGACAGCTTGATGCTGACCTGTGCTTTCCCCCTACCCAGGACACCTCTGTTGAAACATTCACAGAACTCAAAGACATTCTTGTACTATTCAAAGGCTTTTGGAAGAGACCTTCCACTAAGGGAGTTTTCTAGCAAGGAACAGTTCAAAAATAGAGTAGAATAAGGTATAAAGGACTGGTGATTGAGATTTCACCTGCTAAGGCTGCCATAGAATAGCAGTTTTCTTCAACAGCTGGCCCTTCAGATGGCTAGAAAGTAGCCTCATCATGAAGCAGTGGGGTTTCACTTCTAAGTAATGAGGGAGACTAATTTTGTGCAGCCCAATGTAGGCACCCCAATGAGTTCCATGGCATTTTTGTCCAAAAGCATTTCACAGACCATTACAGCTATTTGGAGCCACCCTACAAAACTTCCCAACATCTGTAAGATAAACATTAAGTCTTTTAGAGGTAGAACTTTTAGGACGTAGTTGTGATGATCACACAAAAGGAAAATTGAAGTGCTAGGAAAATTCAACTCCTGTCTAGCTCTTCACGATTTATCCATATACTCTGCATTGGTGGGGGTTTGGGGGGGGGGCGCGGCGATATTGTAGAAGATTGTTGAAAAGGAAAACAGGACTGTGTACTTGGATAAGTGTACCTTGCATCACCCATAACTGGTAGTTCCTTTCTAGTTTTCTCTCTACCTCCAGTGCCACTTATTACTTTTAGAGTCTTCAGGAAGACTTCCTTGACTTAAACAAGCCTAAAATGGGATGACTCCTCTCTACTTTCTTTCCTTTGTATTTCAGTGTATTAGGTACACTGTTATGTACCTAATAGGGTATAGTAGGGAAGCTAGGTTAGAGAATTTAAAAACAGGCTATATACTGCTCTCAAGTTGAAACCTACATAATTATTCTAATAACACAATTCTTTCTGATTACATGCATTTTCTTAAATAGAATTCCTATTTGTTGACTACTATGCTTCAGGTGCTTGCACCCACATGAAACATCGCACAGACTTAGAATTTCCTAAGTGATAGAAATTTGTTATGTTAGTGAGGTGATTCACAGTGGGCTCCTAGATGTTATCAAGGTGGAAGCATGTTACCAGAAAATTCAGCTATGTCATTAGAGTGTTAAGATTTTGGACCAGCCTTTGGGGAGGGGGTCTATGTGGCCAGTGATATAATCAATCATGTCCATATAATGAAACCCCAATAAAAATTCTAGGCATCAAGCTCATTTGGACTTTCTGTTGGTGAACCAATGTATCAGGAGTAACGAGTTCTGATTCTACAGGGAGAGGGCACAGACATCTGGGTTCAGAAACCCCCTAGACCTTATCCTTATCCAGACTGTATCTTTTTATTTTACTTTTTCTAATCTATAGCTTTCATAATAAAATTTTAAGTATAGTGTATTCTTGAGTCCTGTGAGTTATGTTAGCACATGAAGCTGAGATTGTGGAATCCTCATATTTGTACTCAATCAGAAGTACAGGTATCTGGAGACTTGCTCACCTTGCTGCTGGTGTCTGAAGTGAGGACTGAACTCTGAATTTGTAAAGTCTGCACTAAATCTAAAATGGAATTATAGTATACTTAATTGGTGTAAAAATAGTGAATTAAACATTTTGTTGAGGTGTATATTGATTTTTTTATTTTCATGATTTTTTACCTTTTCTAGTAGGATGTCCTTATTTTCTCAAGTATTTCCATTCACCTATTTTTTTCTCATTTTCTAGGGGCCTATTTTAGATACTGGGAGGTCAGATATGAGATTTAGTGGAGGAGTATCCTTCACACCTAGGGGGAGTAAGGAGCAGAACTGACAGATGGAAAGTTGAACTGAGATGGAGCCACAACATAGCACCTAACTACCTCATAGGGAGTGGAGACAATTTGGAAACTTTATCAGTTAAGTCTAGGGGACTGGGTTTTATGTACCCATATCTACCCATCGCTGGATCTACACTGCACTTGAAAGGGAGTATGATCTTGGGAGAAGCAAGAGAATGGTTTTTAGAGAGGGACTTAAAGAGATGTCAGTCATCAGTTATCCTGTTGGGGGAGTATTCAGGAAAAATGTACTACATTATTTATATGGGGGAACTTGGGTTAGAATTTGACAGACTATAGTGCATGGGCCAATTCCAACCAACTTCCTAGATTACAAGGCATGTGTATGTGTGTGTGAGTTTTCACACACATCTTCTAGTCATGGATGATTCTTTGTTACTTCTTTTCTTATAAGTTTACTAATTCTACTGAATCTAATCATTTGGCTCTAATCATTTCATCTTAATGATGTAATCATTGATTATATCTGCAAAGGCTATTTTCAATAAAGTCACATTCACTGGTATTAGTATTAGGGGTTAGGACTTCAATATATCCTTTGGCGTGAGGGCATAATTCTACCAATAACAGCCACAAAGTATTATCATTTGTCATGAAGGAAACTTCTGCAAGATGAAATCTTACATGCATTTGTAGGTTCAGTAATGAAGCAGCTCTTTCCCATTGTCATGTGTGCAGGAGAATAGGCAGGCATGGGTGATTCTATTTTCTATTACCTTATTGCTCACATGCTAGGAGACAGCAAATAGATTGACTACCTCATGTCTGACTCCTTAAAGCCATAATTTGTTTAAGTTCATCTACTAGCTACTTTGGCACCTTGAAAGACTAGTAAAAGATTTTTAATATCCTTATTAGAAGGAGGGATGAGGGGTCAGAAGGGAAGGATGGTAAAAGAGAAAGAAAATCCAGTGGCCAGCACTTTGTGTGTAGGAGAGCCCAGTGATTCATTGCCTTAGGATGTCATAGGAATTCCTTATCACCTTCCCACCAACTCTTTGTTATTTTCTAGAGGAGTTTTACTCTCAGAGAATGATTTAACTCCCCCCCACCCCCACCCCCAGAAGCTTGGTACTATCTGTACCAAGCAAAAGGTAACTCCAGTGGTGTGCAGATCAGTGTTTAAAAACTGACTCTTCATAAAGACAAAGAGAGTGGAAAAGCCCTGATTTGTAATTTTTGTCAATTTTTATGGTTTAATCTGTCACTATGGTCAGATTAAAACTACTTATGTGAAGTTACTAAACAGAGTTCAGTTATAATTTTGTCTTGAAGGCTGCTCTGAGGTAACTCCAGCACATCACTGAATATCTCAATGTAGGGAGGAAGGAATATGATTTGGAGCATCCAAGGAGGACCCTATAGAAAAGATGGATTTTGAAATGGGCTTGAAGGTTGTACATAATATGGAACTATCTCTACTACTACATATTTAGCAATTTCCACATTTTGCTCTGAGATGAGATTAAGCTTCCTAGGGCAGAAAATGTCTTATTGTATTAACACTAGAGTAGGCATTCAATAAACAAGTGCTTATTAAATAAATAAATGGAAATTAGTAAATGGAGAGACCCAGGTCACTTCAGGCTGAGGAACATTCAGGTGTGGGTTAGGCACAGGGAGAAGAAATGAATGCATAGAAGGTTTAGAAGTTCAGTCAATCTATTATCTTTTTTAAAAGTTTTCCTTTTTATTTTAATGTATTTATATATACATGTTTTATGTATCATTGTTTATTTTTGTACAGTGTGATTTACCCCTCTCAGGTGTAATACCCACCACTAAGTCACTTATGAATTGTCCCCACAATCTCTTGTGCTCTTCCTGCCCATTTTAGTCCTTCTCCTGCCCCCCTCTACTGTTGAATGTTTCTAATTTATAGTATTCCTGCTAGTTTTGTCTTTATCTGATGCCTTGTTTGGTTTCCCAATATTCCTCCTATAAGTGAAGTCATCTGATAATTTTTTTCTTTCTGACTTATTTCACTGACCGTAACCCCTTCCAGCTTCATCCATCTTGCTATAAATAGTATGACTTTATCTTTTTTGACCGCTAAATAGTACTTTATTGTGTATATATACCACATCTTCTTGATCTAGTTATGTTTTTTGGGCATTTAGGTTGTTTCCATATCTTAGCTATTATGAATAGTGCTGCGATAAACACAGGAGGGCAGGTTTCCATTTGAATTAATGTTTTGGTGTTGTTTGGGTAGATTCTTAGGTGTCACATTGCTGGGTCATATGATAGCTCCATTTTCAGTGGTTTGGGGTTCTCCACAAAGCTTTCCATAGTGGTTGGACCAGTTTGCCATCCCACCAGCAGAATAAGAATGCTCCTTTCCCCATATCCTTGCCAGCACTTGTTGAGGTCAGTTTTTTAACTTGGACCTTTCTCATTGGTGTGAAGGGTATCTCATTGTGGTTTTGATTTGCATTTCTCTGAGTATAAGTGGTACTGAGCACTGAGCATTATTTCATATACCTGTTGGCTATTTTCATTTCCTTTTTGGAGAAGTGTCTTTTTAGGTCTTCTGCCCATTTTTTGTCT
>NW_004567103.1:75893617-75927422 GCF_000260355.1 Condylura cristata | reverse complement strand
GAGTTCGATTCCCGCCTGCCCCGGAGGTGACCACATGGCGTGGCAGACCTCTCCTGACCCGCCCGCTGCTCCCCTCAGCAGTGTACCTCGTCAATGTGCCTGTTCTGCTCCCCACTCTCCCTGGTGAATCCTCTCAATCCTCCGCATCTCAGTTCTGTATGAATAAATAAATCTTTTTAAAAACAAAACAAAACAAAACAAAACAAAAATCAGTGTATTTATTTTGATGAAGCTAAAATTCAAACAGTATGTAGCAAGGTCACCTCATTTCAACTATTTTGTTGTCAGTTGGGATAGCTAGAGGCTTGGGCTGTAACCACTTAAAACCTTGCTCATCTGTTTGGCAATCGTGCCTGGAGATCTGAAATAGTTGTGGATAACTGGGGCCCCTTAGACATCTCTTTAATTATATTCTCTCTTTGAAGTCACTCTAGTATAGCAATTACACTTCTACATGCTACCTGAGGGCTCATAAAACATGTGCCCTGAAGAAAATGATCCAGGAGGAAGCTGGATCCTTTTTGCTGAGCTAGTCTTGGAAGTCACATAACATCACTATCTCTATTGTTTAAAACAATAACAAAGCCCCACTCAAATCCTTAAACTGACTACTCATTGGGACAAACACACTCTGCCTGTCTGTCCAAATGAGCAGTAATGGTAAATCAAACCAGACATGCTTCTCTCCCAGTGGGCACAAACACACATATTCTAGCACAACTGTGTAGGTGATAATGAAGTGGGCCATGATAGTATATACTGGGGCCAACAATGAGTACCAAAATTTTCAGAGAGCATCTGCATTGAGTCTGGGGATTATTGGCCTTCAGTTCAAAGAAGATTCCAAAACTATAATAATGTTGAGTCTTATAGAACCTGTAATGCTTAATGTTAATTCCATCTGCCAAGGAATGGTATATCCAAACCAAATCTGCTTTCAAAGTCATGGGCCCTAAGCCTCTTGTTTCCATTTAAAGGCTTTACTCTCTGATGCGTCTCTGTCTAGTGTGTTTGAAAGGACATAGTTTGGAACATACTGGCACTGTTTTCCTCTGAGGCGGAGATGGGAAGGAACTTCCACTTTGCACTTTGGATAGGCGCTCACTGTCCCTTGACTTCTCTCAGTAGCAATGAGAAATTTGCTGCCATAGACAGTTTGCTCTTGCCTATATTTGTCAAACCACAGGCATTCCCCAGTGGATAGAAGATGTTGAAAGAACATGGGGAAGATAATTGTGAATTATTTTTGTTTCTAACTTGAAATGGGTTGTGTTCAGAAGTTTGGAATGTAGAACCAACACTATGTCAGAATAACAGCAATAATCAGGCCACAAATGCACATTTCATCCATAATGCAAATGGAGGGAGGCAGTAGACATTACCCAGCAGACAGGTTAACTAAGCTCAAGCACTCCCACAACTTTTTTCCATCTGTGCTTTTGAACCCAGTCAGCATATTCCTTACAGGCTGCAAGTTCTAATGGAAAAGGCCATGAGGGTCTCACAGCTGGGAGCCAGAGTATCGTCAGGTTCTGCCTGCACATTTAAAAACAATAAAATGTGACTTTATAGTTGACTTTCCTTCAGGAAATTTGTGTGTTTTTGTTTGCCTGCTTGTTTTTTTGAATGGACCAAAGAGTCTCAAAATAAAAACTACATTTCCGAGTGTCAGCGATGGTGCTGCTTGTTCTGAAACCCATCAAATAAGGCTGATTAACTCTGCTGACATTGAGAGATGCTAATGCAACCAAAGTCACCCTGAAAATCCCTTTTAGTGCAGTCATCTCATCTTGCCCTTACAAAAAGCATCACAAGGCCACAAAATAGGTGTTTGTGCCGGCCTTTTGCAACTTGATTGTCACATCTCTGCAAACCACTTGAAGCTTGTATTTAGTGAAGATAAGTTGAAGAGTGTAGAGTTCTCAGTTGTTTTGTAAATTCTGTGTGTATGATCTGTTTGAAAATAGGAGAGTTCTGCTGGAATAAATATCTGGTTATTGTAAAGCCATGTATACACATATATGCCAGTTTTAGAGAGTAGGACTCTTGTCTCTGCTTTGAGGACAGATGTCACCCTTTAGTATCTGTAGCACGTATTGCTGCCACCATTTACTTACCAAATGCTGTCTTAAGATATCTAACAACCTCTGGCTTGACTTGGAGATAAGCCCTTTTAGAAAAGTGAGTATCTTAGTATCTTATAGTCCGACAGTGCTTTCCGAAGGGCTATACTGAACTGAAATCTGTTGATTTGAGGACGGTTCAACAGAATGTATGATTCACACTTTAATATGTATGAGTGTTTGGAATGTGTCTCCAGTTTAACAATGGACTGTAGACAAGACTTCCATGACAACTGACTCCTGCCTAGCACTTTGCATGTGCCTGCTGTTGTTCTAAGTGTTTTACACACATGACTCCAGTTTGGCTGCAGAGTCTGCACTTTCACTCACTGCACTGGACTGCTCCTGTGACAACAGGTGGTTACATTTATGGGTCATGCTATATGTGAGGCACTTTCTCTGTAAACTCATGCTTGTGACAAACCCTGGAGGTAAGAATTCATTTTTTTTTAAAGGATGAGGAATCTAAGGTGTAGCAGTTGAGCAGAAGGTTCCAGATGCAAATCCAAGGAGCCTGGGTTCTAAGGCTATCGGTATTAATAAATGTATTTGTTTCACACTGGAGCATTCTCAGGAGAGTCAGTTTGGTGAATAGGATATCAATGACTGAACAAGATGTCGATCCTGAATTGATTTGAGTTGATTTTCATAGAAAAAGTTGATCAGCCATTGACTATCTTATAAGAAGACATCACTGAAATTTCCATTGAAGTTGAAAATCAGTATACCCCGAATGACCATTGGGGTGAGGACATGCAGAGTTTCCTTTTAAGTGAGTTGGGAAAATATGTTGGACAATAAAACATAATTTGTTCTTTGCTTGGAGTATTTTTTTTTATTTAAAGATTTGTTTATTTATGCATATAGAACTGGAGTACAAGCCAGAGGTTCAGGGGCAGTGAGAGGCTTCACCAGAAACAGTGAGGAGCAGAACAGGCAGATTGGTGAAGTACACTGCTGAGGAGAACAGCATGCAGGTCAGGAGAGGTCTGCCATACCATGTGAATCACCTCTGGGGCCAGGGATCGAACTCGCACTGAAGTGGCTGCAGTTAGATTGCAGTGCTGCATCCTAACCCATTGTGCCACCAGGGAGGGCTCTAATAAAGAGAATAAGACCCAGGGATATTTGCTTCTTCATAAGGCTTTGAACCTAGGAGAAGCATTATGAACTGCAGCACTGCTGTCTCCCTGTGTTCTGAGCATACATTTTGCAGAGCATACAACTGGGCACTACCTATAGTCGTAGGAATTTTCTGGTCCATACTGGCTATGTGTGTAAACAAAGCAGCAATAAACATGGGGGTACAAGTATCTTTTTCAATCAATGTTTTTGTGTCTTTTGGGTAGATACCTAGGAGTGGGATTGCTGGGTCGTAGGGAAGCTCCATGTTTAGCAGTTTGAGGAACCTCCAGACAGTTTTCCATAGTGGTTGTACTAGTTTGCATTAGCTTGTCTATTTTTTAACACAAAAAATCTACTGAAATTTTAATCCACAGTGATCTTAACTGAATGGATCTGTATGTAGATCGACTTTTAGAATAAATTCATATTTTATCCACTTTGAATTCATTGTGGGAACTTCTTGTTACTGTGATATCAAAAGTATGTATTTTCTAAGTTTGTGATTCACCTTTGACTACATAGTTTTTTTGTCTGGCAGAACATTTTCATGAAATAAAACCTACCAATTTTTTTTCCCTTCAAAGCCACTAGGATTAATGTCATAAGATTAAAGATCCAATTTAATTTAAAAATTCTCTACTATCTTATTCTGTCATTTGATGATTTTGTTAAGATTAAAATCTTTCAATTTCTGGGCCCTCCCTGGTGGCACAGTGAGTTGAAGCACAGCATTAAGAAGCTAAAGCCAATTCAGTATGAGTTTGTCCCCCCCCACCCCAGAGGTGGCGAGGCAGACCTCTCCTGACCCGCCCACTGCTCCCCTTGGCAGTGTACGGCAGTGTACTTCATCAGTCAGCCTGTTCTGCTCTCCATTCTGTCTCTGGTGAATCCTCTCACTGTCTCTGAACCTCTGGCTTATACTCCAGCTCTGTATGAATAAATCAAGAAATCTTTAAAAAAAAAAAAGATTCAATTTCCAGATGCACTTGGAATTTATATTATAAAACATGGAGCTAGGTGTTCAAATTTGTTTAAGGTGGCTAACCTATTGTCCTAATACCAGTTGTTAACCCTCTATCACCCCCTACCTATTGAAATGCCATCATTATCAGAAACAAAATTCCTATAAATAGTTGGGTTTATTCTTGGACTTTCTGTTTTCTTTCATTATCTATTTATAGTATCACAGTTCAATAGAAATATATGTGAGGCACAAATTCAAGCCATAGAAATTTTAAAATAGTCCAGAAATCATACTGGGAAAAAAAGGGAAGAGGTGAAATTATTGTTAACATATCTTATTTAACCCATGAAATCAAATATTATCATTTCACATAAAATCAACATAAAATAATTGAGATAATTTATATTGTTTTATACAATGTCTTTGAAATGTGGTATTTTATGTCTATAACACATCTTCATTTGGACTAGTCATATATCAAATGCTTACTAGCCATATGTGGCTAGTGGCTACCATTTTAAATAGCTTGATTTTTGTCAAGGCAGGTCTAAAGTAGCCTTTGCTCTGTGAAAGTGTAGTATTGCTACTAAAGTCTGGCTTAATAGCTGGTTCAGTGATGACTGTTCACTTCCTGTTAGAACTTTGATCTGCTCATTCTGTGTGATGATGGGTTCTAGTCCTCTACCACTGTTGAGTCCTTGGCAGTTATACTTTGTTCTTACAGTCTCACCTCCACATGGCCACTTAGTATTTAGTCAACCATGCAAGAAAACTGTACATATTTCTGGAACTCTTTCTCTGTGAAGTTTGCTCATTTCTAGTAGCCTGCATCCTTTTCCTCCTAAAGCGAATCTGTCTCCTCACCTCAGCAAGAAAACAACACTCTGCTTGGAGTCTCCTCTCTGCACCATGGTCTGAGAGGTATCTTGAGGCAGCATATCTGGGTGATCCTACGCAGTAAGTACCTCACTACTTTCTCTTTTCTGTGGGATTACAAGTATGCTGCTGGTGAGGTTGGAGGCAGGGGTCAGATTGGTACTAATTATTCTGGATAGTCAGAAGTCCTGTTTCAAGTTTTAGGATTTATTTACTCTACTATTTAGTTATGTTGTAATTACATTGACTCCTTACTGTTTTTTAAATTTTATTTAGAATAACTTATTTTTATTCTTTTTAGTTTGTTAGAATAAATATTTAGGGCTATGAATTTTTCTTTGAGGATTCTTAGTTTTTCCTCCCAGATTCTGATATGCAGTATTTTTGTGGTTACTAATCTATAGATAGTTGGCTCTTTAGATTTTGGCTTACACTTTAACCAAGAATTGCTCCAGAAATTAAATTTCTGAGATGGTAGAGACTTATGTTTCAGTTTTCTGACTCGGTTATTACCTTTTAGTTACACTTCATTATAAGTAAAGTTGTATATACTGTTTATAATTTTTGAAAATGTGCTGAAGTTTTCTTTGTAGCTTAATGTGTAATCACTGATTTCACTATTATAAGCAAGGTATTACTTTTCAGGATCTAAATTGTTGATTACTTTAAATGAATAAATGGTAACAATTGGAGCATAAGAAATATATATGTTAAAATGTACAAAAATACTATATATATACACACACACATGTAGGATATATGTGTGAGAGTTTGTGTGTATTATTTTTATTTTATTTACTTATTTATTTTTAAAGATTTATTCATTTGTACATACAGAACTGGGGTACAGGCCAGAGGCTCAGGGGCGGCGAGAGGCTTCCCCAGAGACAGAGTGGGGAGCAGAACAGGCAGATTGATGAAGTCCACTGCTGAGGGGAGCAGTGGGCGGGTCAGGAGAGGTCTGCCACACCATGTGGTCACCTCCGGGGCAGGTGGGAATCCAACTCATGCGGAAGTAGCTTCAGCCTCTCAGTGCTGTGCTTTAACCTGCTGCACCAGCAGGGAGGGCTATTTTATTTTAAAAAGATTTATTTATCCATGCACACAATAGCTGGGGTGCAGGCCAGAGATATGGGGGTGGTGGTGAAAGAATTCACTAAAGACAAAGTGGGGAGCAGAAGAGACAGATCTACTGAAATACACAGCTGAGTGGAGCAGCAGGTGATACAGGAAAGGTCTGCTGAGCCATATAGGTCAGCTCCTTGTCTGGGAATCAAACTCATGCTGCAGTGGCTACAGATAGCTTCATAGTGCTGAAACGTAACCCCTTGCAACACCAGAGAAACCACATATGTGTATTATTTTGGGTTCATTGTACAATTTTATTCTATAAATAAACTATAGAATTCTACCCTATAAAATCTGTAAATGAGATTTAGTCCTAGAAAAATGTGAAAGTTACTAGCTAAGATGACCTCAAAGGTCACCTAGCATGTATAAGCTTCCATATAAATCTGTGTAGGCCCTAGAATGACCCCTGAGTAGAATTGATACTGAACCTAAAGTATTCTTTCCTTTCACTTTTTCACTCCTTTTCTTTTTCTCTCTATACAATATTTGCCAATAAAAGAAATCTAGGTTACATAGACTCAGGCCAGGTGTGAAACCAGTCTGTTATCAAAAAGTAGGAGAACATTAAACAAATTTTAATTAGTCTTAAGAAAAGCAAAGGTGAAATAAAAATTTAATTCTTCTGAACCTTTGTTTAAAATGTATTTTTCCATCTCTACTGTAAGGAGCAAATTTTAATTAGCTTGATTCTCACTGTTGGTCATGTATTTGTAATCTTTGTTCACACTTTGAGACAGAAAAATTTGATGAAAGAAATCAGGCAATAATGGAAATCTTGTCTGAGCAGAACAAATTGGAATTAGCAAATATATTGCAGGATAACTAGTATACTGCAACCAAGAAGAAAAGAAGCATAGGGCAGGTGGCTCAAAAAACAACAACAAAAACCCTCTCTCCAAAATATCACAGGTCAGCCTGGCATAGTCTTGTGCTGCAAGGAGAGAGAATCCCAGAGTAATAAGTGCTTTGGTACCAGACGGACTTGCTTGAGGTTGACCCTTGCCTGTAACCCTTTTTGGGAGCCCTCTTAACTCGTCTGATCCTCAGTTTCCTCCTCTGTAAAATAGGGTAATGATAACAGCTGTGTAGTCTTGTGAGGAATGACAAATGTATTATGTGAAAGTGCCTGGCATGTAATGTGAGTTCAGAAAACAAATAAGGAGAATATCAAAGGAGGATCTGTGGCTGAACTGTGGAATTCTGGCTTATTTCCTCTTGAGAGGGAAACAGGGTTAAGTAGGAGCCAGACTAGTGGAGCTGGGAGGTGGGTCTTTCCTGACCTCTTTCTCAGAATTCTGGGACTGTAACATGTAAGGCTCTTTTGCATAGGAGTCCATTCAGAAGGCTACTTTGTAGTTATGAAAGCGTGGAAACCCCAAGGCTACCCTGTGGGGAAGCTAAAAGACTCTTTAAGTCTGGTAAGCACAGTACACCAATAAGGAAATTAATTAGGAGTTCCCCTGGCAGCAAATAGGTCACAATACCACAAGAGGGGTGTGTTTGGTGTGTGTGTGTGTGGTGTGTATGTGGTGTATGAAGATGGAGGGAATTGACAAAACATACTATTTAGGGTGCTATGGAAAAGTGTCAGAAAGGGCCAAGACAGTTTTTGGCTTTGGATTAAAATTTGACAGAGAAAATAACTATAGCCACTTTCAGGGTTAATTAAAAAGATCTTGGGTCATGCAGAATTTTTGTTTCCTGACAGTGTCAAAATCAGATATTCTCTGAGATTTCAAGACCATATATCCAGGGTTCAGTTTAGAATATGAAGTCCACATTTCCCTAGTACATCATTCAGACCTTGTTTTCTGAGCACCTATTGGACTCCCCAAATCTCCTCCTGTTAGGAGTGTTGACTCAGGAGTGTAGACTCAGAAAGGTTTTGGTTGTGCCAGTGCAGGTGGTGGTACCCTAGGTGTTAAACATCCTACAATGCATAGAACTCTCTCTTCCTTTCCCCCAACCTGCCCCTCTGATTTTGGAATTAGGTGAAAAATGGGCTCCCTGAGTGCTTTTCCCTCTCTGAAAGGAGGGGTAAATGTCTTTAAGGGATGGCCTGGTACCTTTTTGTCCTGCAGTCTTTGATGTCCTGGTTCCTTCTCTGTCAGGGACATTCTTCCCACCCAAGGCTGCCTGGCTGATTGTAGCATCGACATCCATATATATATGTCCCCAGTTAAAGATTTATCCATGAATCCTGGAGAGGGGTGTGAGATGTGGTGTGAAACCAACAGCAGGGACGTTGCATTTGCAGGAAGGGGTGACAAGGCAACACAGAAAAATGGGATTTGGGGAAAGCTTTTATCAGGACCCCTGCTAGCCATCGACTTCTTGATGCAAGGGCTTACACAGCCCTAACAGTCACTGCATTCACTGTGAACACCCCAGGGCTGTAAACACCCCAGAGCCCCTCAGCAGGGCCCCATGGGGCAAACACTCCTTGGCAGCTTCTGGGCAGTTTAGCCAGCTGGCCACCTGACAGTGGCAGGTGCCCAGGTCCAGCTGTCCCAAAACTGGCAGTGTCTAATCTTTGAAAGAACACCAGGGTGACTGGAAGTGTGGGGGCAGTCAGAGTAGGGAAGTTTATATTTCCCAATCTCAGACCAGGATTCCAAGTCTCAGGAGCACACTTTAGTTTCCTCTGTGCTGCGCCCTGGGGGAATGTGAGTTTGGCTGAGACCTCTGGCTCTGTGTGGGCTGGCTGAAAGGGAAGGTGGAGCTACTGATCTGACTCTGGCCAAGATCTTATTTCCTGGGCAGTGTCTATGAGCTGAATCAAACTGTGCCGTTGGGCTGCATGTGCTCAGTGTGGCTGAGCACTGCCTGGTTAATGATTAATTCCTGATGACCCTGCCTCCAGTAGTTCCAGAGCGAGTCTCTTGGAGGGTGAGCCTGGTCACCGGAGGCTTGTGGAAGGCTAACACAATTCTCATCCGGCACCAAGAGACTGGTCAGTGTGCTTGTGCCAAGGGTCTCACAGCAGAAGATTGGAACCTCTTTCCTTCCTCAGCTCTCTTCCTGAATCACTCAGACACTCACACACCTAAACTCCACCCCCCAGGCACCTCAGCTAGGTTGGGCTACTCCAGGAAGTTTCCATGAAAGCACCTGAAATATGAATTTACCTTTTCCAGGTGAGCTCCAGAGAGAGAAGAGCCTGCGCCTACTCCAGTGAGTTGCAACCACAAACTTTGGATTTTGCGGGAAGGAGGTAAGGGAAGTTGAGAAGGCCTTTTGGACCTGTTGGCGTGGCTTCCTTCCTCATGGCTTCACACGGCAGCTCTGACAACGACTGCTCCCATATCATTGATCACAGCCATGTCTCCCAGTTCGAAGTGTCCCTGTGGATCAAAATCACCCTCATCCTTGTGTACCTGCTCATCTTTGTGGTGGGTATCCTGGGGAATAGTGTCACTATTCGGGTCACCCAGGTGCTGCAGAAGAAAGGCTACTTGCAGAAGGAGGTGACAGACCACATGATAAGCCTCGCTTGCTCCGATATCTTGGTCTTCCTCATTGGCATGCCCATGGAGTTCTACAGCATCATCTGGAACCCCCTGACGACCCCGAGCTACCCCCTGTCCTGTAAGCTTCACAATTTCCTCTTTGAAGCCTGCAGCTATGCCACATTGCTGCATGTGCTGACACTCAGCTTCGAGCGCTATGTGGCCATCTGCCACCCCTTTAAGTACAAGGCCTTCTCGGGGCCCTGCAAGGTGAAACTGCTGATAGCCTTCGTCTGGGTCACCTCTGTCCTAGTGGCATTGCCTTTGCTTTTTGCCATGGGCATTGAGTACCCGCTCTTGAGAGTGCCTAGTCTCCAGGGGCACGCCTGCAATCACTCTCGCACCCGCCACCACGAGCAACCCGAAAAATCCAACATGTCCATCTGCACCAACCTCTCCAACCGCTGGGCCGTGTTTCAGTCCAGCATCTTCAGCGCCTTTGTCATCTATCTCGTGGTCCTGGCCTGCGTGGCCTTCATGTGTTGGAACATGATGCAGGTGCTCAAGAGGAGCAAGCAGGGAACAGTGACCGGGATGGGACTGCAGCAGCAGCTGAGGAAGTCGGAGAGTCCAGAGAATAGGACCTCCCGGAGGCAGATCATCCTCTTTCTGAGTGAGTACTGGGTGGAGGGCTGCCTGCCAGCAGCTCCAGCCTCACCTTGTGCCTGACTGGGGTTCTCTTAGCTAGAGTTCTGCCTCAAAAGTGTAAACTTAGGTTTGTTGAGGCTGAAGAGGCTTTGATTGATTAGAGCCTCTGGATGTTTCTTCTGTGCTTGGGGAATTTGCGTCACAATGAAAAGAGCACTGGAGGAGGAATCAGAAGGCTGGGGTATATTCCAGAGCAGGCACCTCTGTGAGATCTTGTTCAGACAATTTGATTTTGTTGGCATTTTTCTGTTCCTCTGGAGAAGCGAGGCTGTCAGGAATGCAGGGTCCCTGGACTGCTCTTTTACACACACCTCACCTGACAGTTTTCTCCTGTCCAACCGTAAGAAGTTGGGGCTTTCAGACTTGCATCCCCACGGTAGTGCTTGACTTTCCTCTATGGTGTGTCTGTTTTCCTCTGAGCAGAGAAGTATGGCAGGGCCAATTGCCTGCTTTTCTCAGACTCCTGGGACCTGATTGATCATTCAAAAATATCTAATTATCAGAGAAAGGTGTTTGTTTCCAGACTGTTGTTGTGATGCAGGTATTTACAACAGGTCCCTCTGTATCAGAAAGGAAGTGAGGACTCCCAAACTTTCAGAAGAGGGAGCTGGTGGCTGCCTGTGGGGAGATGGGACTTTAAGGGAGACACATAAAATGTACGTGAGGAAAAGGTTTGAAAAATGTTTAGAAGCAACAAAAATATTTTGTTAAGAAGTGTGTGAGTTAACAATTTTGTGAGTATAACAAATGTTTGCCATTCTTCCCTCCCCCTTTCCTGTTTGGGTCAGAAAGGGAAATAAATCATGGTGCTATTTGTTCTGGTGTGGGAAACATGAGTAACAGGTTCCAGATCTCGGAGTTAGATAGGAGAGAAGATTGGCAGACACTCAAGAAGGAAGGGGAAACCAAGTCTCGTCTGGGCTTCGGGTGTCTTCCTACAGCTTACTTGAATTTATTGTGTGCAAAATAAAAGGAAGGGGTTTGCAATTTGGGAATGCCTCCTCTGCTTCAGGGGATTTGTGCGGTGATTTATATTTCCATTTTGAAAAACAGGGCTTTGAAGCTTCAAGAAGCCTTAGTTCAAAGGCATATAAGTACACTTACCAGATTGCAAGAGAAAAATAAGTAGTTGCTCATGATTTTCACAGATTTGTGAAGGCAAAATTAAATAAAACAGGACTTTGACAAGGAGGGTTTACCTAGATTGCTGCCACTTGAGGGCAGCCTTTCTGAAAGTTGAAGTAAGAGTGTAACAGTAGGATCTGGGACCTTGGGAAGGATATCCAACCCATCTCAATTTCTCCCACCCCTGCTGCTGTTGTCTCGAATGTCTGGAAGGAACAGACATTGCCTTTGTTGGAAACCAGTTTAAAGGCTAATTCTCCTTTCCCATATATCCTTGGGCATATCTTAAATTTAGCAATTTATATTTTATTGTGAATTTCTTTCTTTTTGTGGAGGGTGGGGTTGGTTTACAAGGCACTGATCTGAGTAGATAAGAATTAGGGGAGGGTAAACAAAGATAAGGAAGTACCTTCAATTACCTCCCACTTTGATTTAGGAATTAAGGCTGTATCTTGACTAAAGAAAACTAGTTGATTCCTCTTTTCTCTCTACTGACTCCTCCCCTTTCTTATTAAATGACCCTTCTCTTACAAATGGATATTTTTCAAGTCAAAGTCAGTCTTCTTGAACCATGTAATCTGAATGCCACACATTTGCATTTAAAGATGGATGGGACACTGGAGATGGTCCCATCCAACTAGTGATCACCTGGACTGAGTTTGTTCTTGTGGCTGTACTCATCATTTCCTTCCTGTTTTCTCCCTCTTGCTTACAGTAGTATTAATCACCACTGTGTTTCCTGCCTAAAGAGTGTTACGTGACAGTGAGGTGCTCAGTTTGTGGTGTGTTGGGAAAATTTGTGTGTTTAGCTCATTTCCTCTGCAGTGTGTTTTTAAAGCAGTTCTTGCAAATGTCCCTCTCTCCAAATGAATTTCCAAGACATTTAAAAACTCCTGCTTCACTAATTAACTTGTGTTAGGAAATAATTTAATGGAGTGAAGAAGAAGAAATTGTGACCAACATCCATCAGATTAATACAATGCTGTTTTCTTTGTAGGATTCATGAAACTCATGCTTTGGGGCATTTTTAACTCAGGACAAGTGAATTTACAAATTGTTTATAAAATGTTGAATTTAATATAGTGACTTAGCTATCTTTTTAGTATTTCAGTTAACAGATTTAACAAATTAAAACAAATATTTGGTCATTTCAAACATATTTTGCATTTAACGTGCAATGTAAATGATGACATAACACAAAATGTGTTACAGCTCTTGGAACAATAAAAAAAGAAAGCATTTTCCTCCTTGTTAAAAATGCTAACTTTGCATAACAGAAGCATAATTTATATATCTACCCAAGATTAAGGAGCTTATGTAGAAAATATTAATTTTCCATTCTTCAGCTTTTGTTATTATGCCTTAACCTAGCTGGTCTGGGTAGGTGAATAATGAAAGCAAATTGGGAACTTTGGGAGAGACAGAGATACTGTTACTATTTTCAAGCAACTTGTAGGAGAAAACAATAATGTAAAAGTGCTCATTCCTGGATACATGAATGTTTTCTTTTGTTTTTTATTAACTCAGTGAAAAATCAGTGCATGACTTAATTCCTTCTGCAAGT
Organism: Condylura cristata; assembly: GCF_000260355.1. Lineage (NCBI taxonomy): Eukaryota > Metazoa > Chordata > Mammalia > Eulipotyphla > Talpidae > Condylura > Condylura cristata. The sequence continues at coordinate 75,914,357 of NW_004567103.1, read as the reverse complement.
TTGTGACTAATTTGATGTGGTAATACTGGCTGTTGGTTTGGATTCCAGCCTCTTGTAGAGAAAAGATTCCAGTGCATTTGTCTGACTCTATTCCTTATAAGTTGAGAAACTATAAAATGAGCCTTTGTTTCAAGAGGTCTTCTTTAGTTGTTCCATATTATCTTTCTGAATTCTCAACTTGGAGTTATTCTCATTGCACGTGATGTCCAAGTCGTGAAGATCTATGCTTATGACTATTATACACATGACCTTCTGTCAAATGTCATCTCAAAGTGGAACAGCAAAAGTAATTTAAAAGAAGTATAATTTTAATTTGTAACTTTGAAGAGCATAAAGACTATGACTACGTTCCAGCTACCTCTTACAAATCTGTAAAGCAGTAATTGGCTTTTAACAATAATGAAAAAAAAATTACAGATAATTATGAAATAAAAAAATTAAAGAGACTGTATAGAATATTCAGGACTGCTTAATAATTACTCTTGATTTCAAATCTTTGTTGAGTTAGATGGACTACTAACTCATGGACTACTTCAGAAAAGAAGGTTGATGTATATTTAGATAGTTGTGTGTTGTCAGGAAAAAGCAGGGAGGAGATCAGAATCACATCTTTTGGGTTTTAGAATCTAGATTTAGAGGTCTAGATCATGTCATGTCATGAGGAGAAAAGAGAGAAAGTTGAGATGTTGACAATGGGTTTTCTTGATTCTGGAGAAAATTAGTACCTGGAAGGAGCTCTTAAAATTAATTCCTTACAATGGAGACAAAAGTTCATGTAACATGAGATTTGATTATGACTTCATTGTGAAAATTACAAAGAGACCTGTGATATATTTTACCAAACTTTAGATTATTATTGTAGCTGTATGTTAATTCTTATAATAACTTTTCAGAGTGAAAGAAGTGTGGCTTTTTTTGAGGGCATAATTTTTCTGATAAAATTATATGATAGTCTTTGTGTTTGATTTTCTCAGTAAGATTGTTAAGAGGGTTTTAACCAGCTCCTCTTAATTCTTTGCTATTTACATCACCCTTTTGAAGCACCTATCCTGGCTTCATCCTTGTCAATTTTCTTTCTTTAAGGATTAACTAGTATAATTAGTACAAACCTTCATTTTTCAGTGTTTTGGCATTCGATTCATTTTCTCTAGCTTCCATTTAGAGACATCTTGAAATTCTGTGGACCATAGCCCCCAAATAATAATTTTTTAAACGATTTATTTACTAGGCATACAGAGCTGGGGTACAGGCCAGAAGTGCAGGGACAGTGAGAGAATTCATCAGAGACAGAGTGGGGAGCAGAACAGGCTGACTAACAAAGTACACTGTTGAGGGGAGCAGTGGACGAGTCAGGAGAGGTCTGTGGTGTCATGTGGATCACCTCTGGGGTGGGGATTGAACTCCTGCTGAAGTGTCTGTAGCTTCTTAGTGCTGTGCTTTACCCACTGTGCCATCAGGGATGGCCCCCAAATAATAATTTTTTTTTTAAAGATTTTGTTTATTCATACAGAACTGGGGTACAGGCCAGAGATGCAAAGGGTGAGAGGATTTACCAGGGACAGAGTGGGGAGCAGAACAGGCAGATCGACGAAGTACACTGCTGAGGGGAGCAGCAGGCAGGTCAGGAGAGGTCTGCCGCGCCATGTGGTCTCCTCCGGGGCAGGGGGGAATCGAACTCATGCGGAAGTGGCTTAAGCTTCTTCGTGCAGGGCTTTAACCCACTGCGCCACCAGGGAGGACCCCCAAATAATAATTTTAAAACCACCCCCTACACCCTAGTGTGTATCAACTGATTACATGAAAATGAGTGCCTAAATGTTTTTGAGGCATGAAAATAATTATTTTAAATAGTAGTTTTTTTTCACTAGTTTAAATACTGATCTTACAATTATGTTTATGCCATTAATTTCTTAGTAAAGGGCTATTCTGTGATGTAGGGGGACATGACAACCTAGTCTTTCAGGGACGTGCCATCAGAATCAGTGAATTTTTCATGTAAGATTCTATTTTGACTCAACTATTTGGGTAACTTAGGGAAAATTTTGACTCAAGTATTCTGAGTATTGCCCCTATTTTCTTTTCCCCTTTATTGGTATAGCTATAGCTGTAATAAATGACATTTCATGTTTTTTTTCTATATGATATTAGTCATAAATTACAACTATGCTGTGGTTAGCCTAGCAGACAACTATATTTTTATACTCTGTCTCAAAGATTGCATTAATCTCTTAGGGAGATAACATAGTTTTTGTGGAAGGAAATCTTGGAGTCCCAATCTTCATTCATTAGTAAGCCTGTTTGTCTTAGTCATGTGTCTTATGGGGGCTGCCATAGAGTAGTAAGGCAGCCAAAGCCTCAGTTAAGCAAACTATTCAGTTCATTAATGCTAAAACCACTCAGAATAAGAGTAATTTTTGAGTAGAGACCGGACAGAGGAAGAAATTTGGATTGGTTGTCAAAGAGCCTGGTTCTGCCCCAGAATACAAGATCCCCTAACCTACCACTTGGGTACCACTGTCTTGTCTCACCTCCTGTTCCTTCTGCCCACCTTACCTGCAGCTTTACTGGTGTAGTCCTCACTTTTTGTTAGTATGCTTGAACTTCCTTAATGGAGTACCACAGACAGAACAGTTTAAGCAGCAGACATTCATTTTCTTATAGTGCTGGAAGCTAGAAATATGAAATCAAGGGGCTGGCAGAGTTGGTTTCTGGTAAGACTTCTTTGGTATGCAAATAGCCCCCTGCTTGCTGAGTCTTCACAAGGACTTTCCTCATATAAGTGGAAAGAAGAGATCACAGTTGTCTTCTTGTCGAGATGTTAGTTCCATTAGATCAAGACATCAACTTTGTGATTCACTTAACCTTAATTATCTCCCTAAGGATGCTGTCTCCAAATACAGCCACATTGTCAAATAGGGCTTCAACATAGGAATTTTGGGCAACACAATTCAGTCTGGAACATCTTAAAATTGCTCTGCTCTCTGGGTACCTTTCAGTTCTTGTAACAGACTGCCAGGCTCTCTCCTACCACTTGGTCTTCACACTTGCTTTCTCTTCTTGAAAATGCCTTTTTTTAAAAAAAATATTTCATACTCTACTATCCCCTTCACCAAGTTAACTTCAGTTTTCTCTCAGGAAGAAAGACCCCTGACTTAATTAAACCTCCCTTGAAATATGCCTAATTATAATTTTACATGAAATAGTGTTATCATTTGATTGATGTGTCTTCTATTTCCTTGAGGGAAGGAACTGTCCCAAGTTTGGCTCACCATTCTACTTCCATGCTAGCATAGAGTCTGGCACACATCAGATGTTTAAAGAGTTGGTTGACTGGATAAATGACTGAATAAATAAATCACTTTGGAAATGGGTATATAGTCTTAAACATACATCCCTACAGAATAACTCCCCCCACCCCCAACAAATTTTTCTGGTAAGTTGAAACCTAAAGATTCTCTGTTGAAGGGGATCTTGTTTTTCCCAGGTCTTTGAAAAGTGAAGCCACGAGGACACTTTAAATTTTTCTTTCCTTAGCAAAGAAACTGTTGATGTCAATCAGTTCCCGATACTGCTTTCAACTTGCAAGAAGTGACCATGAAATGAAAGTGGTTAGGGTGGTGATTAATAGTTCTTATTCAACTGTTTAACAACATACTAATGCAGTAAAGAAATCCTAAAAATTATTTTTTAGCAGAAATCATTGTTAGTGGAGAGGGGGCTACTCAGGTAATAGAGGATTTAGTGGAAACAATACCTTGAAAATATTCAGTCTCTGTGCTTTTATTTCCTCCTTAAATTGCATTCACTTGTAGCTATCTCCCAGGAACTGTGTAGTTCAAGGGTCTTGTTGATCAGTTATGAGTCCAGACAGTAGATTTCTTGGTCTCTTTAGCTAAGCTGTTGTCTTGAAAGCTAGGCTTTATGAAGGGTGAAAAGGATGGTTCAACTTTATAGCTTCCCCTTGAATGTATCATGAACCCAGACTGGTGATCTAGACCAAGCACCATGCAACCAGTTCAGATGAGACCATAGTCAGGGGGTTTGAAATTTCTCCTTGAAAACCACTGAAGGGTTTTAAGGAATAAAGCAACACCATTAAATTTATGATGCTGCCTCTGGAGTGAAAGCTTTGCTGCAATGCAAATGAGTCAAAATACAGGCCTGTTCATGTTCCTAGACTGAGAGACTTTTCTCACTGGGACACTATCCTGGTAGAGCAGCTGATGCCAGTTCATTCTTTTACTTTAGTCAAACCACTGACTCTTTGTTTTTCCTATCTGGTTACTGTTGCAGCCGTTATGACCAGAGATGACTGTGCTTCCCCAGGTGTGTTCCCACCACAGAGCTCCCACTAGCCCAGCACTATGTAGGCTCTGGGTAGGAGGTAGTTTTAGGGAGCTGAGCTGGCAGACAGTGGCTCTAATGTGTCTCTATTGTACAATTATCTGAACATTCTTCCACAAGTCCCTCTTCTCCCTACCCTGATCTTCCTTGTGAACGATGAATCATCTTAGATGTTGCTCATATTGGGGCACAGGTTGTCTCCAGTTAACCTTGGAGCTCCTAGAGCACTCGTCTCTTTATTCAGCTTTTCCTGCCAGTCTGGGACACAGAGGCTTTGTGTTATAGTTAGTAGGATCCTGGATTGGAATCCTTTGACAGCAGCTGCTGCCTGTGAAAGGAGGCATTATGATCCTCAGACCCTCTCTTGTTCCTCTCCTTCCTCATGCTAGGGTCCCCAAATTCCTGATCCCTGGTGTACAGATACCTGCTCCCACTTATCAACATCACCATCAAATGTGAATCTAGGAGTTGCAGTGAAGGGATTTTATAGAATTACTGTCACAAACCAGTTGGCCTTAAAATAAGGGGATTTTTGTGTGCAATAAGTGAAGTCACATGATTTTTTAGGTTTGGGTCTGATGGTTAGAGACAGGGGAAGCCACAGAGTCAAGCATGAGAAAGTTGTGATGTGGAAAGAATTTTCTTTGCTGACTTTAAAGATAGTGGGGGCCATGACAGGGAATGCAATGACTGAGAACCAGCAATACATAAAGGCATCTGGATAAGGTGAGATGTGGATAACCCCCTGTGGCCTCTGGAAAAGAGCAGCTCATGGAGGACCTGAGCAGAGAGCTCAGCCATGCCGTGCTTAGAATTCTGATCTGCAGAACTGCCAACCAGTAAATATTTTCAGCTATTGAATTTCTATTAATTTGTTCTGTAGAAAGAGAAGATTAATACATTCCTTGAATTAAGATAAGGGGGCAGCAAGGTAAACACAAACACATGTCCTGTCTTAATTATATCTTCTAAAACAGCCAAGTCTCTACAAACTTCTCTTTGTAAAGTCTCTTCTTCCCAGAATTATACCTGTGGCCCAGCCATTCGCTGTTTATACCACTTTTTTTTTGTGGTCAGTGACCTGGGAGTTTACCAAGCTCCAGAGCACTGTGGCATTTTTACTAGACTTTTAGGTTCTTCTTTGGGCAGTTCAAAATTTGTGAGTTTGAGTCTCACTAGCTGGATTTTGGAATCTTGGACCCCTGGCTATCAAACAGGAAGAATGCAGTGGGCTGACCTCTTACTATTAGCTACTTGGTGGCTCTTTTCTTTGGTAGTCAGGCACTTAGTAGGTGCTGAATAAATGCTTGGTGATTTCTGAATGTCTGGGTAGCTTTGCTGCTTCCTGGAACCATCCTCCCTGGAAGAGAGAATGTCTTTACCTTTTGTTATTTGGTTCCAAATTGCAAAAAGGGTTTAGGGGGAGGCCAATCTCGGGGTTGGAAGCATTTCTGGAGGAAAAAAACTAAACAGATATCTCAGCCTAAATTGACCATTTATTAAATTTTGGGTTTCTGCCAATTTAGAAACTTGACAACATTTCTTGTTTGCACTTAATGTATGTAAGAACCATTCTGGCAACCAGAGGCTTTTTAAACATTTCATTGCTGCTTTATGTATCTTGAGGGGGCTGGGTAGTTGGTGATCAGTGGTGTTACCAGAATCTGACAAGTGGGATCAGGAGATAACTCTGTGGCATCAAATGACTGCTGTACTTACTAACTGTTTAGCTGGCTTTGCAACCAAAGGCATGCAGAATTGGGAGTGAAGCCCAATTGGGAGTGGTGAGTTTCAATGAACTTGTAAAGAAAACCATCCTCTTTCTCAAGTGAAGGGGAAGAAATCCAGCTTACTTGAGAAATAAAGCACTGCAAATAGGGTGTTTGGGCAGGGTTGAAGTTTTGTTCTCTGGTTTTATGTATTGTTATTCTTTGGAGGACATGATATATCATCAGAAACAAAGCTTTCTTGGAAATTGATGGATCTATATTCTAGAGGTGCAGCTCCAAGGGATTAAATATAATGTTGAAACGACAGCTGCAATTTTGTATATTTAAAGGACAGCTGATCGGTTGTCACTGTCTTTCAAAGTCATGTTTGCCATGACAGGGAAGCAAATGGGAAGCCTTGGTGATTGAAAGTTGCTTTCTAGAGATTGAAGGAATCTTATGTAGAAATATGTTTTTCTTGGACTCAGGGGTTTCCTCACTATTGTATCTCTTAAAGGGACACTTCCTAAAATAAGTCCTTGACTTGACTTTGCTCTGATTACTCCAGTATGTCTTCACTTTGGTGTCTCAATCATCAAGTATTTATGAAAACCTAAAAAATGTACATGATATCACATGGAATGTACAGATCAAGATGTTGCATTCCTCTTCACACCCTCCCCTCCTCAACCCCAACCCCTTTAAAGGAGGTTAACACTTTTCTAATTGGGGCATTAAGGTACAGAAGTGGAACCTTTTCAGAAGAAGCCTAAAATTACCTTTGATGTGTATTGGGGGTGGGGGATGGGGGGTAGGAGGTTGCACATCCATATTGGCTGTTTATACAGCAAATTGGTTTTGGTTGCCAGATTTTTTAAAAGAGTGGTTAATTATAATTTACCTACTCCAGTGATGTTGTCTACAGACTTGATGTTCACACTGTGGTCCATGCATCAGGAGTATCTCTGGGTAATGGTAAGATGTGTGTTTGACCATACCCATACTTTGTGAATTAGAACCTGTATTGTACCCATATCCCTGTGATTCCCATGTACATTACAAGTGTGATAAGCATTTTTTTAACAACACGTGGGGGGATTCTTTAACACCAAATGAATAGAAAAGGACAAACTGAGAATGACTAATTCCACCATATAACAAGAACTATGAATAACTTGCTTGGTGGCTATAACCACTAGGTGTAACCAAAGGTGGGAATTTGTTCTGTATTAATTAGGTAAAGACAATTTTTATGTTTTGAAGAGAAACAAATCTTACCTTCATTTGAAATGCTGGAGGAAGTCAATCTCAAGTTTGAGGGAAGACTTCCTAATCTTGCATGAAAACTCAAAAGGGTTTACCCAGGTTAGGCATGTGTCTCTCATTGGAAGTGGTTGTTTTATTCAAATTGCTTCTTTTAGCTCCTTCTGCCTGTATATTTAATCTCTTACCTCTTCAGCAGCATCATCATGATTTAGTTATTTTCAACTTTCAGAACTGTCCATCAACCACTGAGATTTGAGCTCAAATTTGACTCCAAAATTCACATTCTGTCTGTAAGTAGAGAAATGAGTTCTCAGAAGTGGATGTGCTTCAGTTGGGAGACTTGTTATAGCTTGTGACCAGTGGGGAGGAAAGGAAAAACGCATAAAATATGGTTTATACTTATTTTGCTTTTGGGCTACCTAGCCTTACAAGTACCATTCGAATATGTTTAGAGAATTTCCCTCTCCTTGAGTCTTGCTTCCCCAAGGGAATGATCAGAAATGTGCTTTTCCAGCATCTCTTGCAGTTAATGTGCAGCAAGTGAACCTGGACTATATGCATGAGATTCTCAGTGGGAGAAAAGATGGGAAGAGGTGGTAGCTACATGGAGTCTCCTTGGGGACATGGACAATGGGTTGAGAGAGAATAAAGTAGCTTTTAGAGAGAGCAGAGACAGGAGAATTAAGGGCAACATCCTAGCCCAGGTATTGGCAATACCTCTGTGTTGCCTCCAGGAGCACAGTCTGGCAGGATAATCTGATGGGATTTGTAGCTATACACCCAAATCTCTGAACCTCCCATGGTCTTTGGGGAAGGGGAAGCTCGGGAGGGGGGGAGCCAATAGTGTCATTTCCAGTTTAAACTGAAATAGACTTTGATGTTTGCACTGAGAATTCTGTATGTCGAGATAATAGGTAATAGAACATTTGAACTGGAGTTGGGGGACTCTGAGGGGAACAGGAATAGTGAGCCTAGATTTTTCAAATATGGCTGTGAGGAACAGGAAACATGGAAGTCTCTGGAAGGAGGGGTGACAGTAAGGAGTCATGGGCAAGAAGGCCCATGGGGCTACTCTGTTGTAGGTAGAGCCTGAGTGTGGACGTGGTACAGGTCTAGAGGGTTCTGATGATAGTAAATGGACATGTCTAGCCATGAAGGGTCACAAGGAATGGTAGTTGTATGATAGTAATATGTACCAACTGTGATATATATTAGAATAACCTGTGGAGTATCAAACAACACCCCCCCCCTCACACACACACACTCCATTTACATTCAGGTCTTTGGACATGAATATTATTTCAACTCTGTGAGTGATTATAGTTTAGGACTGGACTAAGGGTGAGGAACGAGGATAAGAGGCCAGGCTGGGCCTGCCTTGGAGATACTGAACTTGGTGGTCTTTATCTGCACATCACAAACCCTAACCCCGACTTATTATGAAGAAAAAAGGGATTTTCTGGAAGTATAAGGAATAACTTAGTAAATCAGAGGAGAGACTATGGAACCATATTGTTCACGGATTGTGGGGAAAGGAACTGTGGACAGCCTCTTTGGGCTCCACCATCAAGGAGATAACCAGTTCAAGAGTTTTCCCATCTTTGTTATCACCCCATTCAGAATCAAATTTCCATGGTGAGACTTGCCAGACTGGTTGGGCTTGTACATCCACTCCCTGGGGAGGCTGAGAGTAGTACAGCTTCATATGGAGTGTCAGCAAGACTGCATGCAGACAAGTGTGGTCCCAAGGAGATCTGGTTTTGTGCTCCAGAAAGCCTGCAACAGAGCAGGGAGCAGAAACACAGGTGCCTCTGCAAGCGTTCTGTTGAGCCTGGTGATTACCATTGTCACTGTTGAATTTCTTTGCTCCTTGTGGACTCTCCCACTATCTCTGTGTGGTATCTTTATCTCCTTCCTCACCCTGCTGAGCTATTGGGGATGTTACCCAGAGGTCAGTTCATCTTTGTGTGTGAGCCAGTCATGAGGCCAGGGGAGAAGGGACCAGCAGCAGGGCTCTTCTGAAAAGCAGCCGTCAGGAGGCTGGTTAATGCTAAACCCACAGGGCTTATTTCCTGTCTCAGAACCTGACTCATTAAGTGAGGTCACTGACTAGACATTGGATTGTGACACTTTATGAACCTAAATTTACTTTCTATTTGAACCTTGCCTTGAAGGACAAAGGTTTCTTGTCATGTCTTCTCCTTTGGGCATTTCTACTTATGTCCTAATATGATAATGTCCTTAAGTCAGTATGTTCAAAACTATTTGCCATGAAGAATAGGGAATAAATGAAGTAACTTCATTGCTATTTAGGCAACACAACCTCTGGAAATTGAAAAGTTATTTGAGAAATAACAAAGGTAATTTGTGAAATTTTGTGTTTAGAAAAATTTTATTTCATGTTAAAATGCTGATTCATCTTGTAATATCAGTTAGATTCTGTCACTGGGGTAGTTACTGCTTTCTCTACCTGCAAGATAAAAAGACTGCTCTCCAAATAGTTCCATTTAATCATTCTCTTAATGGCAATTCTGGGAGCTTCAGACACACTCTTGGAACCCTTTTCTGAGGAACCTGATATCAGCTGCTGGCCATATCACTTCTGTCTCCTCAGTCAGTATCTTCACGTGTCTCCTTGCTCTACTGTCACATCCTCTCCTTTCTGTGTGTGCAATCTCTCTGTTTATTTTTACATCATTCTTCATTTTGTTCATTTTTTTCATCTTTGTTGTAATCCCCATGGATGTCCTATCACCAATTCACTCGTGTGCCATCACCATAGTTCCATGCACATTTTTCACCCCATTGATCCCATTCCCCTCTCAACCCCCATAAAATATCTCTGGTATTTGTTGTTTTTTGTTTTTCCTTTATTAAAATTGCTCCCCTCCCTCCCCCAACCTCTTATGCTCCTGCTATGAGTGAAACAATCTGGTATTTTTCTTTTTCTTTCTGGCTTATTTCACTAAGCATGATGCCTTCCAGCTCTATCCATGTTGCTGCAAAAGGCATGAGTTTATCTTTTTGATTGCTGAGTAACATTCCACTGCATATATGTACCACATCTTTTTAATCTAGTCATCAATTTTTGACTTCACTATTGTAATATAGCAGCAATAAACATGAGAGTGCAGGTGTCCTTTTGAATCAATGCTTTTGTGTCCTTTGGGTAGATACTTAGGAATAGGATTGCTGGGCCAGATGGAAGCTCTATTTTTAGGAGTTTGAGAAACCTCCAAACAGCTTTACATAGTGTTTGTACTAGTTTGCTTTCCCACCAGCAGTGCAGGAGAGTTCCTTTTCTCCATATCCACAGCAACATTTGTTGTTGCTAGCCTTTTTCTTTTTTTTTTTTTAAAAGGATTTATTTATTTATGCTTACAGAACTGGGCTAAAGGCCAGAGGTGTATTGGGTGAGAGGATTCACCAGAGACAGTGTGGAGAAGAACAGGTAGAAATACACTGCTGAGGGGAGCAGTGAGCAGGTTAGGAGAGGTCTGCCACACCATGTGGGTCTGCTCCCTGGCTGGGAATCGAACTCATGCTGCAGTGGCTTTGGAGAGCTTCATAATGTAGTGCTTTAACCCACTGAGCCACCAGGGAGAGCCCTGTTGCTAGCTGTTTGAAGATGTGTCATTCTCAGTGGGGTGAGGTGGTATTTCATTGTACATTTAATTTGCATCTCCCTTATTACAAGTGATGTTAAACATTTTTTCATATGCCTGTTGGCCATTTGCATTTCCTCATTGGAGGAGTGTCTTTTTAGCTCTTCTGTCCTTTTTTTGATGGGGTTGTTCACTTTATTTTTGTTGAGTTTCATCTGCTCTTTGTATAACTCTGTGATCGATCCTTTATCATTAGCATTGTATTAGAAAATTTTCTCCCAATATTTGGAAGGTGGGCAAAACACTACTTGACGTACACTTCAGTCACATATTTAAAGATACAACACCCAAAGTGAGGATAGTAAAGAAAAGGTTAAACAGTTGAGACTACATCAAGTTAGAGCTTCTGTACAGCAAAAGAGACATTACACAAAAAGCAGTCTCTCTTTGCCTCCTTTAAGAATGCATCTGAAACAAAGTAGGGTCCACTCTTAATTCAGGATAATATTGCACTCTCAAGATCCTTAGCTTAATCACATCCTTAAGGAACTTTTCTATATATGAAGCAGCAGTTACTATTACTGTAGATTTGGATGGGACATTTTCCAACCTATTACAACTGACAAAGGGATTCTGGAAAGTATAAATTTAATGTGATACATGAACATAGATGACCTACAAAGAAATGTGTGACAAAAGCATAAATATATTTGTGCTAATCTGCTTTCCATCTCTTAGTTGTGTGTATTAACCTTGGGCAAATTCTCAGAAGTTAGAATGTCAGTTTTTTCACTTCATGTTGGACATACTCCATCTTCCAAGGCTGATTTCCACTTTGATGGTAAGTATATGGAGCTGCATACTGCAATAGCTGGCGCAAAGTAAGTCCTAAGTAAACTCTACTGTCATATTGTGACCTGTCATATTACAGAAAGTACTCCAGTTGCAGAAGCAAGAGAACTTTGTGCTGGTTCTTTCTAGATTGCTGACACATCACCTTGAGGCAATCTCAACTTGCTCATGGAAGCATGAAGGGCTGAACTTTAAAAAAATGTCTTAGATATCTCCTACACAAAAGGTGTATCTGGTTGCTAGCCTTTAGCACTCCCTGAAGTAGAATGTCGTGAAGTCTTCTTATTGGTAATGAAATGCTTATTGTAACATTAGCATTTCATTCCATCCTATTTCACTGCCTGATGCAATAGAAAAATGTTTTCTGTTCTTTTTCAACGAGCAAAAGTGATAGCCTGGCAAAGGGGACTTTTGATGTATTTGAGGGGACTCTGGAATGCTCTCAGGTGACCCCAATAGTGTGTTCACCCCGATGAAAAGATTTAGACTCAGAAGGTCTCTGAGATCCCTATACTTCTGAAATTATTTGCTTTTGACCTTTTATTCTATGAGAAGGTACTGGAAGGGCAGGAGAAGCTCCAGGCCCCTGAAGCCCATTCTGGGCAGTAGCTTTTGATAAATGAACATGTTGATGTTTTTGTCACATACCTGTAAGACTAGGGCATTATTGGCTGTGGTGATCAATATATCAAAATGAATTTTTGGAAGAGTATCATCAAGTTATGCTTTATTTCCAAAATCATAAAAAAAAAAAACTTTGCCCTGGGGAAGGGAAAGATGACTTTCATTGAGAAATAAAAAGTTGATGGCTTAGACATTACTTATGTCACCAGTCGATCTGATATGTAGGTGCTGTGGTACCAATTGTTCACAGATCCACATTCCCCAGGCCATTAAAACTTGTAGTGCTGGACTCATGTTCTCCCCATTTTGCCCATTTAATAATAATAATAAGAAGAAGAATGTTAAAATGACATTATGACTTTGTGTTTTTCTGCAAGGTGCTCTAAGCACTTTTCAGATAGTATATCATCAATCCTCATCACAAACAGGTGAAGTGTTGCTAGCAGGCAGTATTTGTAATTATATTCAACTTATTAAAATGTACTGCAGGCTGGGACAAATTTCAGTGGAATAGTGTTGCTTGATAGGTAAAGAAGAGGCTGGAGACTGGATTCTGTTCTAATAACTTGCTACTTTGTCCATTTCTCTCTCCTTTTTCATCTGTCAAATAGATAAGTGTAGTGTATCCCCTCACCTCACAGTGGGGTTATATAGATGATCATAGGGACTAATCATATTAGCTAACTATTGGAGGCTTTTGATTACTTGCTCTATGCCATTTCACAAGAACTCTACAGATGGGCATAGTTGCTACTTTCCATACTTTCCACATAAGCACATTGAAGTAAGGATGTTTGATGAATTTGCAATGAAATGGTTGAGATAGATTTGACTCAAGTTAGGTTTCAGAACTTGTGGAACTACCAGTTCCTCAGAGCTGTTGAAACTTTAGATACTGCAACATAGTATACACATACATACACATCTACTCTGACACACAGTTATACAAAGTTTTATAATACACTATCCATCCATCTTTACCATAGAATGTGAAGAACATTTTAGTATTCCATTCATTTCTTTTCTTGTTGAACCATAAAATGTTAGAAGGAAGTCAGTACCTGTTGTCATAGTGGTAGTACATAGGCTGAGAATCTGGTATACCAGGAAGGTTAGGATCAGGTATGCTGCAGCAGTCAGTGGAGACTTCCTGGAGAAGGTAGCACTTGAGCTAACACACTCTTCAGTTCCTGGCCTGTAGAATCATGACTGGACTCAAGGGTTTTAGACATACAGATGTACAAGGTCCAAACACTCTAATGGTTCATGCTGATGTTTAAGCAGGTCACAGCTTCTAGTGACCTACGAGGATCCCAAATTGCTTTCAGGAATCTCTGTGGGCCTGAAGTCACTGGCAGGTGAACAGACATCAGAAAGAGACACTTGGGCTTAGAAAGCTTATAACACAACTATGATTTTTACCTTGTGAAAGAATTATAAGGGGAAAAAAAAAGAATTGATGGCCATGACTGTTTGGCTCCATGAGCTTAAATAATCACTGTCTGGCCCTTTAAAGAAAATCATTTGCCAACCTGTACCTTCTGCCCTATTATGTATTGTACCATGCTGAAGACCTTCCTTAATTCTGTCACCTCCAAAGTAGACACACTGCCTGTATGTTGGAGACAGGGGAGAAATACCCAATTGTTCATTTCCTTGCTACACAGCCCCTAGGAACCCCCCTGATTTCTTCACATAGCACATTGATATCTAGCACCGAGCATGTATATGCTTTGTTCTTTTGACACACGGCATATCAGTGATTAGTGCCAAATGCCAAAACGCTAGCTATGGCCATAATGCCTTTTATAATAACATTCATAAGAATAGCCTCCCATGATGCAGTTTCCATTTGCCCAACATAAATAAACTTGAGGCCAAATTGCAAACATGGTTTCTCTTCATACTCCACCTGGTCATTTTGCAATAAGCCTGTGATGTGAAATTTAATCTAAATAAGTAGTTGAACTCAGAAAATCACAAATAAGTCAGGGTCAGCTTTTATTTTAAATATCAGGAGAAGACAAAGGGTGGCTGCACCTCCCTTTTTTAAGTAACAGTGTCTTGATGACAAGCTAATATGCAGCTCAAAATATAGGTATTGTTGGTTAGAAATAGCCTTTTAGGCATCACGGAGACAATATGCCAAGATGCTGTTGGCAAATGGCTGTGAAGGAGGACAGATTACTTTAACAACTATTGAAAATACAGAGCTGTCCTGTGTGGGCGGCTCAGACACAGCTCTCCTTCACAATGGGGGGACTTTTGTTACAGGAAAATTAGATGCCTTTGGATAGGTTTGACATTGTCCTTATCTTTTCCATATAGCAAAATACCACCGCTTAGAAGGAGAACAGGTAGTTGAAGGAATATCCTGATTGAATGCCTTCTAGAAGGATATTTGGGAGAGAAACATTTTAATTTTTGTTTAGGGGCTCATTCTTGAAGTGGTTTCATTCTGACAGAGGCTTAGATGGATCTGAAGAGCAAAGTGGTCTTTTTGAATCCTGGGGAGTGAACACAGTGATCACTCTTCACTGAGTCCTCCAGGACAGCCCAGAACACAGCCTGTGAGCTAGATAGAACCAGGAGAAGTTTTGTTTGCTTGGCTCCATGTTAGTTAGTTTGCTTTTTAAACAGTGTGATTACAGTAGATACTCTTTGCTGTCTCCAATTTAACTAAAGTATCTCATTTGTTATGGAGCTGCCCCAGCTACTTTACACATTTGTCCTAAGAGAGATGGAGTTCAAGGTGCAAGGTTTGTGAGCTGCAACAAAACATGGCAACTGCCTATACACTTCCCACTCCAGTTCTTGTGACTACAGACACTACCACAATGCTCTGTGGACAGCTTTGGCCTGAGAAACAGGAGAGAATCCCACTGAGTAGATAGTAGCTTAAGGATCCCAGTTTTCTCTTAAGGGCTGTGTATTTTTTTTTATTTTTCGCTGCTGCGACCACTGGAAGAAATGTCAGTAGACAGTTTTTTGGCAATGGTTAATTATAAAAAAAATTACACCTGCCTCATAATAGCAGAAGCTTGGGCTCTTGGATAGGCTGGGTCAAGAAGGTGCTATGTAGAGGGCAGGGGGTCATCAACAGGACAACTGGGTTCCCGTTTTCCCTTTGCCCCTTCTAATGGGTGTGAACTGAGAGGCATGGGCAACTTCCAAGGGGAGAAGCAGGAGTAGGGTGATTGATAGGAGCAAGGAGAATATTGGCTGGTGATACCCTTTAACTATAATTTGAATTCCAGGTGTGGGCAAGTAAATGCCAATACAGTGCTTGGATTGAGTTGATGAATGGGAGAAAGACACAGTTAACAAAGCTGACTGGTCACCCTGATGTCAGTGTTGGTGGAAAGGAAGAAATTTATGGTGAGCCCAGCCAACATACTTTGGAGCATGTTTTGGTTTGAATCTTCTTCAGTCACTGGGATTTAAAGATCATTAACAGTAGGGTTGTCTTTTTTTTTTAAGATTTATTTATTTATTCATATAGAACTGGGGTACAGGCCAGAGATGCGGAGGGTGAGAGGATTCACTAGAGACAGAGTGGGGAGCAGAACAGGCAGATCGACGAAGTACACTGCTCCAGCGGGCGGGTCAGGAGAGGTCTGCCGCGCCATGTGGACTCCTCCGGGGCAGGCGGGAATTGAACTCATGCGGAAGTGGCTTAAGTTTCTCAGTGCAGTGCTTTAACCCGCTGCGCCACCAGGGAGGGCCAGGGTTGTCTTTTAAAAAATATAATCAAGAGACTAAAGTGGCTTGATTGCTGCTGGCATGCAGATACAGATAAGAGCCATGTCCTGTGTAGGGCAGACTTGGAGCAACTCCAGGGGGACCAGAGATCTTCAGTCTCTCTTTCCATCTGGCCACTTCTCATTATCTCTCTTGAAGGACACTCTGTTACTTGGTTTGTCCATGTGAGTGAAAGCCATAGCAAACAGATTACTATTGAAATTAAAAGCCATGGCAGTTGATTCTATAGTTTGTAAGAAGCCTGCTTTGAGTGACTATGATTATTCTTCAATCCTTAATTCTTTTCTCAACAAATACCATGTTCCCATTGCATGCTAGCTCCTACTCTAGGCACAAAGTGAGAGGAAACCACCACCCCCATCCCTGAGTGTTCCTCCAGGGTTTCATGTATCTTACCACAAGTTCTGATTCATGCTCATGATTTTACCACCTTCTTGAGATTATTTTGCTTGATTACTCATCACACCTACTCCAAGGGCATTTCTCCTTGGTGGAGTTACCTCTTATTTGGAGACTGAGTTCTAAAGGCAGAAAAGCCTATGTAGTCACAATTGCTCCCAGAAGTCAGAAAGGCACCACAGTGAAGACCAAATAACTGTTTCACTAAGTCCATCTTAGCCTTTGTGGAACAGAGAGTATGTGATTGTTTAATTGGAAAGCAGGTAAGAGAGTTGGGTGGAAGAAATATAAAACTATGAATTTTCAAACAGTAAAGTTCCTGGCCAGAGCTAGCTGAGACACATGTAGATTCCCTGATCGCATGTCAAAACTCCCTGCAAGCCTCATGGCTTGGACTTTCTTCAGGCTGGTCCTCGTATCTGGACTTGAGGTATATCAGCCCTGGACCTGTGCTTAAGAAGACCCTGCATGTCCTAGCACCCACACACTCAAACACACAGAGGCTCTGCCACCTGGTATCTGGCTCATGACCCATGGCTTTAGATTTCTGCTGTCTTGTGGATAATTAACACTGCTCAGGCCCCAGAGAAAGGCTTTCCCACATGTCATACCCTGGGACCTGAAGCAAAAGGTGAATTATATTTGATTGCTCTGCTGGTTTGGGGCTTATACCAATGCTATGCTGCATGGGAGTTCAGAGAAGGTTTGAGTGGCAGAAGGGCTTAGGTAAGAGGAGAAAGCAAATTAAGTATCTTGTAAAATTCTTCCTCTCAGATAGTAAAGATGCAGGAAATTCTTGTATTATGAGGTGCTGAGCACCCATTTTCTGCTCCATTTTTTGGTGTGTGCTCATTTTTGGTTCTAGACACACTCATAGATACCTAGCAGTACACTGTGACTAAGGAATGTCTTCAAGTTTAAAAGTTTTACAGCACTCTGCAGTACGTGCAATTTAAGTCACGATTGACTTTTTTTTTCATTGGCAACTAGAAAGGATAATCTTATTTTAAAAATATTTAGTTGTATTTAATTCAGATTAAAAAACATTAAAATCAATTTAAATAGTCCATTTTAAATTGTTGGAATATACTCAAATTGATTAATATTTTGTCTTAATTTTCATAGAACATCTAAATTTTTATGGCCACTATAATTTCATTTTTAATGGAAAATGTTTAACATTTATACATTGAATTCAATAACATTTTAGAAATCATTTAGATCCCTATTGTTAACAAGATGCATGTATTAAGACATGATTTTTAGCAACATAATTATTACTTCTGCTGAAATGAAGGGAAGATACATTTTCTGACATAAGTGTACAATAAGGAATGAATTATTTATGCCTTTATTGTATCATTCATTCATCTTTGCTGGAGTATGAGTAGAACACCCAAACATGTATAATGATCAGAAAATTAGTTCATCTTTGGTAATTGCAGCTGTCACTTATATAAAAACCTTGACTTTAAACACATTTAAATTTGTGTCCCTATGAAGGTGTATTTGTCAACAAGGAAGTTAAAGCACATTTTATTGCTAAATTTGTTAGAGTTGTAATTTTTAAATGTATGTGAAGGCTCCATTTGTGTTCTTTTCCTGACTCCGAGTCAGAATCACGAAAGCTATTCACTTATTCCCTAAACTCCTCAGCAAAGAGTTGACTTTTGTTAGTTACTGTATAAAGGGTTATGAGATGCCACTCTTACACTGTGATGGAATTAGGCTTCTAACCTCATCTATTTGCTAGAGTCAGGATTGTACCTACTTGTAGAATTCAGAGAGAGGGTGTTTGGTACCTGCTTTTGAAAACTTGTTACAGATCGGTAATTGTTTCAAAGCTCACCATTGATGAAGTGCCCAGAGCCATCAGCTGAGAGGCTGTGAGGGGCAGAAAAGCTTTAGTATCTCCAGTTGCTTTTGGCTTTGCTGTAATTTAGTTCAGAGTCTTAGAGACCCGTCCAGATTAGAATCAACTGAGAACATCAGAAAGGATACAATGAACAAATGTTGAATCAGTTCTTTATTAAAAAAAAAAAACAAACCCCAAAACAAAAAACCTTTGAATGGGTCATCTGTCCCATTTACTGAAAGGTGATGACTGAGGAGCTCGTGGGTACAACTACTGGTTCTCTAGTGACTCCAGAGACACTCACCTGATTCCATTTAAAAAAAAAAAAGTGATACTACTAGTGCTTTTTCTCTTAAAAAATCATGAAGTAGTCGTTTAAAATAATTCATGAGTCATCATCTTTACATAGATGTTTTCACTGTGACAAATTAACTTCACACACACACCCACAAGCATCATTCCAGTCAGCATGTATGTTATTTCTATTCTGCTTTTTTATTTTAAATATTGTGTCATTTTATTTTTGTGTTCCCATAGCCCCAGTAATTATCCTTTAGAGTACATAATACAGTGGGATGAATTCAAGCTCCTATTTTTGTTACATGGAAACTTCACATCGAAAGAAGGGAGTAGAAGCTACCTCTTACATAGCTTTTAGCTTTTAGCTTTTATGAGTCCTATGGCATAAAAATTATTCCTTTAAAAATCCCCTGCTGATTTCATCAAGGCAAGCTGTACTGGTTTCAACTAGACAGGGAAAGTAAGTTGGTAATAAAAAGTTCAATTAATGAAAAAAACTAAGAGGTAGCATATTTATTTTAGGTCAAATTTTGCAATAGAACAGACTTGACCTTGGTGTATGGAGTCTTCATATAGTTGCTGTGTGGGACATTTAGGCTTGTTTTCTAGGTCTTTTCTTTCTTTGTTTTGTGAGGCTTTTAACTGTAACGTTTGCTGTACACACAGATTTATTGCTGTGTCTTTGATTCTATGACAAATTGTTGATCATACCTGTGATTTATTTTTCACTAATTTGTTCTCAGAGAACAACCTTGAAATGTAACTACCCAAAGCAACACTGACCCTATAGGGAAATGAGGTCTGCACTATGATGACCTGCCATTTAGAAACTTCCAGGCTGAAAAGTAGCCAGTACTGGTATTTGTATCAGGTGCCAGGCAGTTCTCTGTACTGATGAGAAGTGAACGTCAAGGGTGTCACAGGAGGAGACAGGTTTGCTGATGTAGCCCACAAACTCAAGTGTGCTGTCATTTGCTGGGGTCAGAACAGGAAATCTTGGGAACAATAGTAAGGCGGAAGTGGTGATGTGCTGATGTGAGAGACAGGGCAAAGAGTAGAGATCTGACTCATCAGAGGAGCATGTGGACAAGTCTTGAAATAGTAAGGAAGGGGACAGTTAGTGCATTAAAACAAATTTTAAAATTGCCAAAAGAATTCTCTTAATTGGTTGTTGACCTTTAGACAAGGTCAGTACATCTATTTTTATTTGGAATCTGTATCAAGTGCCCAGAAGAACAGCATAGACATACTATATTCACTCTCTCATTCAATCATCTATTGATGAGTAGCTCCTATGTGTTGGGCTTTAGGAACAGATGAAATACTGCACCTGAGGAAGGTGCTAAATCTTGCAGCTCTGGTTGTAAATTGGCAGAATTAAATAGCCTTCTTGTTACAGTAGCCCTAACCTGTGCTCTATACCTCAGTCCTCACCCCTGCTTATTGTTCTGAACATTAAATATTTAACTAGCCTATGCTAAGTCCTAGGCAGAGAAGATTCTGTCTATATAAAACTAAAGATTAAAGACTTCACAGCTATTAGAAAACAAAGATAATTTTGTGTCACACTAAGAAGAGATTTTTCAGGAACATAAGCCAAACCTAAGTGGTGCAAAGAGAAGGGCTTTGTTACCAATAGCATTTCTTTTTAATTTTCTTAATGCCTCTATCATCTCTTTCATGTCTGACTGTTTTTTTTTTTTTCGCTTGTAGGGCTGCTAGTCTGAAGTTCATGAATTTCTCAAAAGTCTTGTATCATAATAATTAACTGACTTTGTATCACAAGCTTGTGGAGGGGGCCCTCTTTCTTCCCTTTAACTGAGCACCTCCCAATGTCACTGGACATTTGGGGTCCCTCAGTCCAATCCTACCCTCCAGCAACACAGTCGAATGATGTAGGAGCAAAACAGCTGCTGTCTACTACTCTCCTGCTGGAGATCAGAGGCATGAACTGAGTTGCCCTGCTTTCTGGGACAGGACCCTTGAGACACTCAGGTCAAGATTAAAAAGAGGGTTCCTGAGAC